>NW_020897746.1:10039502-10213171 GCF_003984885.1 Neopelma chrysocephalum | reverse complement strand
GGACAGGCTGGATTCAGGGACAGGCTGGATTCAGGGACAGGCTGGATGTGTGTGGGACAGGCTGCATGTGTGGGACAGGCTGCATATGTGGGACAGGTTGGATATGTGGTAGGACAGGTTGGATGTAGGGACAGGCTGGATGTAGGAACAGGCTGGATATATGGTGGGACAGGCTGGATGTAGGGACAGGCTGAACGTGTGGTGAGAACAGGCTGGATTCGGGGACAGGCTGGATGTGGGGACAGGCTGGATTCAGGGACAGGCTGGATGTAGGGGCAGGCTGGATTCAGAGACAGGCTGGATGTGTGGGACAGGCTGGATGTGTGGGACAGGCTGGATGTAGGAACAGGTTGGATGCATGGTGAGGACAGGCTGGATGTGTTGTGGGACAGGCTGGATGTAGGGATAGGCTGGATATGTGTGGGACAGCTGGATGTGTAGTGGGACAGGTTGGATATAGGGACAGGCTGGATGTGTGTGGCACGGCTGGATGTGTGTGGCACAGCTGGATGTGTGTGGCACAGCTGGATGCTCCAGGCAGATGTTTCCCCCAGGAGAGGACCAGAGGCTGAGCCCCCCAAGTCACCCACCCACTGCCAACCCGAGGGTGCTGTGACTGTCAGTGCCACAGAACAGCTTCAAACCACCCTTCAATCATCTCCAAAGCTGCTTTATTCCCCGGGTGGCACAGCCCAGCCTAGGTATGGTGAGGCACATCTGGCTGCAGTAACTGTTCCCCCACGTTCTCCTCCCCAGGAAAGGTGAAAATCCCCGAGGAAATGCAGCACTCTCTGGAAAGGATCATCCCCTGTGTTTACTGAGCACTGACATAAGGCTTAGCACAAATATGTGCAGATAAAATCTGGGGGGTGAGAGCCAGACAAACAGGAAAGATGTGGTTGCCCCTTGCCCCGAGGTTTGGCCCAGCTGCTGCTCTGGGTGGGTGATGGTTGGAGGAGGCTCAAGCTGACAATGCTGCAAAAATGAACCTGGACTAGTGAACAGCTTAGGAGAATGTGGGGATGGGAAAGGAGCACGGAATTCAACTATTTCCAGGAGAATAAAGGTAATTTTTAGAATAACAACTTGATTGTAAGCCATCCAACTGCTGGAATACATGGAGCAGGGAGGATTAAGGCTGCAAGTCCAGGGAGGGAGGTGTGTGGGAGATGCAGTTGTTTGGTATTATCTAATTTATTATGTCATTTGGCAGTTTATTGCTGGAATATCTCATCTCCATGCAGAGCACATCAGTGCTGCTCTTTTCCCCCCCTGCCCTGTCCCAAGCATCGTGTTTGATTTCCTGTCCTTTATCATTTCTGCAGAACTGCAGAAATCCCACACTTCCCATCAGAAGCAGCTTGAATAAAAAAATCCACAGGGCACAAAGAAAACAACCACACTTGGAGGCCACATCTCCAGCCACGGGCGAGTTCCTGCCCTGGGCTCACACCCACCGTGCTCAGAACATTTGTCTGAGGTGAGGACACGCTGCACAGGGTGCAGGGTTTGTTTCTCCACCAAAACCCTTGCTGAGATTCCTGGCTGGACCATTTGGAGAGTGATGGAGTAGCGAGGTGGTGACATGGCCAGTGCCAAGGGCAGAGGGTGTGCAAGAAGCTCAGACTGGAGCAAAGGAAAGAGGAGGCCACCCCCCAGCCCAGGTATTTACACCTGCCCTCTGCACAGGGGGACTGTGCTTCTCCAGAAGAATGGCTGTTATCATCCTGTGAGGGGATGCCAACTCCTCATCCTCAGAGATATCTTTAATACAAAATAGCAGGAATTTGGACAAGTGCAAAGTGCAAAGTGTGGTTTTCTTTACCCACCTCAGCAAACTGATGAAAAACCCGTATTTCTGGGTATCCCCGGCACCACGGCTGAGTCCACCCACCTCCCTCCCGAGAGAAGAAATGGATTTCATATCCCATTTCACACTTCATTTCTCCTGCCTCCCCCCCAGAAAGGCCCCACACAAAGGCCAGCAGCTTTATTTACTGCCCGGCCCGGCGGGGCTTTGTGTCCCGGGGAGCGGCGGGGAAGGGGACGGGTGTGGGAACCCGCGGGATTGAGAGTGTTCACTGGAGCTTGCCCGGGGGATGCGGGCTCGGTAAATCACCCCTGACAGACCATTGTTGCCAGGGGGGCTTTTGTTTTGTTTTGTTTTGTTTTTTTCCTGGAGGGGTGTTGGTTTTGCCCCGGGATGGTTTTGTGGGGCTGAAGGCAGGGTGGGTGTTTCGGGGTGGATGAGGGAGGGGGGCACTGGCACCGCGCCCAGGGCAGGACAAAGTGCTTTCAATGGGCGCATTCCCGGTTTTGTTTTCCTTTCTGATTATTTCCCTGGCTCTAAATATATTAATGAGCTTGGCATCTCCATCAACGACGGTGCTTCCCGAGCTTCCAGCTTACCTGGGAGCTTTCTTGCTGGAGCATCCCAAAGCTCCTCCATCCCTGGTCCTCCCCTCAGCTCCTCCTCCCCTCGTGGCCACATCATTTATGGGTAAATTTGAGCCTCATACTTTGCCCTTTGAAAGATCTGGGCTCGGTTTTCACTGATCTGTCAACTGAGGAAGGAAAAGAATGACCCTGGAGAGTAACACTCTAATAAACCATTTGATATCTAGGAAGAGTGTAATGATGATTGTTGTGTGCTGGGTCTTCCTGAAATTATACGACAACAGAGAATAATCAGCCTTCCCAAAGTAAATACACTCCTGCCACCAGCACAGAAAGAGCTTTAGGAATGTCATGGGAGACATTATGACATGTCTGTGTCCTGCAGACCTCAGAAGTGGTTCACATGCACCTTATTCCATCTCCTGTCGCTGGATGGAATGAAATTTCACATGGAATTTCAAATATCAGACAATTTTAAACAGCAAAAGCATCAGTGACATGTGCTCATAAAAATTCATAACACTTTAAAGAAAAAAAAGAATTCAGGATAAACAAATATTACCAGGGGAGGTTTCACCTTCAGAGGCTTAAAATGGTGGTTAGGAGTTTAAAAAAGCAGATTATGGAAAGGCCAACAAGTGCTCAAGGCAGAGACTGAGCACCATTAAGTGGCTGAATAGAGGAAAATAAATAAATTCCTGCCTCTGTGGGATGATCACCTGTGACTGTCAATGTTGTGTGTCTCATGGAAGGATTTTGAGCAGTATTTTGGATTCCAGAGGGAGGGACACCTCAGCCAGCACCTCATGTACCCAAGGTGGTCACATTAATACTGTTTTAATTGTATCAGCACAGCCTAAAATGGCAAATCACTCATTTACCTTAAACTAATTCCGACGTGTTGCATTGGGGTTTTATACTGATTTGCGAGATGTGAATTTTAAAAAATCCTTTTTGTCGGGTAAGTACATTTTCTAAAAGCATAAAAATAATTTCAAACGTTGTTTTTACACCCTGATTTTTCCCCCAGCCAGCACAACTCAGCATCAACCCTGAATTGTGTGACCAGCAAACCCAGCCCGCTGCATCTGCACCCGCTGGCTCTTCTTTTTATTTTCTCAGATAAAGGAGTTTCTAAAGGTCCAGAAAACACTGGAGATTTAGGAAAAATTTCCCTGAGGTGATGCCTGGCAGCACAGGCCCAGGGCACAATTCCTCCCTTGAGTATTTTCTCGGGGATAAAACCAAGCTGACAGTGCCATTTTTAGCTGGTGGGACAACACACACGGAAATCTGGGGTTCTTCTACAAGCCAAGAAGCCCAAAATGCCATTTAGGAAACCTGTTTGGAAAGGAGCTGCCTCTGGAAGGGCGGGCAGAGGTCAGTGAACACGCCTCTCTCAGTGCCTTCTCCAGCTTGAAGAGTTCCAGGGCTTGGCTTTCCTTTTCTCCCCATCTGTGTCCCATCCAAGAGGAATTTTTCTTGCCTGCCTCGCTGGCCTGGAGCTCTTTGTCTCAGCTGTGTGTCCTTCCTCTGGGCCTGATGCCAAGGCCACAGATGTGCAGGATGGGAGAGGGAGACCAGGACCCGGAGAAGTTTGGGCTTGGATTTATCAACAAGCACTTGACATCCCCGTGGAGCTGTTTATTCCCCGAAAATCCCACCTGTGCACTGCAGGGTTTGCAGCCAAACCCAGCTGGGAGGGAGGCCAAGGGCTCAGTAGATCCATGTAGGATTTTACACCTTCCAAGAGCTCCCCTGGAATTGCAGCTTGAGATAAACCAATGCTTTTGTTCCCCTTCCTTGATTTTTTCCCCCCTGTCCTTCTACGTGAGACATTCATGAGCTGTTTGGAGTTGATGTTTAGTAGAAGGGGATGTTTCTGTTCAATAATATAATAATATCCTTACAAGGAAGACTAAAATGGCAGAGCTTTGGCAGCAGGGATGTGCCTTTTCTCCTGGCATTTTTCCTCCTCTTGGGGCTTGTCCCATGGCCCCATTCCAATGTCAAAGCACCTCTGAGTGTGCAGATCTGATGTCTCAGGGCAAATATTTAGATACATAAAATGCACATGAAAAGCTAAACAAACAGCTAATTTTCAGCTCTTGATGGCTGGAGTTTCTGCACAGGTCCAGACAATCCACCTGTGTCCTCTCCACAGTAGGGCATTGTCAGGATTTCCTATTTTCAGGATGGGAAAGAAAGCAACAGATTGCATGGCAAGTTGGTCCAGCAAAAAACAAACAAAAAAAAACAACTGAAATTTTATTTCTTTCTTCTGGACAAGCCCTGGCACAGCTTTTGTGGTGAAGCATCACCAAGACCAAGGAGATACCCAAGAATTTTGCTCTCTTGGGAGAATGTTTGTCAGCAGCAAAGGATCAGACTTTGTGTGATTATCACCTAAGCTCTAACAGCACCAACATCTGTGTTGTACTAATAGTTATGGTAGTGAAAATGCAGAACAGTTTCATTAAATATCTTTAAATTATGTTCTTATTTTCCCCTTAAATTTTTCCTTTGATGCAGAACAGTTTCATTAAATAGCTTTAAATTATGTTCTTGTTTTCCCCTTAAATTTTTCCTTTGTTCTGGCAATGTGACAAACACATCAGGGGTGTTCCAGTGTAGATGAGACACTTCTCAGATACCAATTCTCCCATGGAGACCTGCTCTCTGTATTAATAGAATCATTTAACCATAGACTCAGGAAGGCTGGAAAACACCTTTAATATCATCAAGTCCAATCATCAACAGCAGATGCCAGAAAAGCCATCAGTTCCAGGTATGTCCTTTTACAGTTATTGAGGATTGGGAATGGTCTTTGAGAGGAAGGATAAGGGAAAATTCCTGGAGTAATATCAGTAAGGAACAGAGAGGAGTAATATGTTGGAATAAATCAAATTCAAAAGCAAGGCAGGCACTGAGGCAGCTCGCTGTGTGTGTCATCCACACAGGCTGTCCAAAATATTTCCAATCTTCTCCTTTCTTGAGGAAAAAATTGGATTTCGATTGGCTGAACTCGCTTTTGGATATCTGTGAACTCTATTTGCATTCTTTCCCACTGCTTTTCCTCCTGTCATTTACAAAACTGAAAACACAGCAAGGGAAAGAAAAACTGTTCACAATCTTCTATTTTCAGCAGCAACAGGAGTTGCAGCTCTGTGACAACATATCAATAATTTCTTAGGGAAAAATAAAAAGGAAAGGCAAAATATTCTGACCATCTTTGGCAGAAAGCAGCACAGACCACGCTCAGCTCCGTGCTGTGGGAACAACAGCCTTGGACAAGCCATGTCTGTCTGCAGCCATCAGCGTCCTCCCTGTCAAAACAAATGTGTTTATCTCCTCTGCAAATGCTTTGAAACACGTTGGAGAAGAAGTTTTACACACAAGGCTGAAATCCCACAACTCTCATCACTTACACTTTTACTGGAAGAGAAAGACAGGAAAATATACATTTGAAAAAAAAAAAAATCCCCCAAACCCCAAACAATCTTTTGTCGAGCTGGGGCTTTTTGAGGAAGGAGAAAAACCAAAGCATTTGGTAGCAATTAATATGCCCCCTCCATTTGCAGTTTTAATTCCTGTGCAGATGCACAGTGTTGTTATTCTAATAACTTCCTGTGGTGCTCCCTTTTTCTGTAAACCTCAACACCAATTAAAATGTGATCCATCACCCAATGCTTCCGAAACAAAGGGCAACGTCCAACTTTCTGATACAGCCAGGAAAAAAAATCCCAGTCAGTCAAAAGAAAACTCAGGAGAGGGGGAAAAAAAAAAAAAAAGAATAAAAAGCATTCAAGTCTTCCCGTTTCTGTAAGAAAGAGCAGAAGAAAATGTTCTTTTGTGCGAGTGTCGTAATAGGAACGGACTGAGGGGTTTGGGCCGTGTGAGGAGGGAGCAGCCAGGCTCCCACCCAGCAAAGAGGTGATTAATAAATGAGGTGACAACGTCTGGATATTCCCCCTCTGGGGGGAGCATCAGGGATTGGGTGGTGGAGGCAGATGTAGCCGTGGTTTGGCAAAAAGCTGGAGCCAACTTTGGGGCAGGAGCCAGGGAATGCCACCCCTGCTCCGCGTGCCCGGGAAGGGGATGCTGGAATTGTGCAGAGATTCATGAGGGTGCCACCAAGGCTGGCAGGAAATACAAGGTGGGCAGCTCCTTGGGGGCTTGTTAAGAAGGGCTGATTGGCTTTTTTTCTCTGCCCTGAACGACAGAGCTGCCTCTGCAAAGCGGGTCAGCCCCGGGCAGAGGGCTGAGAGCTCCTGTCTGTGTGCAGGACACGGCTCTGCCACCCACAAGGGGTTTTCCAACATATCCCACATCAGCAGTGAGTAGGAATTACTCAGTGGGCACAACCCCTTACTCAGTGAGCCCAACCCTCCTCAGGGATTGGCTTTATTTGGGAATTGCTGAGACTTTTCTTGCCATCAGGTGCTCAAGAAACACCTGCACACAGCACTCAGTGCCATGGTTTGGTTGGCAAGGTGGTGTTTGTTCAAAGGCTGGGCTTGATGATCTCAGAGGTCTTTTCCAACCTAAATTGTTCCGTGATTTCTGCTGTTCTAAGACCATCTGGAGAAGGATACCTGGTACTTTGAGAGACACTTGATGTTCTCCAGGTACTCGCTGGCTGCTGCATCAGCGTTGTGACTGCAAAGTGGGGAGGTTCCCGAGGTTTAAGGTGTATTAGCTGTAAAAATATTTTGCTGATTTTCCCGGAGGATTCTCAACTATTACAGAGATCAGGGTGGAGAGAGCTTTCTCCAACACTGAGTGAAGACAAGCTTGCAGAAGATCCCGTGTTCCCAACTGCCTGTGCTCCATCATATTTGGCTGCATGTGGAGACAGCAGGGAGATGGGAAGGACAGATTTGGGGTGGATGGTGTTTCTGGAGTGCAAAATCAGTGCTTGTCTCTAAAATAAAACATGAACTGTTCAGTTCCAAAGGGACCTTGTTCTCATGCACACTAAAGCTTGGTGTCTTGTTCCTGGGATTTTAAATCTGAGTTAAGAGACAATGAGCATCTCCTCCCATTTAGCTGCTGACTGTCTGCTCTGCCCTTCAGAGAAAGAACAGGAACAAAGACACACAAGTGTTTGCCTTTTCCAGCATCCAAAGAAATGCCACAGGCCAATTTGCAGCAGGCCAGACACATGTGTGTCCTCCCAGAGGTGGGTCAGGAGGGCAGAGGAGGGACTGCAGCAGGAGGAAGGGAAGGTTGTTTGTTTATTTATTTCTGTCCTCTCCAAGCCTGTTTTCTCCAGGCAAGGATCCTTGCCAAGCCTATTTACAAAGTTCAGCCTGGGGATCGTGAGAATTGCAGCTTCCAGGCAGCTCAGGGGCCGTGCTCAGAGCTCACCCACCACGATGTGTCCCTTTGCCTTCTGCTGGACCCCCAGTCCTGCTCTGGGGGAGGCAAAGTGGAGGGGACACAGGAAAGCCACTAACTAGGGGAGATCTGTGCTGGTAAAAGTACAGAAAAAATTGGTGTCTTCATTGCTACCTGCCACTCAAATGATCATAATTGTATTTCTTAATTAAGCATTTCTTAATGTGTCAACGGTCATATAATTTAGAGATTTGAAGAGTCAACTCTTTCTGAGGGCCATAAGCATGAAATTAGGTTAACATCTTGACTGAAAAACACCCATTTCCTGGCCAGGATATCTGTTTCCACATTTCCCTGTCTTCTTGCTGCCTTCAAACTCTAGTTTATGAAGCAGACCTGGAGGAAACACAAAGTGATGCAGCTCTGAGGACCTCACAAGAAATGTGGCACCTAATCCTGTCTTTAAATCTGTCATATTCCTGCTCATCAGCTGGTTGGTCAGGAGTGTAAGGAGCCTAAACTACATTTCAGGAAGGCCTTTAAAATTAATGGCTTTATTTTAATGTAAGTCAGGAACCCGAGCTCTTGGTCTCTTTGCAGGAAGAACAACATCTTCCTTCTCCTCTGTGGTGTAAATATGTATTTTTGTTGGGAAAGTTAAATTAGAAACAACAATGGCATCACACAATCACCCCAGTGTGTTCAGATTTATTTTTTTCTGGTGATGCCTTGAGGGAGGTCCTGGGCTCTTTATCAAGGCTACAGACTTTGATATATCTGATGAGGGAAAACTCGAATGCATCAAGTCTTTTAGCAATCTCAAGGATTATTTAAGTGCCTAAGTTGCATGTGAATCAGATGACAGTGATTAAAGAAGCATTTAATATTGATTAGCATGTTTATTTTCAATGTTATAATATTATTGAGTGAATATATTGATAATATTTTTACATTCTGGTTGTGATTGAGGTAAAAAATTGACGGGTCTGGTCACCTTTAAGAGTTATGCATTTGTGTGTATAGATTGAAAAAGGAATTTAAATCCATGTTTGTCCATCTGCAATATGTCCTTTACAGAAACATTGTGTCAGGTCCTGCCATGGCTGAGTTGATTTATTGTCCAATTACAAATCCTGAATGTATCATGTAACTGCATGGCATGGAATTGTAATCACTGGAATCTGGGAAAAATTCTGGCAGTTGCTGTAATATTTTGTCCCTTGCTGTCCTTCAGCATCATGCCTTTTATTCTTTTCTTCCTTTTTTCCTAAGAAATTACTTTATTAAACTCTGGTTTTAGAGGAAAGCTGGGTTCTTGCCTTAGTTTCTGCAATCTGAACACGATCAGGCTGAAATCACAAAAATTGATTTTCTCCTTGCACAGGTCAGGCAGAGAACAGAAACCTCCTCCATGAAGATGTTAGGGGGAGTTTTAAAACATATGACTTGGGGAATCACTCCAAGTTGGGGAATGGCTCCAAATCCATCATGAGGCTCGTAAATAAGTTGATTTGAGCTCAGCAGCTGATTGCAAGTCACTCGTGAGGAGTCAATCTCAAGCTTGGCATCTTATTCCTAAAATTTTTCTGAGTTAGAAGACAATGAGCTTCTTCTCCTATTTAGCTGCTGACTGTCTGCTCTGCCCTTCAGAGAAAGAACAGGAACAAAGACACACAAGTGTTTGCCTTTTCCAGCATCCAAAGAAATGCCACAGGCCAATTTGCACAAGGTTATTTGTGCAACTTCCTGGGTTGCTCAAAGCAGTAAGTTAGTAAAAAAACCCACAAAATCCAACATCCCATTCATGCTCTTAATAAAGGAAAAAGGCACCAAATTATGGATTTTATATTAAACTGAATTTTGAGAGGAGGGAGAAATCAGCAGCATCACAGCTCAGAGGAATAGAGGCCACCTTCTAGAAGCTGATTGGTATTTAGTTGCCTAATTTTCATATATCTGGGTTGTTTTTTCTCCACTTACTCTCTCTGTCCTTCTCACTGAAAACCAGGAGCAGAATTCCTGAAACGAGGCAGGAGAGTCCCCTCCTGAAAGGATCCTCCAAGAGCAAGATAAAAGTTCATTTGCAGAGCAAATGTCCAAAGAAAACCCCGATATTTCATTTGCAGGCCAAATGTCCAAAGAAAACCCTGATATTTCATTTCCAGGCCAAATATCCAAAGAAAACCCTACTCTCTCATTTGCAGACCAAATGTTCTGATTGCTGAAGCTCCCGGGGTATCCTGAAAGGGTCTTTAAGGAACTTTAACACCCCCTGGGGTGGGACAGGGGGGATGAGCCTTCACAGAAATAAAGGTAACATCAAGTCTTGCCTCATGTCACAAGCAAGCAGAATTTCTTGCCTTAGACAAAGAGGGAAGTGCTTCCTGCCCGAGAGACAAACCAGAGCTTGGGGGATTTGCAACAAGCCCCCTCTGGAATCCCCTCCCTGGCAAAAAGCAGCGCCGGGGGGATGCCCTGGAGCTGTTCCCTGGTTGATTTATCCTGGTGCACACACCAGGAAGGCACAGCTCGCCCAGGCAAGGGCCTTGCACAGGGTCCATTTGCAGGCACAGCACGAGGTCAAGTTGTAAATTGTCAGTTGGGGTTTGTTTGGCCCGGCCCTGATGGATCGGGAGCGCCGTGTTTGCTCAGATGGTCCCGGCGAGGGAAGCGGGGTTGGGAAGGGGCTGCTGGGCTGATCCAGGAGCCCAGGCATGTGCTGCCCACCCCGGGAAGGCTCTCAGTGAACCTGAAAGCCTCCCAACATCTGGCTGCAGCTTGGCTTTGTTTGCTTTAGGCTTTTCCCCAGCCCGACCACCCCGGAGGAGCCGCGATGGACCCGAGTGCTCACACGCGGCTCTGGGATGGGGGGGGGTGGTTTGAGACCCCCAAAAATCCAATTTCCGAGTCCAAGCCCCCCTCCCACAACTCACCCCAGTGTGAGAGGGGTTTTCCAGACACAGCAGAAGACTCAATATGGGGGAAGGGAATTATATTACAATTATTAAACAAATAAATATTATAATATATTATATACACAATCCTAACTATCTCTCCTATGATAAAACAGTATTTACATTGGATCAAATCTTTTTTCTGTCCAATAAAAGTCCAGAAGGGAAGAAGGAAAGATCCTTTCCACGTTCAGGGCAGCAGTGTCTCTCTTCTTCGATGCAGCAGTCCTGTCCCACCCCAGGGGGTGTTAAAGTTCCTTAAAGACCCTTTCAGGATACCCCAGAAGCTTCAGCAATCAGGACATTCTGTCTGCAAATGAGAGAGCAGGGTTTGCTTTGGACAATTGGCCTGGAAATGAAATGTCGGGGTTTTCTTTGGACGTTCGCTCTGCAAATGAACTTTTATTTTGCTTTTGGAGGATCCTTTCAGGAGGGGACTCTCCTGCCTCATTTCAGGAATTCTGCTCCTGGTTTTCAATGAGAAGGACAGAGAGAGTAAGTGGAGAAAAAGCAACCCAGATATGTGAAAATTAGGCAACTAAATACCAACCAGTTTCTAGAAAGTGGCCTCTGTTCCTCTGAGCTGTGATGCTGCTGATTTCTCCCTCCTCTCAAAATTCAGTTTAACATAAAATCCATAATTTGGTGTCTTTTTCCTTTATTAAGAACATGAACGGGATGTTGGATTTTGTGGGGTTTTTTTACTAACTTACTGCTTTGAGCAACCCAGGAAGTTGCACAAATAACCCTGAGGATGAAGCCTGACTTCTGGTAACATCAACAAGGATTTGCCAAGGGGCTTCTCCACCTTCTCTTTATGCCAACATTTGTGAGAACTAATATCTTTTACTGTACCTTTGATACAGGTGTAGAAAAAAAAGCACTTTCCCAGCATAAACCTTCTTCAGGTATGAAACAGCAGCAGCTCTAAAGATCTGTACAAGGCCTTATCTATCAAAAAAACTTACTTTCCCTCCTCTAAATCTGTATTAATTGGTGCTAAAAAACTGTCATCTGCTTCAGCAAACCTGGCCTGGTCCATCCTTGGATATTAGAGTTATAACTGCCAGGATTTGTTCTCCACAGTGTAATTCCTTGATCACTTTGGCAACAAGTTACCCCCGGAAGTTTTGGGAATTGAAATACTAAAATATGAGCTCATGGCCCTTCCCATTGTGCCCTTTCTGTTTCGTTTCAGACCGAGGTGCAGCTTTGACAAGAATAACAATATTTTCAGCTGTTTCTATTCGTGTTAACGGAGCTCCCTCTCGTGGGTGAAGCTCTCCCAGCATCCAACCCGCCCTCACCGGCCTTTCCCGGTTCTTCTCGCAAGAATTTTCCTAAAAAACGAACTCACTGATAGAAAAAAAAAAAAAAAAGTTGGTTAGTTGAGTTTTATGTTTACTTACAGCCTATTTTATTCATAGTAAATTCCAGAACGCAGCTTTTGTTCCCACATCCTTTAAATAACTAAAACTTATCTATTGGGGTTTCAGTTAATCTTTTTGTATGGGAAAAATCACACATTTATTGATGACATAGGAACTATTCTTGGATTTAAATTGCTTTCTCTACCACGTATTCATTGACTCAGCTCAGTCAAGCTGAGACATGACAATCCATGAATTAATATCGTGTTATATTTAGTCACAACCTGTTTATTCCCAGGTGAACAGTATAATCATCTCTGCATTATCTAGGATGGTCTGTGACAAATGCAACAAGTACTTTCAGTGGTGCTACATATATATAAATATATATATATACATATAGAGAGGGATAAGCAAAGTTCACAGGATATTTTGGGATACAATTAAATTCTCCATCATAAATTCTTGGGTTTAAAGCTGAAAAGACACATAACAATTTTAAAGTAAAGATGAATGCAAATTCCTTGGGGAACATGTTACAAGGAATAAAGATGGCTGGAATCCAGGTTTAAAGAGGAAAAGGAGTGCTTGGAAGCCATTGCATCCAAGCAGGACTCTTCCAGCAGCTCCAGTTTCCTGCAAACTCTGCTGGCAAAAGGAGACTCCAGGTATTCCAAGTGCTGCTCCGACACACGGTGGCAGCAAGGGACTGGCTCTGGCAGGGCTGGGCTGAGCAGAGCCCAGCTCTGTGTCCGGCTCAAGGACACCCGTGCCCTCCTGGAGGGAAAAAAGCCTCCTGCGAGTGTTTCCACAAGAGATCTCGGAGCAGAGATGTTCCCTCCCGAGCTGTGACTCCCAGCACTGGCATCCCAGCGATGCCTCTGCTCTCCAGAGCTGGACACCGGCTGCTCCCTGTCCTGTTCCTCAGCCTGGCAGCCCTTGGGGAGGTGGGGGAGAGCACTTGCACTGCCTCCAAACTCACCTGAGCAGCCCCAGGGCTGGAAAAATCAGCCCTTGGACACTTGCACAGCCCCTGTACTTTCTCTGGAGTGAGTTTTCTGTCCTTTCATGGCTCAAATCATTTAACTTAGGAAGGTTTAAGAGGAATGAAGGCTCTGGGGTGACCTTATTGCAGCCTGTCAGGACTTAAAAGGGGAATATAAGAAAGATGAGGACAAACATTTTAGCAGCATAGGACAAGGGGGAATGGCTTTAAACTAAAAGAGGGTTGGTTTTGATCAGATAGAAGGATGAATTGTTTTACACTGAGGGTGGTGGACACTGGCACTGGTTGCCCAGAGAGGTGGGGGGTGACCCACCCCTGGAAATGTTTAAAATCAGGGTGCACAGAGCTCTGAGCAGCCTGGTCTAGTTGATTCTCTGTGTCCTTGGAGCTTTTCTCTCCTGCCTGAGCACCCAAATCACATTAGTCTTTATTAATTACAACTTCATCAATAAAGCAGATCTCGTGGGTACAGATGGTGGGACAGATGAGTCCCTGCAAGGCCAGAGGGAAGACGTAGAAGCCAACCTGGTACCCACCAAACCATCACTCAGGGGCAGGGCCTGGCCAACTGCTGTGTTGGGAAAGGACAAAGTCACCCCAGCATGTTTTTTTTTTTAAGGGAAAAAGCAGTGGGTTTTTCCAAGGGGGAGGGTGTGAGGCCTGCTCTGAGGCAGGTGTTTAAATCCCCATTTTATCAGCATTTCCTCTTGGCTGGCCTAGATAACACAGTGTGCTGCTGGGGATGTTCTCCTGGAAGAACAGGAAGTCCATGCCAGGACGTGGCACCTCAAAATCTGGTGTGATGGCATCAAGATTCACTTTACCCACCTCCTCGAGGTTCAGCCAAAGGCTGTTCTCCTTTGATGCTCAGGTATTTATCTATAAATACTTAATTCCTTTAACCTGTTCCTGCAGAAGGGATCAGAGGAGCCCAGCAGTTTGTCAATCACTCTATATCATGCTCCAAAACCTGTACAGTGGGTTCACTTTACATTCCAATTTCAGCCTGATCATGTCAGCTTTAACCAGCATTTTTATGTGAATAAGTGGTCTCTTTTTATAATTGCTGATTATAAATTTAAAATACTTTCTGCAGCTTATACTGCACTTATTTTTTCTTAAACCAGTCCTGCCTTACTTGGATCAACCACCACATGTCTGGTGACAGAGGGGAAACCCTCACTTTATTCAGCACTACCTTTGCTCTTGCCTGTTCATTTTCCACAGTCCAGCAGGATATGGACACATTTCTTTCCAAACTTACTGGCTGAAACTTAGGTCCATCCTAATAATTAGCAGGCAATTCCAGGTGGCTGAGAAGAACAAATCTTCTCACTCCTGAGCCTGTCAAAGTGATGGCAAGACTGAAGGTTTCTGTTCTCAGGGGCTCAGTGCTGTTCTCAGTATTTCTCTATCAGATTGCTCAGACCAAAATGCATTTCAGACACATCCATCAAGGCCAGAACTGCTGAGTTTTGGCCAAGATTTTGGGAAAAGCCACACTCACCCACCCACCAGCAGTAACCACAAGGAGAACAAACCCCCAGTGCTCCCCAGTTAAGCTGACAGTTCATTATTCACTTGTGATCTCCGTGGTTTAAGCTCTGCCAGCTCAGTTTGACACAGTGCAGGGAGCACTTGTGTGATCAGCCAAAAGGAGCAGGAGGAGAGAGAACCTCTGAGGATGGAGGAGAAAGGACAGGAGATGGGTCAGAGGGGTGATACGACACAGGAGAGGACATTTAGCCATAGAGAAAAGAGGAGACACCTTTGGCTCAGGGTGGGATTGAGGCTTCCAAGTCCTCTCCACCCTCCTATCACCCCTTTCAGCCATGAAAACCCCATGCCCAGCTCCTGGGACACCCCATCCTCCAGCTCACATTGTGCCCCCTCAGCTGTCACACCACACAACTCCAGGACTCAGCAAAAGGTCACTCCATAAATATGTTTCTTCTTTGCCAGGTTTCCAGGGGCACTTTTTGGGAGTCAGAGCCTTGGCATCTGCCCCCCTCAGTCCTCAAGGAGCTGGGTTACCCAACACCTCCCAAAGTGCTGCCAGGGCTGAAATGGAGCCCCATGAGCTCAGCTCCTCGTGGTGTGTGATGGATGGGGCAGGTGGGACCAGCCCAGGGCACGGCAAACACGGCTCCCAACTCCCCTGGGGGAAGGTTAAGGAGCACCTGCCCCTCTCAGATCAGGGATCTGCAGCCACAGAATAAAAAAAATCAAACCCCAGAGCCCTGGTTTTGCTCCTCCTCGGGAGGCCTGGCCGGCTGCCACCCCGGGGGGGCATCAGGAGTTCAGGGGATGAGGGAGACAAATCTCTGCACCACCCAGTTACCTCATGGAAACCCAGCCCAAGAAAGTGAGCCCTGATTAATGCCCTCATTAGCTCCCAGAAAGGACAACCCAGAGCCAGACAGATTTAAACTCTGCCCGAGCACCATCTGTGCCTTTGTCCGACTTCCTGCCATTCAGGTGATGTTTGGGAGGTGCCACTTCAACAGGAACCATCTCCCAGTGCCAGCCCCTGGCATCACAGGGCATAAAATGGGACAGTCTTGGGCGAGGTTTTATTTGTTCCAGTGAATAAAAGAGAGCCAAGCTCGTGTCAGCCTCTGGTATAAATATCCACAGCACGATGCTCTACAATGGCAATTTGGGGAGCCATGTGATGATTGCAGATTTGTCACACCAAGGCAAAAATAATGATCCCAGTAATGATCAAACTGAACTGATTTTATGTTTGTGAGCCTCCAAAACCTTGGGTTTCAAGGCCTTGTTTACAGGAGTATTTCAGGCACAACATCTGTTAGCCATGGGTAAACATGTCCCTGTGCATGTATGACCATTTAGGGCAGTAGAAAGATCTGTCTGAAATTAAAAAGCCATATTTAGCTGGAACTGGATAAACCAGCCGGCTAATATTTGGTGTATTTATGGAAGAAAATAGGGAAATGGGGCTAAAAATTACTTCAGATGGAAACAAACAAGTAAACAACAACAGTAAATCTGAACAACAGCGTTTCTTTCCTCTGCCATCACATCATTTTTATGTCATTGTGCTTTAACTGGGCCTATATCTTATTATATTACCTAATGGCTGCTTTTCCTGTGCTAAAGTCTCCTCCCTGCACTGCACATACACAGCAAGAACACTTGCTGGACTGAGGTGTTGGTCAGTATATGGTAATTTCATAAAAGAGGGCAAGAAGGAATGTCAGAAGCTCATCCATGGGATTGTTTTTTGATATTTAAGGACAGGTGAGCACTTTTCCAGACCACCAAAAAAACAGATTTATAAGAGATGATCAATCCTGTACATGTACATTTAACTTCCAAAAGGTTAGACATTTAACTTCCAAAACTTCCAAAAGGTATGTATGGAGCAATTCTGAGCATGTCCTGCACGTGCAGCTCTTGTCCAATGGACACTCACAGCACAAGAACCTCCCAAACCCTCTGGATGAGTTTTCCACCACCCAAAATCTATCAAAGCAAGGCTTTTCTGAAGAGAAACTCGTTCACTTGTATCCTCAGAGCACAACTCACCTCCTCACAGGGCACCAGCACAGTGACTGTGCTCAGGGAGTGGAACAAAGGGCCAGGAACCTCCCCCAGGGGAGAATTGAGGAGCTGAGGAATGTTTGGAGGCAGAGAGTGGGCTCAGGGGGTGCTGGTGTTCCCAAATAAACCCCTCCACCCCAAAGAGTCCATTATCCCTTTGAAGCTCAGGTGGCAGCTCTGGAGCAGATCCACCACTCCTGGATTATCCCAATAATGACCTGGGCTGTGAGATGAACACCCTCAGCCCCTCCAGTTTTCCATGGATAGAAGAAAAGCCAAGTGCTTCCAGGCTTTTGTGCCCTGTGGTTTGGTCCCTAATAAAAGATGTTCTCCCTCTGTTTGCAAACCCTCTGCTCTCAGCCTGGGACTGTTGTGCAGAAGGAGCCCTGGGCCATAAAGCACACCGGGGCAGGACATCCATTTCCTCCTATTGATTTTGGAATAAAGGAATTGTTCATTTAATATTTTGGTTTGATTGCTTTGCTAAATGTATTGATTTGCAGCACAGAAGAAATAGGATGCCCATGAGTCAGAGCTATTCTTCAGCAAGAATCCCCATTAGATAATAAATTCTGCTAAGAATTACAGCCGCTCAGGCTTAATTATGATTAATTTATTCCCTCCCTTAGAGTGGATTAAATTTAATATTTGCAAGTGTTTTAATCCTTTCTAGATAAAACAACTCTGAACTGTCTGGAGCAGGGATATGTTATAAATTGTGGTAGGAATAAGTCTGTTTTACTCAGGGTGTGCTGTAAATGACAGGGAAGGATTACTGTCAAGTAACAGATCAACATTTCCAGGCTGTGTATATTGTGGTGGGATATGGGAATGGAAACATTCAGGGAAAAAAAATCAACAGGAGCACTTTTAAAAAGGCAAATCTGTATCAGTACAGCCAGTCTGAAGACAAAGAAACTCAGACTTTTTATTATATACGGGGGTTTTATATATTTAGAGATGATTACATCTATTTTTATTATATTAAAACCCCCTTTAGGGAGGTCTGTGATCATCAAAGCGCTGAACTAGACTTGGAGTCACACTAGTCCTACTCTTCCAGTATTAATTAAAAACCCAGTGGGAAAAAAAGAAGGATCATCTGAATCTCAGGTATCTTAAATCCAGCTTTACTTCTAAATCTAGGCTTTAGCCTCCCTTTTGGGCAGAATTAGGAGCCAGGAACTGGAGGAATTCACAGCTATTTCTGCAACGTGCAGAGGTGACAAAGAGTGGAGAGAGTTAAAAATGAGAAGCAGAATTTGGACTTTGGAAAGCCACGTTTTTTGGGCATTTCCCTACCAATTGTGTGCTGCAAACACTTCTCCCTGTGAATATCTTAAAGAACATCAGAACATCAAAAGAGATTTTCTGCCTCTGCTGTTTAAACTGCTGAAAATTGCTGAAATTTTGGATAAGGGGCTGCTGACATGAAAAGATAACTCGAGCAGATATTTCAAAAAGCCAGTAGAGTATAAAAATGCTGAAGATAAAGCCCATGTTTTATCCTGATTGTTGGAGAAGAGACACACACAAACCACAGAACAATATTTATTACAATTCTATTAGGTGAATAAATCTAATAATTGGACTGAGGGGAAGCAAAGAAGGGGGTGGTGAGGGGGTCAGTGATAAAATCAAGCCCATCAAATGAGGAGTTTCTCAGGGAGTGAGTGTTTAGTGCCACTTCCACAATTATGGGAATTCCTCAGCCCCAGGGAACTCCAGCTCTGGGGGAGACACCCAGAGCTCCAGCAAAGCTGCTGGTTGAGTGTCCCTGGCTCTCTCTGGGACTGGTTGTTGAGCTTTTTGGGATATTTGAAGCAGATGATTGAAGGGATGGAGCACCTGCCCTGTGAGGAAAGGCTGAGAGTTGGGCTTGTTCAGCCTGGAGAAGACAAAAGGCTTTGGGGTGACCTTTCTGGAGGCCTTTCAGTGTCTAAAGGGGCTCCAAGAGAGATGGAGAGGGACTTTGGGCAAAGGATGGAGTGACAGGACAAGGGGAATGGTTTTTAGCTGAAAGAGGGAAGGGTTATATTAGATATTGGGAAGAAATCCTTCCCTGTGAGGGTGGGGAGGCCCTGGCACAGGTTGCCCAGAGAAGCTGTGGCTGCCCCATCCCTGGGAGTGTCCAAGACCAAATTGGAGCATTTTGATCTAGTGGAAGGTGTTCCTGCCCTGCTTTAAGGTCCTTTCCAACCCAAACCATTCCAGGATTCTGCTGTTTGCAGAATTCTTTATGCAAAAAGAAATCAGGCAAAGGAGGTTGAACTTGACTGTGAGAATTCCCACCTGTGCTGGGAATGTCTGCTCCGCCTCTGGAGCCTCTCCCGACCCTCCTGGGCCTTGCTGAGCTCAGTTTCAAAGTTATTTCCAAGAACACAAGAGGCATTTTTATGACCTGGGTCACTTGGGGATATCTCAATGCTGTCCCAGGCTGGTCCCAAACCCTTTTTGGGATCAGGTTACAAATAAGGGCAACTGGACCAATCTGGGCTCTGGGAAGGGGGAATGTCACCCTGGGGGGGCAACACCCATCAAAGGGGTCCCATGTCTCTGAGGCAGAAGAGCACAGGGACAACCACAGCAGGACATGTCACAGAGGGGGGGTCTGTCACCTGCCCCAGGAGCACAGGGGGAGCACAAGGGGGGAGGGATGTCAGAGTTGTCCAAGAATTACCCAGAGAGAATTCCCCTGCCCACACTTCTCCTCACACACTGTCCTTGCCCATGTGGTCTCTCTCTCTCTCTCAGTCCCTGCTATTTCAAAATCAATATATAAATAAATAAATACTGGCTCAAATAAATGAAAATTGAAGGTTTTCAGTGGCTGATGTCTCTCCCAGCCTGCTGAGCTGGGATCAGCACCAGGGAGTGACCAACAGGTACTGCAGGTCCCTGCTGACACCACAGACAAGAGGTTCCCTTCCCTTTCCCACAAAAATTGTGCTTTCCAAGGAATGATTTACCCACTGGCCTTTGATACAAATGGAGGAGGATTTCCTTGGTGCCCTAATTTCGCTCCACTTGTTTTCCTGCCATCTGTCCTTAACTCAGGGATATAAAAATAGGGACGGGCTGAGTGTCCCCCGGGAGGGCAGAGGGACCCTGACAAACGTCCCCAGAGCTGCAGCACCCAACCATCAGCCCCATGAGTTATTCACAACCAACCTCCTGATTTATCCTTTATTTGCCCTGAGCAAACACAGCCTCTCTGTGGGCAAACATTTGTTTTAGAGCTCCTGATTGCAGGGCAGGGGATGGAAAGTTCTTCACGAGAAGGGCTTGTCTGGGAAGGGCTGCTGAGGCATCACTTTGCTGGAGGTTCCCTTTTTCTCAGTGTTTTGAGGAGCTGCAGCCAAAACAACTCATTTTATTTGCCACAAGGGTGATCCTCTGCTTTGAGTGTGTGGATGGGGAGTCCCTGTGTGGTTTGGGAATCAAACACATGGTTATAAATTATATATAATTAATATATTAAAAATTATATATAAATTATATAAAAATATATTTAAAATTATATAAAATTATATAAAATTTATTAAAAATTATATTTAAAATTATATAAAATTTATTAAAAATTATTAAAAAATTACATATAAATTATTTTAAAATTATATGTGAATTCTATATAAATTCTATATAAATTCTATATAAATTCTATATAAATTCTATATAAATTCAACCTGGGGGTGGACAGGACCCCAGTGGACAGACACACCCCCTCCCCATCCCCTGGGCACCCCAAATACCCTCAGTCAGCACCCCCAGGGCAGATCCTCCCCCCCCCAGAGCACCCAGGGCTGAGGTGCTGAAAAGCTGAACAGCTGCTGCCCGTGTTCAGCCCATTCTGGGGATAAACAAAGCTTTAATTCCCCAGTCATGTTTAAACCAGCATCTTTAGAGTGAACATATGTTTATACTCATTATGCATATGTTTATTAGAGCTGGTCATAATGTTTTGACAGAAAAGTCCAAGGGGAAAAAAGCAGTTTTGTCAAAACTGAAATGTTTTGTTGGATTGTTTCAATTTCTTCTTCTCAGTAATGGTAAAATATTTAACTTGAAGACAGTAAATATTTTGCTTTCATTTTCCTATCACAGTGGAATATTAATATTTAGTACAATGCTTCCTTATTATTGAAGGAAAAAGGATTTTCCTTCAATAATAAGGAAGCATTGTACTAAATATTCTGATTGAACATTTTGGGGAATCTTCTTTTCCAGAGGATTTTTTAACATTTTCTTTTCAGGATGATTTCCCAGATTTGGCCTGGTCATGCTGCAGAATTACAGCAGCCCTGGGTATCACTGGGGCACCTCTACCTCTTAAAACACAAGAAAAGAGAGGGGAACAACCCACTCCACAAGACAAAGCTTTCTTAAAGTTATTTTCCCTGCTCTAAATAAACGGCATTACCAGCTCTCATGATTTTATCAGAAGCCTCCTGCCCTGTGGTTTATTTCTTTATATCAGTTCCAACTATCTACTGATTTATAGCAAAGTCAAAATGACAAGGAAACAACCAGGAACAAGGCACATGAATTTCTGGCCATTGTGATTTTTGAACAAAAATAATGTAAAATATGACCCAAGAGGCTCAGAAACCAGAAGCGAAACAAAGAGAGCCCAAATGTATCACTTTTGAAAAACCTTCTGTTTTTTTACAAGCCAGTCTCCTGATTTTCTTTGGCTTTGACAGAGTATTTCCATGGATCAGGGGCTGATGGGATGATATCCTTCCTTCTGAGTCTCTCAGTGCGAGTCACACTCGGGATGTTTTTCCCTCTGTATGTGCTCCATGGTCTGCTGTCTGAAACAGAGCCTTGGAAGAGCCAAATCCACCTCTTCTGCTACTGGAAAAGCCCATTTTACAGAAAGCTGGGTCTGCTCAGCTTCCCCACATCAAAGAGAAAAAAACCCCAAACAGCAACACTGAGTTTTGTCACTTCAAGACCTGACCCTGAGCAAGGGGGGGAAAAGCAGCCTCAGCACCTCTGCTCTGCAGGGCAGGACAAACCCCACGCTTTGCTGGGCTCCAAAAAGTGAGGAAATGAAAAAGAATCAATAGTTGGAGGTATAAACCCCAAAGGGCAACAATAGCAGAGATCCAGAGCCCTCTCTGCCCCCAGGGCAGCAGAGGTTTTGCCCAACCAAATCATCCCTCAGATCACAGGAGGAGACAATTCGTTGCCTGGAGAGCTGCAATGCAAGGAAAACAGAGAGAAGAACAGCATGAGAACCTTAGTCAATGCAACAACACCAAAATTTAAATGCTTTATGAGCTGAGAGCACTAAAAGGAACAGGGGAGACCCAGCAGAGCTCCCTAACGAGGCTTCCTTGCACCTTCTGCTGTCCAGAGCACCCAAAAACCCACCCCTGAGACCACCAAACCCATCATCTGACCTGTTCCAGGTGTGTTAGAGGAGGAAAAAAGGCTTAAACATCCCTTCCCCACCCACTCCCCACAGCTGATGGGGCACACACAGGTGCCTGCCCTTACCTGTCAGGGATCCCTGAAGGGTATTAAAGCAGAAGGGCCAAGCAGGGAGAACCTTTTTAATTTCCAGAAAAACCCTGAGGAGGAAGGGACCTGTTGGAGATGCTCCTTTCTCAGCCCTCTAAAGTACCTGCACAGAGTAAGTCCTTGTGAATTTTATTTTTTCACGCTGGTTTCCAAGTTGTTTAAACCCACTTTTGATAGTTCAGCTTAATTTTGTGTAACAGCTCATGTGCCTGGTGGGTTTTATCTAGCATAGTTTTTGTCTTTTTACTCATTATTTTATTGTTGGGGAGGAAAGTGCTTGAACTGCATATAAAGGAATAATCTCGTGTTGTTTGGGGTGTTGGTGTTTGTGCATTTTGTGCTCTCGTGGGTTGAAGTCAGTCACAGATTGTAACTATCAGCTCTTGATGTTTTTTCTTTTGTGTGTTGAAGTGCATTTAGTAAAAAAATCAAACTTTTCTTGAATTTTATAACGTCATTAAGAAAGAAATGGAGTGTTTATTAGGCTTTTTGACTTGCTGGCTGTGTTTATTGCTTGTATTCAAGAAGGTTCTGGTGCTGATGGTTCTCCCTAATTCCAGAGCATGGGAGGAAGTGAGTGGGAAATACCTGTATTGTTACAGCAATAACAGAGCTTCTCACTTCAATTTCCTATGAAAAAGAGAGAAAAAATAGACATAAATGATGGGTTTTTTACATTGATAAAGTATTTTAGAGGCTGTAAAGCCTTGAGAGTTATCTGCCTTAATTCCAGAAGCTGCTGTGGGTCTGGGAGAGCTCTGCAGGGATATCAAAATTGGGATAGCAACTCTTCTGACTGAAAATACAGAAGTTTCCATAGGTATATCTGTGCTCTTGGCCTGACAGCAGTATTTTAGTTTTGAAGCCAGTTACCAGCTGTGCCACGGGGTTGGGACGAGAAGCTTTTAGTAACCTGATAGTTTTGAATATAAAGCATTTTATTTTCCTTGCTGGAGGGTATATAAGTTGAGAGGTCCCATATATAACCAAGCAGTCAGGGATAAATTTAGGGATGTATATATATAAATATATATATATATACACACATGCTATTTTGAATATAGGGACTGTGATGATGGAATATGTGGCCTTGTATCTGTTCAGGGCTTGCTTCCAACCATCCTACAAATGTGTTTTTAGTCTGATCTCTTTGTCTTCCTCCCCTCTCCCCATTTGCCATATAAAACTTGGCTCAAAGAGCATTGATCTCAGTGGGGTTATTTCCCCTGCCTGCAGTGGGGTCTGGACCCACCCTGCCCCAGGACTCCTTTGTTTTGAACAATTTTAACTCTTTTTTTTTTTTGCTAATCCTCAGTTCTGGGGGTCCAGCTCTGTGTTCCTATTTCCCTTTCTAGGTATGTGGATAATAAAACCGAGGTGCAAAAACTTTGTGTAACAATTGAAGGAAATGTTAAATTCTAGACTCTTTTTTTTTTTTGTGCTATTGAAATAAGTGAAAAACTCCCTGCAAATGAGCTTTATTTTTAGGATTCATCTCCCTCCTTGTCTAAGCTCTCTTTACTTATGAGGAGTTATTCCCTTTGGTTTGGGAGAGAAATTGCACTGTCAGGAGGGTACATGGCTCTCTGGAGCAGAGCCAGCACATTGAATGATGGAGCAATTTGATCAAGTTTGACTTAATTGAAATTGTGCTCTGACAGCAGTGGGATCATCTCCAGGGCTGCTTGGTTCCATTTTGAAACGATCCCGACAATCCCAAAGTGGCCAATATCCAGCTGGGATGTTTTTGGGCAGGGTTCACAATAAATAGTTCCCAGGTACAGCTCGTTAAAAGTAGATCCTCTCAGAAGTTTATTCCCAATTGGTGCTCCACATTCTGGGATCAGGCTGGGATCTCCTTTATTTACTGGTGTTCCCTGAAATAGATGTTTTCTGTCAAAGTGTTCCCTGATAACCTGGGGAAGATTAAAAAGATGCCCAAACATGATCATGTCTCATTAAACCTGCCTGACTGTGGTCTCTGCACTCACCTCCTTATCCAGTTATTCCACACTTGCAAATATATTAATCAGAATATGCAGGTCTGGGTGGGATTCTGTCCCAACTTTCAGGTGTTTCATCTCTCAGGAAGTTGAGTTACCAATTTGCACGTTCAAAGGACTTTGTTACAAGTTAAATCACTCAAATTTCAGAAATTTCACAGAACATCAACAGGTTTTGAATTCCAGTATTTAATATTATTGTTCTTGTAAACTACCTTAGATTATCTTTTTAATTTTATGTGAGCATCATTTCAAAGGCCTTGATGCAGATCCCAGGTTTCTCAATTTCTTTCCATTAAAACTTACATTTTTAAGAGAATTTTTCCTTGTGAGGGTGACTGAACCAACCTGGCCTTGAACACTTCCAGAGATGGGGCAGAGATTGAGGCTCCTCTTACTAGAGGTGTTCTCTGCTGTTATTTCCAAAATCAAGGATTCTCTCCAATGTTCACCCACTTTCAACCACCTGCTTTGGAAGGTTTTGGCATTTAATGGATTTATATGGACCAGGCCAATAAGAACCCAATGTTCCTGGAACAAGATTGGTGCTTGCAGTGATTCTCTGTCCTGGCCAGTAAGAACTGGACACATTTTGAAAAATGACATAAAATAAAAACGCTGAGGAACGAGTAACACTTCACATAATTTGCAGAAAGGCTGAATTGATGGGGCTGGCCATCAGTTTGGATTTCTCCCAGTCACAGAAAAATTACTGCAGTGATTTTCATCCCCTGCCATGTGGAGAAAGGTTCAAGAGCTGCTTCTGCAGCTCAGTTTTGCCTCTTTCCTCTGTTATCACCTAAAGAATCATCGTGTGCACGTGACCACCCAAAGCAATGTCTGGTTCTCTAGTTTAACTCTGGAGCAAATTAATAACTATAGATATTTCCAGAGTGGTTTGTGTATGAAAGAACCTTTTAGAATCAAAAATCAGAGCCTATACCAGCTACTAACACTTTTTTTCATCAATTTTCATGGCAGTTTTTGACTCATTACCTCAATTTTATGTCCCAAACTTCAAACCTCAGTATCTTTAAGAAAAGAAAATTTAATGCATTGCTGTAAGAACATGTTGAAAATCAATGCAAATTCATCTTTCCCCAAAGAAATCTGAGCCCTGCAGGGTGGTCTGGAGATGTTTATCATCCAAGTACAGCTCTGATGAATGAATGGTTAATGTGAACAGGAAATATATTTTGATATAATTGTCCAGTGAAGTTTCTGGCACAGGTGATGCAGGGAAATAACTCAGTAAATAAAAGCTAAGGGTTTAGAGCAGTGCTGTGGATAACAGGCAGGTAATTTTTCCTGGTTAAAAAAAAAGCTTTTTAGAAACCAGATTTTGGGGCTCACTTTGTAGTGGAAACTCAGATATTTATCCAGTATTTTGTTGATGAATAGAGTCTGTTCTCAGCTCAATGTGCTGAACTCCTGGGCTTTCAGAGATGCACCAGAAAGCAAAACACTGGTAGAAAAAAGATGATCTGTAGAACTTCCTAATCAGAAATTTGCAGGCTTCAGAAATTCCTTGCAAATCGTGCAGCTGAAATGGTAGATGGTGAAAAATGGTGTTAAAGGGCTGTTAAAGGCACTGGATTTGGAGTGGTCAGGTTTTGTTGAGGGACATAATGCCTCTTATTCTGGAGAATCACTACCTGGAGAACGTGGAGAGTGACCAGTGATGCACAAAGCTCTTTGAAAAATGCTGTTGGTTTATCCATAACAATGAAATTATTGGTATTTTAGCCATGATATTCCATCCTGACCGTAAGAACCTTTAGTGAAGAGCAGAACTAGAGCCTTAGCAAGCCCGGGTGAAGGCTGGAGAACACTTTAGAAAGCAAGACCATCTTTTCATTAAATTGAAAACCAGTATTCTCTGGTTAAAAATAACACAGGATTTATAGCATGGAAGGGGTGGTT
Source organism: Neopelma chrysocephalum (assembly GCF_003984885.1). NCBI lineage: Eukaryota > Metazoa > Chordata > Aves > Passeriformes > Pipridae > Neopelma > Neopelma chrysocephalum. The sequence continues at coordinate 10,187,082 of NW_020897746.1, read as the reverse complement.
TTCATTCCATGTAGTCATTTGGTATAAAATAGATTCACTTGGAGTGTGTGGATTCGTGGGTGATTCATCTCAATTCCATTATGAGAGCACAAAGAGCTTGACTGAGTTGTGTGGGGAATCTGGGTGAACCTCAGGACTGGATAAATAATTCTAGAAGGTCCAAGCTTCACCTCTGCTTTCCCACTAATACTTGGAGTGGCACATTGGATTTTTCCTTGAGCTTTCCTAAATCTGTTTTGGATAGATATCCATATATGTGGGTTACTTTCACTGGTCTGGGTGCCAAAGATTAAATGTGCCCTTGGAGCAGCCTGGCCTGTGGAAGGTGTCCCTGCCCATGGAATGGGATGAGCTTTAAGGTCCCTTCCCACCCAAACCATTCCCTCTGTCTCTGCTGGCAGGATGTGCACTGGGGCAGTTTACTGCTCACCAGTGAAACAGGACTATTCGTGACAAAACCACAGCCAGAAGTTGTCATGGCAAGATAAATGAAAAGGTGTCAGCCTTAAAAATACAAATGTCTTCTGCTGTTTATGGGGTTTTGATCAAACAGGGTTTAACCAGGTTTTGGTATTCCAAAGTTTCTCTTTCCAGTAGCTCAGGGAGGTGATCTCAGGTGTGGAAGGTCGCCTAGAGCAGGAAAAAAAAGTGCTTTACAGTGCAGTCCTTGTAGTAAATTGAGAAGGAAAGTGAGATATGAACAGTTGTAGGTGGAAACCCAAACACAACAGAGGCCTCGTGACCGTGTTTGCCGCGGATTTGTTTGGTTTCCATCAAATTGTGACTCCATGGATTGCTCAGTGCAGTGAAACAGATCCAAGGGCAGCCTTTGATGGAGGTGACATCTATTTTTAACCAGCACAGGTGGCCTGGGGCCCCTGCTCAGGGCTCTGCTCCCCGGGTGAGAGCTCAGGAGCTGTTGGGAGCAGGGCAGAGCTGCTGCAGGTTCCCACCGAGCCCCGGACACACAGGACGGGCTGTGATGGGCTGGGGGCTCTGGGCACCTGCTGTGGGACACAAATGTGAAGCTCTGTTGTTAGAAATTACTCTTTTCCCTCCCTTTTTAAATATATATCAGTTGGTAGCTCTGGGGCTTCCTCTATCTCTGCTCTGAAACCACTTTCTACAACTCGCCCTAAATATTTCCAGGTTAAATTAACATCATGCATTAGTTTCTGTGGCAGCATTTTTACAGCTCTGTTCAATTCTGTCCATTTTCTTTGTGCATTCTGCAAACAGCTAAAGGTTTTAATTTTATTTTTCCCTCCCACCCCATCCCACAGCCTGCTTGGTTCCAGCCACCCCTCAAAGCTCCCACCCAGGACACTCTGCATATGGTACTATTGATTTTTGGCCCTGGCTGATGCTCAGATAATGTAATGCTGCTGGTCAAAATGTGTTGGTTTTTCTTTAACCCTTTCCAGGCTCAGGCTGGGAAAGGTGTTAAATGAGGTTTTCTTTCTGGGGCAGTGTAAAAGAACACCCTGTCCAGCTTGCTGGTGTATTTAAAGAGCACTTCATGCTCTGTGGAGAGAACATGGTGCTTGCTGGTGATTAGCAGGGGATAGTGTTACAGGTGGGATTTCACTGGAGGAAATTCTCCAGCAGGAGAAAGGAAAGCTTTCATCAATTTAACGTGGGGAACATAGCTAGCTTTCATTAAACCTCTCCTGTTTTAAATGACAACACTTCACTCCCTCCAGCTACTTCATGGCTTTGTTCAAAGTGCATTAAGGTTGCAAAACCTTGACATTATTTGACTGTTTTTCAGGCCCTGTTCTGACTCTCTGTAGTCAACTATTTCAATTCCTAGCACACTTATGGCCTCTCCAGAGGCTGATGAGAACTAGATGTGAGTCCAGTATCCATTTGCACTCCTGGGAATTATCACTGCAAGTGCAGCAAAGGGATGTTGTGGAGAAAACTGGTTTGGGAAGGCAGAGATAGAAATAATGTAATAAAACAGCACAAAAGCAATTGGTAAAGGGGGTAGGTGCATGGAACTAGCAAAGATTACTTTTAAAAGCAGTTGGAAACTTGTAACCTCGTTATCTGTTTGGATTAGTTGTGTTGATGGCTTGTCCTGGTGACTTCATCCTTGTTTCAGGACAATCCACCCTCCAGAAATGGTTCAGTGCCCTCGTGGTACATGTGAGATGTTCTGCTGGGGTGGCTCTGCCATGGAAAAGTGCCTGAAAAATTGGGATTGGAACTAATCCTGTCCTAGTTTGGTTTGTAACAACTGGTCTGGAAACATCAAATCAGCAGGATTTCTCCTCCTGGGAAGGGAAAATATGTTTGAGAAATTCAGAAACAAAGCTGCTCAATTTGAACTCTCCTTCCCTGGGCACCACTTACCTGCCTGGTCATTTGTCTTCATCTCAATGAGTGCTAATTGCTAATTTGTCATCTGCAGGCCCAGCCTGAATTCCCTCTGGGTGGGAAGGATGGCAGGAGTACAGGAAGCTCTTTGCTGTGGCAGGGCACTCTGTCAGCACCAAGGGCTGCTGAGGGAAAAATGTTCCAAAAACAGAGATCACAAAAAAAATAACAGGTTTTAGTATGAATTTAAATTGCCCTGATGTCTGTGTTCTGTATCTGTAAAAGGGATGCATCAGTAGGAATGTGGGATTCTTGGACTGTCCTGTGCAGGGCCAGGAGTCAGACATTGGTTCTTGTGGGTCTCTTCCAACTCAGAATACATGATTTTATGAATTGAAATGCTCCTCAGATTTTACTGGGTTCAGTGCTGTTAAATTCTCCAAAAAAACCCCTGTAAAGAATCCTTGTGCTGAGCTCTCAGCTCCAGAAAGCGTTTTGTCCTCTGCTAAAACCAAAGGAGGAACTTTAACTTAACCCTGACACCTCAAACCTGCCAAGATGCACAGAAAACACCAACTTTCATTTCGAATTAATATCAGCAGCACCAGTTTTGCCTGCCTGGTGAACAGTCAATGCCAGGGAGGGTGCTGCTTAAAATGATTTTCTTGGGTAGGTCAGAAGAGGTCAGGCTGGGGCTGGGGAGAGGCAGCTCTGGCTGGGACAGGGCTGTGTCTGGGCACTTCAGTTAACTCCCACCACCAAAAATTCATCCTATTTGGCTTTAGAAACTGGTGATCACGTAGTGTTTATGAAATATAACTGAGCTGTTTGTACTTTCCATGCTTTCCTTGCAATGCCAGTGTGAGGAATGAGAGATGTTTTAAAATTCCCTAGAAACTATTGGTTTTTTCTTGCCCTTGCACTCAGCCAAAAGCACGTTGTTTCCCACCAGATTTCTGGATTTTCTACCAGAAATGCCACTGGGGAACTTTTTATTGCTCTAGAACTGTAAAAAAAAGCAATGCAGGAAGACTGAAGGGCAGTCCTGTATTTTGTACTCACTGAAAGCTTCTTCAGCTCATCCTATTCCAATGATTCCATTGCTTTTTGTCCCTGGATTTCAGGGGTTTTATGACAGGGGAAAAAGCAGGTCCACTGAAAAAGGAAGGCAGTGTTCACAAAATGCTGTAATAAGTGTGTTAATACCAGCAGAATCTAGACATTTTAATGCAGTACCAGATCTTAGAAGTCCTTGGGCCTCTCCTATATAAGTTTAAGCTCTAAAATCCAAGGAAATAGTGAACTTAGGGAGTTCCAGCACAAGCCTGGCAGTGAGTTAAACAGGTATCTGTCAGGGACACAGCTCCTGCTGGCTCATGCACAAGGCTCAAACCAAATTAACTTTGCCAAGTCTCAAATGACATCAAGTTAATGTGACATTAATCAGGATTTGTGCTCTCAGCATGTGCAAAGGACCATCTTGGGCAGGGAGAGCCACTGGAACATGTTCCCCTGTGCAGACACTGGAATTCACCGTGGGAAGTGCTGGCAGGAGCTGAAGGTTGTTTTCTAATTTAAATGTCCTCTGAGCACATTCTTAGGAGAGACATTCTCTGACAAGGTGACAGGCTTTGGTTTCCATTCTTGGGTAAAGCAGGAGCACTTGCCTTGAACTCAACTGCAAAGAAAATGCCTCAAAAAGCTGCGTTTATGGTGCCTTCTAAAATATTTGCTTATGGTGCCACAACTACTTAGTTGCAGAATTAGTAGAGTGTGGGGACTCTTCCTCCAAATATTACTTTAATTATGAAATAATTGGCTTCCAAGAGTAATATCACTTCACTGGTGCTGCAGACAAGCACTTGAACACACATGTGGGGAAAAATATTTTTATTTTAATTTTATTTCAGAATAAAAGTAAGTTTTGTCATAGCAAAGAAACAAAGGAACCTCCCACTGAGCTTTTCCAGCATTACCAGCACTGTAGAGCTGGTTACTCTTGAAATATCTGGATCTAAACCTGAGACCTCATCAGTGATAATTCTGTTCAAACTGCATCACGAGTTGTTCTGAGCAAGAAGGATTTATCTTTAGTGCAAATAAAAGAGCAGCCCATTGCTCCTCAACAGTTAATGAACCAGTAAAACCTCCCAAAACTGATATAAACTGATTTTGCTGTGCTGTGGGGTGGGCTTTGCACATGCTGACACCCTCCAGCTGTGGGGGAGGTTGAGCTGGAGCCTCTTTAATCTTATTTTTGCTCTTCCCACTCCATCTTAATGTGGAAGGGACAACAGGAGAGAATTTCAGGCCCATCACTGGTGGTACAACAGTGAGACATGTCCAGCTCATGGGGGTACAAATGACATTGGGGGCTCTTGTGTCTGTCCCTGGATGAGGTGTTGGAGAATGGAAAGGGTAAAACAGGACTGGCAGAACACTTTTAAAGGCAGAAGGAGCTTGATCATGATGAAAGATGCCTTCCAGCAACATCTGGTGATGGCAGCTTGGCCTGTTTGACCCTCCATCTGCTTGTCTGCTGTTTGTGCAAGGTGTTAAGTCTCTGCTGGAGAGCTGGAAGTGGGTTGTTTCTCTGCAGCCATCAGCCCTAAACCCTTTTTAACCTGAGATTCAGGTATGTTAAGGCCACTAGAGTATAATTATTTTTTTTGGTGTTTTTTACAAGAATGACCTTCCCAAGCCAAAACTCCTGAACTGAGCATAACTTCCCATATCCTTTAAAAAAAGTCATTTCTGATGTATAAGCTTTAGTTCAGGAGTTGGACTTTGATCCTTGAGTCCCAACTTGGAATATTCTGTAGTTCTACGTACTGTTAATTATTCAGCCCTCAATAATTATCAATATACAGTCCTGACAGTGTAAAAGAAACCCTGAGGGAAGGAATGGTCAGACATGAGTCTTCAGAATTCTTGGAGGCACCTGGTGCCTGTATAACTATATATATATATATATATACACTTGTTGGTGTATAGCTCATTTTTGCTGTGTATTTTGTAATAAAGCTCATTCTGCACATTAGGGCTTAAATTCCCTCTACTCCAGGATTTAGCTGAGGGGGGGGAAAAAGGGGTTGGCACAAATAACTTTAAAAGTTACTGGCCCTCTCCAAGCTACAACTTTCCTGTTTCAGCAGGGAGCTGAGCAGGTGAGAGCTGGCATTGCTTAAGGAGGAGTTTTCATTTTGTTAGGAAGAAATCCTTCCCTGGGAGGGTGGGGAGGCCCTGGCACAGGTTGCCCAGAGAAGCTGTGGCTGCCCCTGGATCTCTGGAAGTGCCCAAGGCCAGGCTGGACAGGGCTTGGAGCAACCTGGGCTAGTGGAAGATGCCCCTGGAGGAGGTGAAATGTGATGAGTTTTAAGGTCCCTCCCAGCCCAAACTGTTCTATGAGTTACTTTCCTTTTTAATATATTTAAGTTATATTAATAATACCTTGCAGAGCTATTAATTTGCCATTATAATATCAATATACTGTATTTATTTCCCCTGTCAGAGTCAGCCACAGACTGTCCTGCACCCTGTGAGCACATTCCCCAGGGGAGTTTCCCTCCAATGCCACGTGGGCCACGAGGTGTTCTCCTGCCAGCCTTTGCCACCAGCCTGTGGTGCCTGGCAGAAAGTGCAGGCTGACCTTGCTGTCACTGCTTAAGGAGGCTTTGAGCTTTGGAGCATCTTTAAGCTGAGCTCTCTGATCACGTTGTGCCCGTGACGTCAAGGCCGGTGGCACCGGGCGGTGTTTTAGCACAGCCTCTCCTTAAGGCTGTGAAAATAACCCAGGTATTAGTCCTGCTCCTGCTCCCATCCCCACCCTTGGCATGCAAAGGGATGGTGCTGCATGAACCCAGGAAAGAAGTGTCACTGAAAAAAAAAAAGACCCCCCAAAGTTCTGACAATATGATGTTCTGCTTCCTAATAATTGTAATAATGCTACTGGGAATGTTTAATTAGGACATGTGTAGAATCAGAGAATGGTTTGGTTGGAAGAGGTCATTGAAGGGCATTTAATCTGGTCCCCCTGCAGGGAGCAGGGATGTATTCAATGAGAGCAGGATGCTCCAAGCCCCATCCAACCTGGCCTTGGACACTTCCAGGGGTCCAGGGGCAGCCACAGCTTCTCTGGGCAACCTGTGCCAGGGCCTCCCGCCCTCACAGGGGAGAATTCCATCCCAATATCTTATTATCCACCTCACCTCTATCAGTTCAAAGCCTTTCCCCCTTGTCCTGTCACTACATGCTCTTGTAAATTCCCTCTCTCCAACAACTCCATAAATCCCAGGAACAATTCCATGGTGAACTGTGGAAAAGTCTTGGTTTCCAGGCTTTTGTTCTTTATGAATCTCACCCTGACCCTGTTTCAGGGCACAGGCAAAGAGCAAATCTGGAGGATGTTTCCTTGGTGTGCAGAGAACTGAGCAGCAGGACTGGCTGCTCTCAGGGCTGGACAGGGACTGGGTGAAAAGGCATTTTTCAGGACTGGAACTGCTCTATAAATGTCAGGAGGCTGTAAAGCCACTGAGTCCTGACAGTAGAACTCCAGCTGAGGGTTAGGCTGGGCTGGGATGAGAACATTCCTGTCCAGACAGAGCTGTAATAACACAGCAGCAAAGGCTGAGCTTGGCTGAGCTGCTGTACAACAGAAATGTTCTTTCCTTTCAATACCTCTGTGCCAAGGGACTGAACAAAGTGTCCATTAATTTAATATTTTTAGTCTATATTTTTGCTTCCTTTTCATTTTTTTCTCTCATATTTTGATAAAAGCCAGAGATTCCATGTTATGTTATGAATATGGATTTGCAGCCAGCAGCTATGTGGAAAAATCAATACATTCCCAGTTCACTCCCAGGTGTTCCTGTGAAGGGATTGGGCAGAGCAAAGCCACTGCCAGGAATGTGTTCTGGTGCCTGCTGATTAAAATGGATCAGGGCAAAATGGCTGGAAACTACTGCAGGCTGAAGAAAAAAAATTGTGTTCCTTGGGTTTATGTATTGCACGAATTAAAGTTTGGTTAAATAAAGATGGACTGAAATGAGAGAGCGTCAGGAATGCAAGGGGGAATAATTCTGCAGAGTGAAAATTGCCAGGTAAAATATCCAGTCCTGCTGGACTTGTTACACACCTTTAGCAAGTCCATGTAAATAAAGTCAGACACTTTCTCTGACAGGTCAGTGAAAAATAACCCAGCTCATGGCTCAGCTCCTTGGCTGCAATGGAGTCTGCTGGGGGAAAATGGGTGAAACAGAGTCACTGAAGGGGCAAAAGTGGGAGCTGGAAGGGTAGAACAGAGCTGAGAAAAATATAGAAATAACGAGAGTCTTGAGAGCTGCAAATTGTGGCTCTGGTCAAAAAAATCTCATTGTCCTGTGCTAAAATCAGTGATAATGCTGCTCTGCAGGGAGGCAGGTTCGTTTTGGCCACGGTGAGTTGGGATGTTTCTCTCTAACCCTGAGCCAAAGGCAGTGCAATGTTGGGTTTAAAACAGGCACCACTCTGGATGAGCCTAGAACTTTCCTCTGTGCTGCCACTTCTTGGAAAACATTCCAGCTACTTAGTTAATTAGTGGATGACAAACTAAATATTTGCTAAATGAAATGGGAGATGTATCAGAGACCTGCCCAGAGTTATATCACTGGAGATAATTTGGGTTCTGATGCATCAGCAGGACTGGGTATATACAGTTCATGGTCTATAGGGGTGGAAAAAGCATTAATCTTGTTTTTCCTTCTGAAAAGATTTCATCCCACTGCCAATGTCCCCAGCAGGATTCCATCAGCTCTGGGTGGGATTGCCAAAGCTCTGGCTGGAATCCCTGGGAGACTGAAATTCCATTCTGTGCCCTGAGCATCTTGGAATTGGCAACTCCCTGCTCAAGGCTTGGTATCACCTGGACCTGAGAACCTCTCAAAGCCTGGTGATTCTATGTTTTCTCCTGGAAGTAATATTTTAAAACAAATTTTTGCCAGTTATATCTGATGTTCCCTCTCCTTCACCCACAGCAGGGCAGTCAGATGGTCTTTGCATGCATGGATTTATACCCAGCAGCAGTAAATACCCTCAAGGGAATGGAAGTCAAGACCATGTTTTACCTACTGTTGGGCTTTAGATGAAGCTGAAAATCCACTCAAGATGTGGCTTTTACTAGAAGGAAGTTTTTTTAAAGCCAGAAAAAAGCGTCCAGTGCTGATTGTGCAACCCTGTACTTAATGTCTGGACTGATGGATGCTCTTTATTTTGATCTCAGTAGCCTCAAAGGCAACAAACCAAGGGGGTTTATGGGTTTTTTTGGGGGGTAGATCAGTGTTGTACAAACCCAAGGGCTCTGAGCTTTGTTCTCTGCTGGGGGCAATGTTACACTTGGCAGGTGATTCCTTTATGCTGCAGAAAATGGGATGAGAACGTTGCAGAGAAGTGGGGAGAGCTGTGAAAAGGTTTGTTACCTGTCCCTTCAGAGCTGAAGTCTGCCTTTTGATCACCACGGGCTGTTCAGCCTCTTTGCAGGCGACTGGATTTCAGTGGGGATTTAAGATCCAAGCTAATGACTTGTCCTGGCTCTGCTGCCTCTTGCTGAGCTGGGTTTTGAATTCCCTGATGCTTTTTTTGAATAAATCAGATAGTGGAGAACTGAAGCAGCAGAGGAAAAAAAAGGTTGTGAAAGGGAGAACAAACCAGAGCAACGTGTCCTGCAGGACTTTGGTGGTGGTGCTTAAGGGTAGCTTTGGCTGAGAGCTCATTGATGGGGTGGGCAGCGTCCTAAAAAGCTCCTTCCTTCCTTTGAAAACACTTGTTCAGGGAGTTTACTGAAGGAAAAAAAAAGGGGATGAGACTTGGCCCAGGGTTTTATCAGCCTTTATTGACTTCAAGCCTGTAGTACTGCTGTAAAGCTAAGCTGGGAAGATAAGAATTGAGTGAACAGATTTTCTACGTGGATAATTATAAGGTATTTATCAGGTCTTAAACTTTGGTCTTATTTTCCTTTCTCTCTCTTTTTTTTCTTTTTATTTTTTTTTAAGGAGCTTGCAAGCTCCAAAACACCAGAGAAATGTCCCTTCCCAGAGGTCAGGCTGCTGACATCAGTGATTGTCATCCCCTGGCAGATTTACTGCCCCAAAACAGCCAGCCCAGAACCAAAATAACCGGATCTATGGGAAAACTTTTGCAGAGCAAGTACAACATCCCCGGAGCTGCTGCAGAGCTCTTGGGGAAGAGCTGCTCTTGGTGCCGGGGAGGGGCTGAAATTTGGTTTCACTTTTTCCTTTTCCCCAGGGGGCGCAGGAGAAAGTCCTGCAGAGTTTTCAGTTTTCCAACAGTTTTCCACCACACGGGGTGGAAAAGGGAGTTGAGGGGGGTTGTTGCAGCAGGACAAACTTTGGCTCAGCTGTGCCAGAAGTTGGTGCCCAGCTGGGGGTCACCCACGAAGGGTAAATTCCAGAGGTGAGAGCTGGAGTGGCTTTCCAGGAGCTTGGCAGGGGTGGGGAATGATCCAAATCGGATTGGAGCTCTGCAGGGACGTTTAATACCCTGCCAGTCAAGTTGCCCTTTCATTTTATAATCCCTCAGAGGCTCTGAGGGTGGGGAGGCAGGGACTGACTAAGCACAGAGTGCCAGGGGGTTCTCACTTTAAATTCATTGTATAGAATATCCCATTTTCCCCTCAGAGACCTGCCCTGTCCTGTTCCATCCTCCTGCCTTGTTCTGCTGTTACTGTTTAAAACAAATCTCTTTATTTTCCCCCAATTATTGCAACTTTGCAAAGCAACGATTGAGGTAAAGAGGGACTGATCAGGCAGCGTTTTATTGTTGTCTTAACTTTTATTGCATTTGTTAAATGTGTTTAAAATGGAGAGTGAGGCTCTAGAAATTACCTGGAGATGGATAAAACGCTTTGACACTTTGTACTGAGCTTGTAAAAAAGGATTGAGTGGTAATTTAAATGTTGTCACTTCCCCTTTCAGTGGGAATTTCTGTACCTAAAGCCCTTTTCAATCTGCCAGAGAATACAGGATGTCATTGGGGGTTGGAGTCATACAAATTGAAATTAAAGACTGGGCACATCTTTAATGCAATTTATTGATGATGTTCTGGAACTGGTTGCCAAGGGCAGTGAAGATGCTCAAAGACTGAGACTCTCCTCCCCCAGGAGAAGGATTTATATTAGCTAAGCACTAACTTAGGCTTAGTTAAACCCAAGTATGTTGTTCAGTACAGTGGATGACTGAAGTTCAGGCTTCTGATACACAAAAGATCAAATTAAATATTAAACATCCTTTTCTGAATATAAATTTCATGGCTATTACCAAGCAAATACAGCTGTGCTTCAAAAAGCTCTTGTATTTCTTTTTCTGGTCCTGTTTCCCCTAATTTACAGCTTTATTTTATAAGATTATCTGTACATAATCTGTGCAAACACATGAAACAGGTGAAAGGTTTCTCTCAGTGTCTTTAGAGACCCACAGGGAGCAGGACCAGAGAGCTGCTCATGCACAAGATGAAAGTTCTTGCAGCATCAGGGTTTAACTGGAGCAGGGAAATGTTTTTACAGAAGTTGCATGTTCTGCTTGGTACTTAAATGTAGGTGTGGTGATGTGACAAAGGTGTTCCTCTGGCTTAAAACCTATTTAAATTCTACCAGGTTCATCACATCCACTATTGTGATGCTTTGGGGGAAAATTAGTGCTTGATTTCTCGAGTAATGACTTCTTGGAATGCACTCAGTTTTCTTCCTTCATCCCCAGATTACTGAACACCAGTTATCAATTACTTTTAATAACCACGGTCCATGTGTGTGATTTTCTAACAAATGTAACAGTTACAGAGCATTTATCAGTTAATCACTTAACGTTGTGGGTCAAATTCCTGCCTGTCCGTGGGTCAGTGTGACAGCACTAGAAATGTTAAGTGGGATCTGAGAGAGATCTTGGCTTTAATGGCCCCTTTTTCTCGGATAAATTCTGTCCTATTTCCTGGAAATGTTTGATGCTGATTTATATCCCAAGTTCTTGGTACATCAGCACTTCGGGGGGAACTGAGGTTTTTTTCCCTCTGGAAAATCTGAGTTCATGAAAGTCATCAAATCCTTTTTTTCTCTCCAAGTGAAAAGCCCAGTGAACTTTGTGTTGAACTCCAAGCAGGTGTGATGTGCCCTGATGTCCCCCAGGGTGCTCTCTTATGGGTGAGATCCTGTTGTAACCCACTCCACGGGAGGGGCAGGGCTGTGTTTGCAGAGCAGGGCAGAAAACTTGAGCCACAAAGGGAAAAATCAGCTGGAAATCTCTTGCAAGTGACCCTCTCCCTCTCAGCTCAGCACCCAGGGTGTTAAACCCAATAAATAAAACTTGAGTGTGGCAGGAAGGGAGGAAAAGTCTCCTGTGGTACCTGGGATGGGAAGGGCTCCTGCTGGATTTCCATCCCTCCCTGCTCCATGCCCCTTGCCCTGAGGTGATCCTGAACTTGGCACCAGCTGGAATATTCCACGTAGAACTTCTAGGAATTGCCCAGGAAGCCAAGCTGCTCTCACTTTCAAGGCTTGGTTTTTCCCTGTGGTAAACCAGGACACGAAGTCACTTCCCCGTAGCTTTTTTGTTTGTTGTCAAACAAACCAAATGGGCGAAAAATATTTGCTTTGTAGCTCGGCAACAGCTCCGTGGGGCTGCTCAGCCACAGCACTGACACCGAGCCTCCAAATCATGGAGCTCCTTCCCTGCTTTCCCTGCTCTGCTCCAGGGCTGTGGCTGCTTCCCTGGGTGCTTTTCTTGGAGCCATTTAGGCTTGGAAGTGCCTCATTTGTGCACGAGTGTCTGGAATGATTTGGACTGAAAGGGACCTTTAAAGGGACCTTTAAAGCTCGTGTTGTTCCATCCCCTGCCATAAATAAAGCCCATTAAAAGTCTAAATCAAAGTGAAACCCAAGAAATCCTCCACCAGAAGAATCAGAGGCCTGAAGTGAGTTGCCACCAGGATGGTTCCCCCATCCCTCAGGCAGGCTTTAGAGATAAAAGACCTTGGATGAATCCCCTGCTGCTTTTAGCAACATATTTGGGAGTTCATTCCCCTATTCCAGGTTGATCCAAGTCCCCTCAACCTGGCCTTGAACTCTTCCAGCATCCACAGCTTCTCTGGGCAACCCGTGCCAGGGCCTCACAATAAATGACTTTTCTGACCAGGGATGAGGGGGTTTGATCTCTGCGGGTTCCTGGTGCTGCTGCAGAGGATGCTGCCATAAATTTTGCTGCTTTCAGGACAAAAACTGGACAGAGCAGCTCAGTAACTGGGGCTTTCCACAACACTTATTTCTTCCTGAGGATGCAAATTCCAAACTGGCAACTTCCTGCCTTGCCCTGGCCACTGTCAGTGGTGGCCTTTTTCTGGGGGTCTTAACCAGCCCTGATTATTCACAAGCAAGCCCAGCATCAATCCTGGACTACACATGACTTAAGGGTGTTTTTCACAAGCATTTATCTGCTTGAAAAATCCCGGAGCAGCAGCAGGTTTTTGATGCATTTTGTCATTAAACAATAACCTGTCAGTGCTTTGTGTTGGTTTCAAGAATTGACCTGCATTTCCTGGTTTTCAGTGCAAAATCTCTTGGAATAGCAAAGATTGTTAATGAACAGGAACATGCAAGGCTGGTGTGAGGGGTTTTATTTCTCAGAACTGTAGAATGTGCTGGGAAATTCCTTTTTTTTTTTTTTTTTAATGGCTGGGATTTCATATAAAGGAAGATGGGAAGTTCCAGGGTATCAAAAAAGCTGGAAGTCCCAGCTGTCAGTAAACAGATGTTCTGTATCAGTCAGCTACTGCCAGGCCAAGGCCATCATCCTTTAGCAGGGATTTCAACTTCCTATGGATTTCCAGCTGCTTTCGGTGACTTTTCACACTGTTTTCACTTGGGGCTCCTCTGCTTTATCCCTTTAAAAAGGATAAATTTGAAGCCAGCTGCAGTTTGTACCTGCTGTTCCAGGTGTGGGAGCTGGGACTATGGATCCAGGATCTTAAGGACAGTCACAATTTTCCTTCTTTTTGGGGAAAGAAGCAGCACACTTCCATTTCTCTTCAGTCTCCATTTCTGACATCTTTTAAATATGTGGACTTTTTTTTCCTGCTTCTTGTCTTTATTTTAGTTCTACCTGGAAATTTCTGGAAGTGAAACAGCAATGGGTTTCTTGCATGCCTAAAGAATTGAATTAAAATCCCAGATAACCTGAAAAACTGGGATTTTTTTATGCAGGGAGGTGTTTTCACTCCTTCCTTGGGGTCTGAAAACATGACTTTGCTGCTGATCCAGCTCTCCAAGGTGCAGCAAATTGTTTGTCTGACAGAAAAAGGGAAAAATAAGCAACTTGGAGAGGTAGGAAAACCTGACCTACATTCCCAGTCTCCCCATTTAGGGCCTGTACCCAGAGCAGGTGACGACTGGAACATTTTGTGATGTGATTCAAAGCTCCCCTCTCCAACCAAACTGGGTGTGCACTTCGTGTCAGACTCCCTTTAATGTTTTAACAGGAATTGGTACAGCAGAGGCTGTTCAGAACCACTTTTTCCAACAAAACATGTGATGGGATCGTTCTTTTTAACGAGTGAGAACTCCCCATTTTGTGAAAAAGGGCTTTGTGCTTTAAAAAGGCTTCAGTGGTTGTTTATCTGCATCAATTTAAGGGAGGTAACGAGCTCGTCATGTGAGAGGGTTTTAGTTATTGATAAAAACAGGCCACACTTGTTTCCATCATTCCAAAGACAGATTTTTTTCCTCTTCCTCTTAAAAACTACAGAAAGGATGTTTGATAAACCCCAAATCTGTGCAATCAGGTCTGTGCATGAACAGGGTGAAAGCTTTGAGGCAAATCACATGATGTCAAAAAACTGGCATGTATTCTCTCTCTCCTGAAGTGTGTTTTCTGGAATAAAAATAACATGGGGCAGGTGGTGTCCCTTCAGCAGGAAAAAGCAGGTGCCAACTTTCTGCACAGTGAGGTTGGAGTTTGGAGGAGATAAAGGTAAATTTGGGCTCAGTTGTAGGGTACAGATACATCTGCAGGACCCAGCAGAGGTTAATAATTAATAACAGTTCCTAAATATGTTTCTAAAAGCAGTAGGGGATTCATCCAAGGTCCTTCATCTCCAAGGGATGTCCAAAGCCTGGCTGAGGGGTGGGTGAACTCTTGTGGTGACAACACATTTCAGGCCTCTGATTCTGGATAGGGATTTCTTGTCTTTCATTCAGATTTAGATATTTAATGGGGTTTATTCCCTTCACACTGAAGGAAAATCTGAAATTTTCCATTCTGCAAATAGCTGAACAATAATTTTTCTGAAAGTTTATTACTCTTGTTCTCATCTAGGCTCCCCTTCCCCATGAAAAGCTGGACCAGGTCACTTTTATAAATCCCTTTGAACCTGGGCTTTTGTTGATTCTGTGACTGCATTGCCCGAAATCCTCTGTCAGGTTTTACCTGAACACATTAAGAGCTTTCATCAAGGCTTTTCTTGTAACTCTGGGCTGAATTGATTAGTTTGGAGGTCACACGAGCCATTAACACCGATTGTTTTCCCAGTTCCTCTCATTAGTGGGGTAATTGGCCTTTCCTGGGCAAGGTGCAGCAGGACTGGCACCTGTTTGTCACAGAGAGGGAATTTACATCTGCTTTGGGCTGGAAATCCGGAGGGGGGGGTGGTTTCCAGTGACTGGGATTCCTGCATTTCCTGGGCTTGATTGGCAGGAAACTCCATCCTTTGCTGCCACTTTGCCTTTCTGTGTCAGCCCTGATGAACTGGAGTGAATTCAGGATTAACAAACCAAATTTTGTGTGCTGTGCTCACCTTGAGGGAGTTATTTGTGCATGGGGTTCTTTGGTTGCAGATTTTGCTTTGAACTGGGACTATAATGCAAGAAGCAGATGGAAGTTTTCATCTCTTCATCTGCTTAATTGCTCTAAATAACTGCAATTGTACAACCTGATCCGTGCTTTGTCCATGAACTTAGTGCTGGCTTAAAAGCAGGTGAAATCAAGAGGCAGAACTAGTGTTTTATGTGGAGGGAAGAGGAATTGGCCTATTTAAACTTCTGAAGTGTTTTGTGTAAGCAGGGAAGTGCTCAGGCTGTGAAATCCTGCCTGTTCCTGTTGCAAACTCACCAAAAAAATGGCTTTGGAAGTGATGGATGAGGGTGGAAAACTCTTTCCTTCTCTCAGTGGTAATTCTTGGTGCAGCTCACCTGCTGAGCTGCTGGTCCTTCCCAGGAAAAGCAGCCTTGCTCCCAAATTTCCATTAACACTTCGGAATCTTTATTAATGTTGCCTTCCAAGCTGGTCCTGGATGTGAAGGTTGAAGGACTGGCTGACACAGGAGGTGACAAGTTCACCCCACACTCCTTCCTGCTTCACCCCAGAACTGTGTTTTGCACTTCTCCATCCCAGAGGCAGTTCCTGGAATGCTGCACAACAGGGAACATCCCAAGGCTCTCCATAACCGTGGAATTAAAGAGAATATAATAAATTTTACCCGAAAACGTCCACTTAGGGAATCATAATGATGCTCTGCCTGTCAGGAGGAGGGAAAAAAAATCCCTGTGCTGTGATGTCAGAGGCAGCAGTTGGCAGCAAACCCCTTCAGATCCAGGGGAATTTAATCAGAGCCACTGCTGAACCTTGGGCTGCTTCTTGAGTGTTTCCCAGAACATTCCTTGGTGCCTCTGAGTCCCTGCCAGGGCTCC
The DNA here is from genome assembly GCF_003984885.1 of Neopelma chrysocephalum. Taxonomy (NCBI): domain Eukaryota; kingdom Metazoa; phylum Chordata; class Aves; order Passeriformes; family Pipridae; genus Neopelma; species Neopelma chrysocephalum. Next base: position 10,171,040 of record NW_020897746.1, on the reverse strand, counting down.
AGCTGGGAGCACTGACCAGCCTTCTCTCCCTCTGCAGGGTTTGATGCTCCCCAACCCCACTTGCTGCCTCTTTTCTGTGCAATCACAGCCTTAATTGAGAAGCTGCTAATTGCAATTAAGGAGCAGCTCGTGTGGTGACGTGCACAGGCTGCTCACAGACGCCTGCACACGTAAAAATGATTCCTCTTCCTCTGCAGCTTCTCTACCTGGAATATACTTGATTTGTTGGTAATTTATGAGGAATTTGTCACCTCCTCAGTGTGCAGAAACAGGACTCAAAGATGTGAATCTTTAGGTGGTGGGAGCTCTGCAACTGCTGGAAACCAGCAGGGAGGAAAAGGATGAATCAGTGCAACAACCTGACTAGAAATTTTAGAGGAATCTCTCCAAATAAAATCAGAGCTTTCTCTTTGCCCTCTGTGATGGAAATGGAAGTAGCATTTTCTGAAATCATCACAGGAGCTTAAAAATCTGTGTGTGCCTCTGTGGAAGTCTGTGAGGAGCAATGTGGGGGATTTCTTGTGCTTTTTGTCTTTAATAAATATAATATCAATGTGAAGGCATCCTGCTGACCAAGTGCTGTTCCAAACTCTCCATATTGTACTTACAGAGATGATTCCACAATAAAAAGAGCCCCTGAATCCCACCTTGCCCTTCTGCCAACACCTGGGTGTTCGAAATCAGGGCTGCTTAACTTAAGGATGACACCTGGGATACCTTTGGATCTTCAGCTCCAGGCTGATTGTGTGTAATTATGATTTCTTAGAGGATTGAGTAACACTTCATTTTAGCAGCACTGATACCAGCACTAATTGCTCCCTGAATTCCTATGGAGACTCCAAAGGCATCACGTTCAGCCCGTGCTGATTCACGATCCCTGTGACACTGTTCCTGCAAACAGCCCAGTGGGGGAAGAGCCTGTTTTCCTTTATGGCAGCTTTTGATTTCCTGGAAGGAGCTGGGATCAGTCAGACATTGTGGAACTCTCACAATCACCAGTCAGTGGTGATGTTTCTCCCTGTTAATCACCTTTTGCTGTGAGGAATTAAATGCACCAGGAAATTCCTCGTTAATTTATTTTCTTAACCTTTTCCTGCTTCCAAAAGCTTTTTGATTTGTGCAGGTCCTGTCAAGTCCAGAGAGGCACCCCCAGAGGACAAATCCCCCTGTTTTTAGGTGTTTATAGATCCATATAATAAGTTATTACAGCAATTATATCTTCCAATATTTCCCTTGGATAAAGGGACCAGGAAGGCAGACTTGGGCTCTTTCTGGGGAACACTTTGTCTCATTTTCAACCTGCAAATTGTTTCTTTAGCCTGTGCAAGGAAAAATGATGGGTGTTGCATGCTGAGAAGCTCCCACCTGTTGTTGAAGGATTTGCAGAGCTGAAAAGGTGTGGAATCAGCCAGGAATGTTCCAGTGAATAGATGGGGTAGTGAGGATGATCCACCCCCTGAATTTTCTGAAGGCAGAGGCCACTCTCCTATAAACTTTTGTCATCTGAAATTCAAGAAATCTTCTTATTAGGGCAGCTCTTTTGTCCTCAGGAAGTGGTGAGATGAGAATAAATGTGGATGATAAAAGAGGGAATATACAGAAAATCTTAAAGACTGCAATACAAAAAATCCATCCCTCTCCTCCCTGTGCTGTTGTTGCAAAGCAGCAGCTCTGTGGGAACTGGGGCCTTGCAACTCTGCACCAGGTTGGATGTTCCACTCCAGCTCTTCCAGGAGAGAGCACAGTGAGAACAAACACCAGGGAAAAACCTTTCTGGGAGCAGAAGCTGGACTTGCTCTCCCAAAGCCTCCCCAAAAAAAGGCTGAGGTCACCTGCAGGCAGGGACAGGGCAAGAGCCAAAATTGGGCAAAGCTTTGAGAATTGGTGTGATAAAATGAGCTGAGCAGCAGATGCATGAGCAGGATGCCTGGAATGATCCACAGAATCTCCTGGAATGGAGATTAGGTGATAGAATGATTACTGATTTATCTGTGATATTGAGGTAAAAAGTGGGAGAATGTTAAAGGAGCTAAAATTGTCTCCTACTGACACCTCAGAGGCTGTTTTTAGTTCCCTAATGTGCTCTGACAACCCCTAACAACCAATGTTCTTGCACTGCAGTAGGTATCTTATCCCTTTTCAGTGTGGAATTAGCAAATGTGCAAACAAAAGTAGCAATTTTTAAAAGTCCTGTGCAGCAGCCACTGCTCTGGATGAAGTCAACTCCTCCTGACAGTAATTGCTTGGCTTGCCCAGCCCCTTCTCTGCTTCCAGCTTATTCAGCCCTTGATGGTATCAAATAATTTCCTGAATGAAGCAGCAATTCTGCCTCAATAAAATATTTATGGTTGTGTGGAGCGTTCCCTGCTCTCTGCTGGGAGTTTGCTGTTCCTTTGTTTATTGGGATTCGTGTTTCTCCTTTGGGATGGAGGAAACAAAACCCCCCCCCCCTTGTTACGTGAGTGGCACAAACTCACAAATTTGGGATGTCTGCAGTGCTCACTGGGTCCTCCTCAGCTCTTGTTAATCCTGATCCTGACACCCCCTTGAAGATGCTGATTCCCAACCTTTCATTTTCCTGGGGAACGAACCCGTGGCCGACTTCCAAAAAACCAATTAATTTATGCTGGGTCTGAAATTACAACCTTGCTTTGGATTTCTACCCCCACCCTCGATCCTCATTGGCAGGTTACAAGTGATCCCTCTTCTCTCCCTTCCTCAGGGTGGAATTAGATGTGAATTTTATCTCCTATGATCAAGTTTTGCTTAATCAATCAACCCTAAGGCCAGTGCTGCACTGGAGAAACTCAAGATTTATATGTGAGCACAACAGCTGAGGCACTGGCAGACTATTCTGGGGTTTATTATTATTAATTTAGTAGTAGGCTTGTTGCCATTAAGCTGGCATGGCTGGATTTGTTGTTGTTTTTGAAGGTTAAGATGGATTTGACCCTCTGCAGATGTTTTCTTAATGCTTCTTTCATAACTGATACCAGACAAGGAGACTAAATCTGATACAGCATAAAAGTTAAAATGGAAAATAAGCATCTTCTGCCTTGGTCTGACCAGTCAGGATGATTCCAAATGGGAATCAGCTCGTGCTGCTCTACTGGGGGAGGCTTTGTTGGTTTTTTGGACTGTGAGTTATCTGTGTGTTACAAATGTTGATACCACTGCTTTGCCAAAACACTCCAGACTATTCCTCATGAAATGCTCACAAAGCATCTCCACAGATGGTACTTTCCAAGATTTTAAAATAGGGGAGGGTTTAGAAATGGAATTGGGATGAGGAGCGGTATCATAACAGCCACCACTTCTCAATTAAATCAATATATTCTTCTATAAGAAAGCAAATATTCCACCTGTTAACTTGCAAGTCTTCAAGATTGGCTCTGGAATGAGCAATAAAGGCATTTTTTGGGGTGTGGTTTGCTGTACAACAGTTCATTGCAAGGGCTGGTCCACTCTGAGTTATTCATGGGCACAAATAACTGGGGTTTGTCAGAAGAATATAACTCACAAGGACCTTATGGAAAAAGGTGATGTCTTTCCAGGCTCTACAAATGAATTCCTTGTTAATGAGTGGTTTTGTCAAAGGTAGGAAGTTTGGAATGCCTCTGTGTCAGCCAGTTGCTTACAGAGCTGTTGTTGCTGGGAGGGTCTGGCAGCAGTTTTGGGTTTGAGTTGTTTTCTATCAGGTGTGTGGAGTCTGATTTTAATCCCTGTCCCAGCTAATTCCTGTCCCACCCTCACTCCTACCTTGAATTTGGGTGTGACAAAAGTTCCTTGCACCTCCAGTCTGGGTGTTGAGAGCCAGGTTTTGGTTTAAGCAGCACATCCTGACCACTTGCATCATCCCAAACATCAGAGCAGAGCAGGACTGGAGGGCACAGAGGGCACAAATCTCTCGGGGGGTTGCAGCAGGGTCAGCTCAGCTACCTGCTCCCATCTTTCCTAGAAACAAACCCAAAATACATTGTCCCTTCCTTCCCCCTGAATCTCCACAAGCTGGGCAATTGGAAAAGTCTTTTTTTTTTTTTTTTTCGTTGATTTAGTCTTTATGTAACCTGGTTTAATGATGCTGATCAGCAGCAATCCTGCACTGGAGAGTTCCCAAGGATGGTTCCAGAGGAGGAGGCTCAGCTGCTGAGCTGCCCAGAGCGCAGGGGGTGGCTCAGATAATTAAACTCACAAGCCCATAACGAGTTGCTCTGTGATTTCATTTGGGTTTAGGGTCCAGGCACAGCGAGGAAGGCTCAGAACTGGCACAGGATGAGGATAAACCCGTGGCTCCAGCACATGAAGCTTTATCACAGCTCCTGAGCTGTCCCTGGGCTGTAAATCTTTCACTCTCAGTTCCTTATCTGTTGCCACCTTTTTCCTCCATCCTCTCAACCTCGTTTTTGTCTCCTTTTTTTTTTTGTTATTGTCTTTTCTGTCTCTTCTAAGCAATCTTACCATCCTTGACTTGTTTTCATTGCGGGGGGGGAAAAAAAATTGCTTTCTCACTTGTGTTTGGGCAAATGAGTTTTTGCTGACATTTGTGATTCCCTTCCAAAGATCTCATCAGTTTGGGCAGCAGGGCCTGAATTCAGCTTCCTCTGTTGGGCTCGAAGTCTCTTAGAGCTGCCTTTTATTTTATTAGTTGGATTTTTAATAAAAAAGAAAGATAAATAGGAATCCAGCCATGTATCTCCTAAAGCAGTTTTTTTTGCTGATATTTCAGTTCGGTGCTGAACAGGATCCCAACCTTGGCATGTTTTTCTTCTCCATTAATCCTGAAATGGCAAAACAATCCTGGGGCTGGGCAGGCACAGGAGCCCCGTGTCAGTCAGTGGTGCCTGAGTCATGGGGCCACACTTTGATAGGGGAATTATGATTATTTTTATTAGTGTGGCTGATTATTTATTATTTACCTGCACTTTGGGGCCCTAAATGCTGCTGTCTTGTGTTTGCTGAGCCAGCAGAAAGGCAGGAGCTGTCCCAAAGAGCTGAGGATGATCCCAGATGCCAGGGCAGATGTGGGAGTCTGTGGACACAAGACACAAGTTATGTTCCTCTTCTTATTGATCCCCAATAATTCACATTTTCTTTCTAAGAGCAAAAGACAAAAGCATTACCAAGCCAGAAATTACAGCATTTTCACATAAACCATACAGGTTCCTTTTAAATGCTTTTTTTAGTCTTTAAAGTTTTAAAAGCTGTTGAATGTTATAAGATTGGATGCAGAGAATTTGAATCCTCTAATGCTAAAAAAAGAAAAAAAAAAAGAATAAATTGTAACACAATGTGCTTAGCAAATTCAGGTGCACTCAGCATAAGGGGTTTTCTTTTGCTCTTCAGTTATGGGTTTTGTGTAACAGGAGCCTAAATAAAACATCTGCTGTAGCCATGTGAATATAATGCTAGGCAAACACCCCTTGATGCTCTTGCTGTCTGTTGAAATAGCTGTGAAAGCTAATATTAGGATGAGGTAAGAATAAATAAATATATATAATTAAATATATATATTTTATATACATATTTGTTTATTTGATGTATTTATTTTATATATACCATATATATTTTATACTATATATACAATATTTATATATATAATAAATGTGAACTAGAACTTATAGTTTGGGCAGTGAAAAAGCCTCAAAGCACCAGCTCAGGTGGGATGTTGAAGCCTCAGGTCTGATGCTGTGGAGCTGCATCCCCATGGATGTGCCCTGGAATTCCTGGATGGAGAGGGACCATCAGGATCCAGTTTGGCTTTAATTTTGGAGAGGGCCAAATGCTCCTGCTGATGTGGCCACTGAGCTCAGAGAGCTGCTGGAGCTGCTCAGAGCTTGGGCAGGGGGATGGAAGTCTGGGAGTACCAGGGGATCCCAAATTAAGGGGGTTACAGCAAACCAACACCTGCCAGGGCAGGATGGGATGCAGATGGGAGAGAATTTTCCTCCTTGCACACCCCACGGGCAGTTAAATCCTTCCTTTCTGCACAAGAAGCTGACTGGGGAGGGCAGTGCTCGTGTCACTCACTGGTTTAACTGGTCCCCACCTCAGTGGGGAAAACAAACTCCCTGTTTACAGATGTGCTGCAAAGCTTCCAATGCAGCAAGAAGAGAAATCTCACCTTTCCCCACCACCCTGTGCCAGCAAAACAGTTTGGACTGGGATGGTAAATGTGAAAATAAAGTGACTTTTTGTGGCTGTCATCCTCCACTGCCCATCTGCAGATAAAACACATGGATGTGAGGGTGTGGTTTTGCTGCAGGCTGAGAGCAATTCTGATTATCAGACATTTTCAGGGGAGTTTATTCATCATCTCAGTGAGCTCATGCTGCCTTTTATAGGAGCTGATGCTGCTCTTCACTGTCAGTCCCACCCCAGCTGTGATGCTCCCAGGAACAAGGGGGGATTTTTAGGATTGTCCTGTGCAGGGCCAGGAGTTGGACTTTGGTCCTTGGGGGCCCTTTCCATGTCAGGTTATTCCATGATTCCAGCTTAACCAGGGTCTGCAGTGATTTCTTTTCCCCCCTGGGATGGAAGGGGTGACACGATGCAGTGGCTGGTTTTTTGATGTGAGGCAGGGATGGATCAGAGCAGAGAAAGCTCAATTTTTGAGCCAATAATGACTTGGAATCTGAACGCTGTTTTCCATTAAATGGGTTTATTTTTTGTCTTTAAACTTGTAAAAGTTTTTTGAATGATATGAGATTCGGGGAATTCGAGTCCTCTAATTCTCAAAAATAATTGTAACACAATGTATCGAGGCACATTTCTAATAATATTACTTTTGAACAATGGTACAGTGTGTTCTGTTTGAAATACCTGGGAACATCAAATTGGGTCCTATGAATCTCATAAAAACACAACTGATAAAAAGCCAGTAATCCAAGAGAACACCATTAGCAAAAGGCACGGCTTGCACAAAGCAAAAGGGACATTTGGGTTTAGAGGTAATTGCAAAAATAGCCTCCTATTAAACATCACTTCCAATTAAATCATCAAAATTTACTTTGCAGCCTGTTGAATGAAGTTATTAGAAATGGCTCTGTAGTGCTGGGCTCTTCTTTGTTGGGGAAGGGCATTGATTTGGTGCCATGAGCAGGAACAAACAACAGCCATGGCACTATCATTGCATTAAGACACTGGTAGTAATTATTTCCTAATTAGAGCCAGTGAGTAATTGCACTGTCATTACTCAGATAAACATCTCACTTGTTAAAATAGGGACTGTAACTTTTGCACACTTGGGTGAAAACTGAAAGCTTGGAAAGTTGAGTGAAACCCCTTGCTAATGATTTTTCATGCATTAAATGCACAAGGGCAGAATTTGGCCCTTCTGCTTTGAAACACTTGCTCTGCCTTGCTCTATTTGTGCATCTAAGATTGCTTTTTTTACTTAAATATAGGGAAAATGTTGCCTTGGTGGATGTCACAGATTGCTTGGCTTGAATCCCTTAAAGTGAGGAAAAAGTTGGGAAAAATCAAGTCTCTTTGGTGGCAATATTTGTCTCCAGAATTTCCCCTCCTGCTCAGTTTTAGAGCCATGTGAGGTTTGTAGAGCTGTGAAATAAAAGCTTGGATTTACCTTCAAAGAAATATTGGTGTAAAAGGCAACGACTTCAGGTCCAAGGGGTTCCTCCCCCCTGCCTTGGCACAGTGTTTTCCCCTAATATTGTCATTTATTGTGTGATGTTATAGACAGGTTAAAGCAGCTGCTTTGGAGTGGAGCCTTTTGTACTGACTGGGTTCACTGTGCAGCTGATTCTCATCCCAACCTGGAGTTCTCCTAGAAGACTTTCCAGCTTGAAATCCCTGCTGGGATGAGTGGAGATGACCAGCCTGGGGCTTCCCCAAATCCTTCAGGGAGGTGCCTCTGCCCAGGTGAAAGTGTTCCCCTGGAGAAGGAAGGCTGTTCTCACCCTCCCATCTCACTCCTGCTTCCAGGAGCACATCCAAAGCCAAACCAAGGTGATGGAAAGGCTCTGCTGCCTCTGGAGCAAACCAGTAGGGAACAGTTAATGAGCTTTTATGGGAAATAAAGACCTCTCACTGTTTTCTGGGCACCAAATCCCAGAGGGATTGCTGTGGTGTTCCTGGGATGGAGTGACTACTTTATATCAGAGGAATTGGCCTCTCTTCCTTTGCCTCACAACATCAATCCAACCTCTCAGCAAGACTCTGCTGTGGTTTTGACTAATCCCCAGCAAGTTCAGGACTGAAATAGTCTTTTTTTTGGCCCAGAAATCACTTCTGCCACCTCCTTTTGACAGATCACAAACAGTAAGTGAATTCCCCGTGGAATTCCCCCCTCTGCCATCTGATCCATGCCCTTCCAGCAAGTTTTATCTTTGTCCAGTTTCCTGAAAAAAAAACCCTGGATTTCATGGCCATGGAGCCACAAAGGTTTTTTTAGTGCTTTTTTTCTCACCTGTTTTTTTTTGGGGGGGGAATAGTTTGATCCTTATTTTTTTTTTCTGGTAGGACAGAGCAAAGGGGAGCAGGAAAAGGGATCCAGTTTGGCAAGATGAGCTCATTTTTCTATCCTGCAGCCAAAGCAGGAAGGAAAGGTCTTGCAGTTGGCTCCTGTTCTTTCTGGACTGTTTAAAGTAAAACAGGGTGACTTTGGCCCCCCTGGGTTCAGTGCCAGATTTAAACTGGTCTCACTGGTGGCAAAAGCAGAGGTGTGTGATGGGGAGGGATGGAGGGACAAGAAGAAGGGAAGGATAAAGCAAGTTTTCTCTGTTACGGAATGTGATGCTCTGAATGACAGAGACATGTCCAAAAAAATGTATCCTGTGGGGTGATTGAGGATTTAGGGAGATTACCTTTAATCTTCCTCAGTCAATAAAAAAGGATCTATTCTCGTTTCCTTTCTTCTTAGAAAGACAATGACATTTAGTCTGGTTGCTAGAGTTGGAAAATTGGCACAGTGTGTTTCATGTCATAATAGCATTTAAATCTTCATAAGTTTAGACACTGAACTTTATCTGCTTTGCCTTAGTGCATCCATGGCTAAATGCATTTTTCTCTTAAGCTCTGAAAGTTTTTATCTGACAGGAGGCTTGTAAATTGGCCTAGGATAGGAATAAACATTAGGAATAAACAGAGATGCTGCTGGGCTCTAGTTGTCGTTGGGAAAACCAGCTTTAAGCACATACAGGCTTATCTGTCGTGGTGATTAATGAGCTCTGCATCCTGTTTTTGTGTTGCCTCATTTGCTTATTGTTTCACCTGTGCATTTTGAGTGGGAATGAGAATTGCTCCAAGTGTGATTTCAGGAGAGGTCCCACTTGCACCTATTTTTAGAGCTGGAATACAGGTGGTCCAACACTGAGGATGCTAAACTGGGCTGGAGAGACCTGGATTAAATTCCTTGTTCTGTCAGCACTTTGAGTCTCCAGTAAAAAATGCAATGCTAGGGCTGGGCAGCAATAGTAATTTGTCTCTGTCTCAGATTGCCACTTGAAAATGGGATAAAATTACTCCCATATCTTACAACACTTCTTAATACACGAGAGGCTGGGAGATTACAAGATACTTTGCTGCAGATGTATAGGACCTCTAGGACTAACCCTCATTTCTGCAGTGCCATTACTTGGAAATTAATGTAGCAAAATCTTGGCTGGTTTTGCAGCCAGGAACAATCCAAAGAAAACCATATCCCTGGGAATGCTGCTGGACACCCTCACCTGCATGTCTGTGCAGCTCAGCTCTGACATTTATGTTGGTGTTAAGGCATTAATGCAGCCAGATTTTACTGATATGGCACAAGGAAATGTTTTTTTTCTGGTGGAGCAGATGGAGATGAGCTGGTTGTGCCACGTGGGTTTGGTGTGTGGGCCCCGAGGGATGGGTAGAATTTGGGGGGGGGGGGGTTGGGTTGTAGGAAATGAGCTGTGCCCAGCAAAGCCCAGGCTGGCACAGGGTGGAAAAGCAGCTCAGCTGGGCAGACTGAGAGAAGGCACTGACTGCCTTGGGAGCAGGATTGTGTTATAAAACCTTTGGACTGGAATTTAGGAGCAAGTCCCACTCCTTTGGGATGAGCAGATGTGAGCACACAGCCAGCTTTGGGCACCTTCACCTGAAGCTTCAGGTGTGAATCTCAATTTAAATTTAACTCATGTGTCAGTTTATGCAGCAGCTTAAATTTTGGCATTCCTGTATCAATGTGTCATGGGTGAAGCCCAATAATAAAGTGTCATTAACCCACTAAAATATTAATCCCTGGCTTGATAAAGGTTTGCACTCTGTAAAAGGGGAGCCAAGGGAGAGCTGCCTGTGCAGGGAAGGGAGAAAACACAGAACTCCAACAGCAGGAGCTGTAATACAGATAAACTCTTCCATAATAGATTTGGAACTAATATTTATTTGCTTTTTCAAGTTTGACTTGTGGCTCTTGCACACTTGGCTTTGGCAGCTCCTGCTGAGGTGACCTGGTTTAGCTCTCAGTGTGAGAGCAGATGCTCTGGGCTCTCCTGCAGCCCCGCTTTCCTATTTTTCTGGTACTTCCATTCGAGAATGACACAGCTCTGGAAAATGTCCTGTATTTTTCATAGTTATAAAGTGTGTAAATGGATATTTCATAATAAATCTTCCTCTAAACAGCAAAATAACTCCCCTGCATGGGGACTGGCTGTCACAAGCAGCATTTGGCACCAGAGCTTTGTCAGTTTTCATCTTTTTCAGTGTTTGCAAAGTTAAAAAATGATATTTCTTGGGGTTTTTTTTCCACCAGCGAAAGAGGCTGTTGGGTGGTGAAAAACACATAAATTTAGTTTGAGCAAAATCTTCTGGTATTAGTGATTTGCCACACATGGAAATAAGTTATTGGAACGGCAACGTTCTTCTTTTCACCTTACTAGAAAATCCATCTGTCTCCAGTCCCATAAAAATATCCCAAATGAAAATGGAAAATGCTATAGATAGCAACACTTCTTCCAAGAAAACGTCAGCAGATCTGTCACCCTTCTTACCACTGTCATGTAAATACTAATCAATTTGGGATTCATGGAATACACAAAATAGAACATGGAGAGAAATCAGAGTCGAAAGATTTTCATGAGTGTCAAAGTTTGCTAAAACCTGAGGGTGTTCACTGATCCCTGTGACTGAAGGGAAAGGTCTTTTAAACTCTTCATCTGCATTTCTTGTCAGAATTTCCACGGTTCCATCAAATTTGAGTTGGGATACTTGAGCTTGGTGTTGTTTTGTGCACACTCACAGTGACCTGCTGGAATAAACAGTTGTGGACAAACACTCACGGGTTTTAGCTGGATTTGCCTGCACTGCTGTAAAATTCAGGAATATTTCACGTGAGGTTTGTGATCCTGAACTCGCTCACGTGGTGAAAACATCCCAAGTGATGGGAAGATCTGCTGGAGGGGTATCCAAGGGAAGAGCTGGCCCTGCTGGGGGTGGAAGCTTTGCCATCTGCCTGACCTGGGAGCTGCAGAGCAGGGCTGGAGTGCTGCAAAACCTGCTGAGTCCTCACCCTCACAAACCACTTCTGCTCCTGGCTCAGGGGTTTTTTTGCCCTTGCAGTCCCAGCTGTGTCCACCCCTCCCCTGTCACAGAGGCTTTTTGGCAATTAAACGAGCTGTTACTGCTCACAGCAAGTCCTGGCTCCCAGGTTTTTATTTGGAAACAGTTTTTACCTCGGAAATGGTTAATTACTCAGCTTCTCCCAATCCCTGGGAGCTGCTTTTTTCCAGTTTTCTAATTTACATTGCCATGACTGGGCAGAGCAGTAAATCACAGCCCAGCTGCAGCTACTGATCCCCTGTAACCCTTTTTTTCTCTTAGTTGTAATTTCAACTATAAGCTCGACAATAAGCCCATCTCTTAATCTCAGCATGAACAAATGGAAAATGGTCAAATGACGCACAATTTTAAGCTTCTTGCTGTATAAATGAGACAGGGAGTGCGTCAGTTCACTGGAATACTCTGACCTTTTCTCCTCAAAAATATTGGGGGGGAAGATCTGGGAGCCTTTGGTCGAGTCTTTTATATTTACAGTGTGCAACTGCCTGAGCATAAGGCACCAATATGGACAGAAGCTGGTGCTTAAAATATATGGGGAAATGGAAGCCAGGGCACAGAGGGAGGAATGCCAATAAAAGCCAGACTGTTGCTGGCTTTCAGCAGCTAAATTTGCTGTAGTATTTGGATAGGGGGAGTATTTCCCATCCTTAAGTATTGGGAAGAGGGATGTGCCAGCTACCTGAGGGATTTAAAACCGAATTACTAATAGTTTTAATTAGTATTGTCCTTTATTTCGGCCGTAATGCCGGGAGTTAAATTTGGCCCCAGTTCCTCCAGCGTGAGGCTGTTTGGAGTCAGGGGAGGCAGAGCTTGGCTGGCTCCGTGCTGGGAAGGGGAGCCAGGAGCAGGGAATGCTGACATGGGAGATGGAGCCTGTCAGCACCAAGGGCTTGCTCTGAGTCCACTGCACCAGCACAGGAGAGCCTGGAAATTCATCTTGCTTAATGCAGCTCGGGGCTGAGTGTTGAGTAAAGCTGAGGTTATGAACTGATCCTGCTGTTATAAAACTCCCTGTTTCCTGCCAGGGCTCTGGGAGTTCATTCCCTGCCTTGATGCTCGTGGTGCAGAATCCCAGGATATGCTGAGCTGGAAGGGACCCTCCAGGATCATCAATCCCAACCCTCAGCCCTGCACAGGCCCAGCCCCAACAATCCCACCCTGTGCCCCAGAGGATCAGCCAAACCCTCCTGGAGCTCTGGCAGCCTTGGGGCTGTGCCCACTGCCCTGGGGAGCCTGGGCAGTGCCCAGCCAGCCTCTGGGGGAAGAACCTCATCCTGAGATCCAACCTGACCCTGCCCTGACACAGCTCCAGCCATTCCCTGGGGTCCTGTCCCTGCTCACAGCTGGGTTTGGCTTCAAATTGCTTCTGTGCTGGTGACCAAGTTATACAGGGAGTTATATTAGGAGAACTAATGATCTTTGAGGTCTCTTCCAACCCTAATCATTCTATGATGTAAACCAGCTTGTTTTAAGCTTGGCAGGTGGGTCATGTTTTGTATGTGGGCATAGTTTTGTACACACAGACAATACTTAAAAAAGTCACATTTTCATTGTGTGTCACCTGAATTTTGAAAGAATTGCTTCTACAGAAGAGCTTTTTCAGACTCTCTTGACAAAATTTCAGATTAATTTGCATTAGAGAGAGCCTGGCTTTCAGTCCAAGTGCATGTGATGCTTATTAGGCACCTCTTCCCCGTGGGTTCTGTGCCAGCCCCTGTGTGGCTCTGGGCTGGCAGGGGCACCTCCTCTCCCTGTCCTTCATTTCAGAGGAGGACTCGAATTTTAAACAGTGAAAGGCACAGGGCACAAATGTGCTGGGAAAATGTGCATTGGGAGTGTGTGTGTGTGGGGGAAATATGGAAAACTTTTATAGTGAAACTGCAGGTTCTTAAAGGTGCAGAGCTGGACTAGGGAGATCTTAAAGCTTCAGCTCCAGTGTGTGCATGTGTTTGCATCCCAGGGAAATGCCTGGGTGTGTTTGGTTCCTGCTGCCCAACACTCCTTGAACTGAGGGGGGATTAATCTCCAGGCCACTTAAAGACTCCCTGCCATTCCTTAAATCTCCCTCTGCACATGGAGTGTCCCTGGATTTACCAACCCCTGGATCTGTGTCATTCCTGGTTCCTTCCCTGCTGTTCTCAGTTTACCCACTCGTGGGGTGGGCAGCAGAGCCACAGGACTTCTCCTCCTCCTCTTTGGTACACACAGGCTCATTTTAAAGGAGGCTGAAACCTGCTGTTTAACGCATTATTGAAAGCTGTTCTTTATTTTTAAACTTTCCAGGAAGTTAAAAATAGACCTGATCCTTTTCATTCTCTTACAAATAAAGAGCAGATCAGAATTATGCATTGAACAGTGTGTATAATCCATTGGTTAGGGATTACATCTGGTGAATGCATCAGTTCACTGAATCAGGGCTATTTATGCTTTCTTTAAAAAATTCCATCCTGATTCTTGGCCATTTCCTTGCTGTCAGGATTAAGAAGGCAGGGAGTGCTCTTGCCTGGAAGTGCTGGAGCATCATGGATTGAGCCCTATGTTCATTTGGTATCTCCACATTGACCAGAAGTTTGAGTGGATGCTCAGCAGAAATGCTTTAGTTTTGTTTTAAATGTGGGTTTCTTTTTTTTTTTTCCCCCAAATATTCTAAGATCATACAGATCCTGTAGAATGAATTTATATTTTTTTAAAATAACGTAGTAGAGAACGAACGTATATTTTAAAGTAAGAAATTCAATCCTGTTGTTGCTCTGAGCTGGATATTTTTCAGGAACACCAACCCCATCCACATGAATGCAGCATTATCTGCCTTAACACCTTCATTTCACCTTAAAAAAATATAATAATAAAGCAAATCAGGGTCAAAATCTCTGTAACCCTGAGCAGCTCTGTCAGATGTTCCCAAGAAGGACCTGCCTGGTGTGGAATTGTGTGACTGCACTGGACACCAAACCCATTTTTTTTCAGTTTCTGTGCAAACTTACTGCACTGCCAAATATTCATGGCTTAAATAACATTAAACTGCCTCGTGAATGCAGGGGAAAAATCCAATCAGTGCCTAATTTATTACAATGAATTGTCCAAGGGAATAATTAGTCATTACAGGTGGGATTTTCCCCAGTGCTCAGGGGCCAGCTCAGCCCCCTCATGGCAGGGAGATGGATGAATGCTCTAGAAAATCTCAGTGAAATACCAGAGATTAGAGTTAACCAAGGACTATTTTTCTATCTGTGCCCTTGTCTGTGACCTCCCTTACTGGAATTTTGGGACCTGAAAAAGTAAATGTCTTGCAGAAAACTTCATTGGGAAGATAATTCTTCCTATCTTGGTCTGAGTTTTAATTTTTTTTTTCTAAGGGAGTCTGCCCAGAAATTGGAGTTAAAAAGGAAAAAAATCATCTACTTTCCCCAAAGCCGTCAGTGACTGATAATTTGGGATAAAATGCTCTAACAATCATTCTTCACTTGCTCACAAAAAATACCCCTCGTGTCTGTAGCATTTTTCTGTGCAATTATAATGATTTCTTGAGCCTGGAGTTTCAATGGGAGGCTGAACTCTTTGCCTCACATCTGCTTTGGGAACCATCTCACGTGCACTTCTGCAGCTTTTCTGCACCTCAGACGTGCCCAGCTCTGGGGAAAAAAACAATGTCATCTTGAAAAGGGCCTTTTTTTGGACGTAGACATGCAAATGTGTCACTCCAAGCTGAGCTGCAGAGTGAATTTGTAACGAGCCCAGAGGAACCATCCCTCAGTGCACCCATTATTAAAAGCACAGGCTGAGCAAAGTGTCCTCCAAGAGGGGCCTGTTGAACACAGCAGGAGCAGAGAGAGTTGTGCTCATGGAATATTTCCCCCAGGACCATTCCTCCCTGCTGGGAAGAGCTGTCAGAGCTGGCTCCAGGCTGCAGCTCTGACTCAGAGCCCATATTTTGCTCTGGATGTGGGACATCAAGTGTGGCCTCTGGGTTTCAGCTTTTTCCACCTATAAAAGACAACACTTGCTGGAAGAGTGGAAAAAGGTTCAGGAAAAGCTCATGTGGCAGCTTCTTTGTTGCTAGAAATGTTTCCTGCAAGGTGTTCCATATCCTATTGCTCCTGAACCCTCTGATCTATATTTACAAGTGGCCTTAAAATGGCAGGTAAGCAAAAATAGGGGGGAGATGAAAGAAATACTGCCAACCACCTGGTCCACCAGCTTAGTGTCACATCCAAGTCCTTTTGGCCTTGCTGGAGCCTCCCTGAGGGGTGTCAGGGCTCAGGGGGATTAGGAGGAATGAGAAGCACTGATTTAGCTTTGCCCACAGCAGGTTCCATCCACTGGGGCTCTGTTACACTGGAATTTTTCTGGTTTTTAAGAGGGAGGGGTCCTCTGGGGAAGTGGATCTCAAAGGCTCTGGCTGCTCCTCAGAGCTCTCTCTGTATGTGTGGAAATAAATTCTGGAGTAGTGGATGGAAAATCCCCAACTAAGAACAGAAGCCACTGTTTAAAGCTGTTCTGGAGATCTTTGCTCTCCAACTGCTTGTCCCAGCCTTGCAGGTGGCAAAGTGCACAGGAGAGGGGTTGTGAGCCTGAGGGTTTTGTCCCTCACTTCAGGAGCTGGGTGAAGAGCAGGTTTGGTGGTGAGGGAGGAAGTTCAGCGCAGGGAATTCTGCACCGGTGCTTTGGGGATCCGAGATGCTCCTGAAGGGTCAGGTTTGGGCAGCAGCAACAGGAGCAGAGCAGATGTGAGGCCATCCCAGTTTTCCAGCCATCCCTCAGCTCCCTCCAAGGAGCAGGAGCAGAAGCCCAGCAGTTCCTCTTGCCCTTGGAGTGACAAAATCCAACCTTGGTGCCGTGTGGCAGCCTGGAACCAGCCCTGCTGGAGCTCCTCTGCCTTTGTGGGAAAGGCCAAGGGGAAGAAAAAATGGATTTGTAAATAGGGTGGATTATCAGGGGCTCCTATTGCAACTTAAGGGAGACTTTGAGTGGAGGGTCAGTGAGGGAACATTCTCTGCCCAGTGCCTTATTTATGCCAAGTGTTAAAATGCTTCACTTCTCCTTCACATGGCTCCTGTCCTTGGGATTCCTGTCCTAGAGCGATTCCTCCTGCTCACATGTAGCACAACCACTGGCTGAAACCACCTAATGCAACGAGCCCTAGACTGTCACAATTCTAAATATTTCATTTTGATTGTGTTGGGGGTTTTTTTTTGAAGACTTTCATGTCTTCGATTTTCTGTGTGAATTTTCCACTTTAAAGCAGCTGGTTAATGCTGGTGCTGCAGCAGTTTGGAGTTCCCAGAAGCAGCACAACCTCTCAGCCTCTAATAAACCTAAACCATCCCAGCTGGAGAAGCTGAGGAAAGGTCTGTACTGGGATGTGTATGGAGGCTTTAAGTGCTGGGCATTGCTTTGCCTCCCAGAGCACAGTTTGGCTGTTCTGGAGGGGAGGGAATGGAAAGTTCCACTGCAGGACTCCAGGCAGAGGCTGAAAGACAACCAGGTGTGTCCAGATGTGGGAGGCAACTTGTGTCCTGGCCCCTGTGTGCCAAGTGAGAGGCTCAGGACTCTGGGGACAGACTGGGGCAGGGAGCAGAAGCAGTTGGAAAACATATTTTCAATAATATTCTTTCCTGTTAATTAGCAACTGCCTATTTTCAGCAGCAGGTTGTCTTTGCTGATTGAAAAATTCCTGGGGAAGATCTCTGTGCTTCTGAAATTCCTCTTCTTACCTAAGCATGAATGGAATGGAAAAATTTCAGAATCTCAGTTATGTCTCAATTAACAAAAAGAGGAGTGACTTCAACCCAAACCATTCTGCGACTCTGAAGTTATCTTATGACTTCAGGACAACTATTAAATACATACATAAGTTTGTTGACATTGATGTCTCTGACTCAGAATATTCTGGGAAAGGTCCATCCAGCTGTAAAACAAATTCTGTTTCAATATGATTTCCCCAATCACAGCAAGGGCAAGCTGTGCTGGTTCCTCCTGAAATATTTCCCCATCCTCTGAATGTACGAGCTGAGAAAGAACAGTGCAGTGTGAGGGCACTCACTGTCATCAAGTGCAGGCAGAGAAGCAAAGAGAAGTGTATTTTAAAGTGGAGAGCACTTGTTTGTATGAAGAAGTCCAGCAGTTCTTGGTCAGGGTGGAAATCTGGGGGTGTCCAAGTGAACAGGCCTGTGGTGTTAAGTGGAAGCACAGCACAAAAATAACTGTTTAAAAAAAAGCTTTCCTGTCTGGGGGTCTGGGATCTTCTATTTCCAGGTTATTTTGTGGATGCCTTTCCCCCCTCCCCAGTATTGGCTGTGCCATTGGAAGGGGTGTTTGTCATCCACCTACTCTGCTCCTCAAAGCTTTGTTTGCTGGGTGCTTCCCAGGTGTGTGTGATCCCATCCCTTGGTTCAGGTGCTCTGGGTCTGATTTTGGGACTCTTCCCTCATCTCTGCTCTTAAACACAAAGGCCAGAAATTTCATATTTATCTGCCTGCTTACGAGGCACCTAAATCTGCTCCATGGGTGGAACGAGGACATCAAAGGGTTCCTGGAAAGGGTGGTTGTAAAACTCAGCTCGTGCTCTATTAAGAGAACTGTTCCCAGAATGCAGCAGCTCAAAGCCTGGCCCAATTTACAAGAGATTTTTGGAGGTGCCATCTCCACACTTCTCCCTCTGACTCCTGTTTCTTTTTCCAAGCTCCATAAAATGGTTATTTTCGGCTTAAGCCAAGTTTGCTGATTCAGGATCTTTTGGCTGAGTGGCCATAGGTTCCCTGGGAGAGAAGCTTTTCTTGAGGGGTGTGTTTGACCAATTTTTACCTGATCACAAACCTCTGTGCTTGAGAGGGGATTTCTTTTTTTCTAATTTTTTTTTTTGTATCAAGACTTTTCTTTTTTTCCCCTCATTTTTATTCTCCTTACAGATTAAATATCCAATTCTATGATATATGGGCTTCTCCTCTGAATACTGATGTTGACTGTGTTCATCCATTTAGTGATGCAGCACAGGGAGATGTTTTCCCAAATTTACAAGCAATGAAAACAAATGGTCAATGTCATAAAGTCTGTTCTGTGCTAGGAAAGGGAATCTGAGTCTTTTTGACTCCTTCAAAACTGTGCTTAATTCGTGGAGTAGTAGTTTAGGAATTGTGTTGTTTGTGTGTGAATTAATTCAAGTTAATGACCCAGCAATGAGCTGGAAATGGTATTTTTTTTATTTTAAAACTGAATCAAATCAACTTCTACCTGTAACTGGGAAAATTGGGTGCTTTCTAGATCCCAGGGAAAATGAAGAGGGGGAAAAAAAAAATCACATAAAACAGTGATTTTGACACTGCATTACTTTGGTCTGGGATGTCACTGATGGAGTCTCACACCAGCAGAGACCATGACATGTTTAGAGAGTAAGGAACTCATGGAGAGGGTAAATGGATTATCCAAAACCACAGAGGAAACCGCAGAAGTTGCTGCATCCCTGATAAAGCTGCTGAAAGGACCAAGTTCAGAGGTGAAAAGAGGACCCTCTTCTTCACAGGGGGTCAGGGGGAGGGACTTGGAAACCAAACACTGATGGAAAAAAATAACTGCAAGGTTGGAGATAAGTGAATAAAAATACCCTGCCAGCAAGAGAGGACAGCTGGGGCACTACACCCAGTGGCAACTGTGGAAAAACAGGGCTGTAAAATAAATATACACACGGGGGAAAGGTTGGGCAGGTCCTGATTTCCACCCTACTGTTACTGTAACACCTGGTTTTGGCTGTGACCACAACAGTGGGCACTTTGTTGGCTCGTGGAAATGATGGGGGACAGGTTGGGTCATCCCTAATTCCCTTCTTGGGTCCATCTGTCTGTCCGGATTTTGTCTGGGATTCTCAGCTGCAGGGTTGGGGAGCTTCAGCATCAGAGGAGGAACTTCTCATGTTTGAGTAAAAGCATTGAAGGAAGTGTCCTGTCCCGGTGGCTGCTCTGGCTCCAGGGACTGGACAAAGCTTAGGGAGAGGTCCCTGGCTAAATATCAAAAGTAAAAATAAAATAAGGATACTTCTGTATCCATCATATCGTAATAATGTCTTAGAAGATGATAATTTCAGCTGCTCATTAAAATCCCACTGAAGTGGGACATCCTGGCTAAAATATGGTAATTGGAGTAGTTTGGGTTTCTTGAAGGATGGGGTTTTGTCTGAATTTCAGTGTCTTTTTTGGGCTTGTGGCAGTGGTGAATGTTCATCTCATCTTAAGCTCATTCTGTTCTTTAGCTTGGAAATGATGTGTTTCAAAAAGTAAATACCAAAATGATTCCCCCATTATTTCACACGTGGTTATAACCCAAAGAAAATAATCTTTTGTGGGAAGAATGTATAGCTTTGTCTTAATTGCACATATGACTCTCCTCTTGTCTGTAGACATCATGGGATCTTCCAAAAGAATCAGAATCTCATCTGATTTTTTTATTATTAGACTTAGAATGTTTTTTTTAAAAAAACAGGGTTTTAGTATCTGCCTCAATGAGAATCTTATTTTTATGCTGCTGTGGTCATCCTGTCCTGTCAAAATATCTACTAATCAGTCTTGCCCAGACCTTTAATTGAAGTGAGGAACTTGATGTTCCTCCTTTTCCTCCTCCAGCTGTGTGGTGTGAGACCAAGGTAACTTGTTCCTGGTACAAAAATAGGAGAATGTCATCATTTCACAGTGAGATCTGTCATGACAATCATCCAGGTTTTGTGCTGCTCCCAGTGGGATCACCTTGGGGTGCTCTCTGAATGGACACAACTTTCCAAGCCAGGGTATCAAGCCCCACACAGATGAAGGAAAGAGCAAAATGCTGCCAGTTCTGGAGCTGTTTGAACACTTTGGGAATCTTTTTCTGCTTTAAGCATCATCAAGGCAAGAAACAGGAATTTGCACGAGGCTTCAGTCTCAGTGGAGGACACTGGCCCTGGGGTCTTGTCTGAAAACACACCTGGCTCTTCTCCATGTGAGGTTTTCACAGGCTAAATGTTGGGTGGTGTCTCTAAAATCAGTCCAAGATACTTGAAGAAATAAAAAACTACCAGAAATTTTAAAGATGAGCAGGTAAAGCTGAACTCCCAACCAAGCACTTGAACCCCTGTGCAGGGGGATTCACTCCAGTCTCTCTCAGTCCCTCAGGTTATTATTAGTCTGCTGTTGTTGGTGCTATTTAAGAATTTCCAGTACACCAAATGGTAACTTTAGTCAGCATTGTCAGAGGAAAAAAAATACCTCCTATAAACTATTTTAGACTTAAGCACATCAACAGCTCCTCACCGAGTGCTTTGCAGGGCTCACTCAGTTATGGAGTTAAGCTGCCTGTTGGTAAAATAAAACCCACCACAATATTTAGCTTGCAACTGTGCACTTCCAGCATATAAAAAGTCACTTAATTTTCCATAGGGAGAGAGGGAGGTTTTTTTGTGTTGTAATTCCCAGGTGCCAGTTTTGCTTGCAGAAAAATGTTCTTGCCACTTTGACAGATGCATTTAGAGAGACTGAGTGTTCAGCCTCTGACAAGTGTTTGTCCCATTATAATTTTGATTGGTTTCACACATGGAAAAACAAGCATTATATTAATGAAGAGTTGTGCTAAGTAGGCTGCAACAAGTGAAGTTTGTATAAATAACTGTATAAAAATAAAAAGAGTGAAGATTAATGCCTACAATTATGGGAATCACAAAGGCAAGTGTCTAAGCAAATAAATATGTAAACTGTCAGTGTCAGAATAAAGAAGTCAAACATCATAAAATTAGAAAATTATGCCTTTGCAGATCCAATAGAGAAAACTGTCAGTCCAGATTGATTATTTAACTGCTCATATTATTGGAAAAATGAACACTGACAATTCCAATTAACTTCTGAAGTGTTTCAGATCTGCTTAATGACAGAACTGTAACAAGAGTCTTTACTTAATGATGCTGGTATTCAATAACATGGGGGCAAGAATTAATTAAGAGGTTGTAATCAAGCTGTATTTGAGCCCTGACCTGACATTCACTGACGTTTATGATAACCCTTCCATCAGCCTGGACTAGGGACTGCTCCTCCTCTCCAGACCTGCTCCACCCTGGGCAGGAGCTGCTCCTTAACTGTGCTTCTGCAGGGAAGGACCCAGTGCTGGTGCCACCTGGGAATTTTCAGTGTTAATGAGGAATCCCAGAATCATTAAGGTTGGAAAAGATCTCCAAGACTGAGTCCAACCTGTGACCAATCCCCACCCCGTCAACCAGCCCAGAGCTCCAACTTCCACATCCAGGGACACCTCCAGGGATGGGGACTCCAAACCCCCCCGGGGAGCCCCTTCCATGAAGAAATTCCCTCTGGGTATCACAAGAGGTTGGCTAAAATTCTCCAGGGTCTCTCTGTGCTGGACATGACACATCTTGGGAGTGTAAAAACAAACAGTTGGTGTTCCTCTCCCAGCAATCACTGGAGAGTGATCTGGGCTCTGCTCCGTCCCTGCCAAACCCCACGTTGTGGAGCGTTACTGTTCTGGCAGAGAGTACAAACAATTTCCATTGTGCAGCTCAAGCAAAAAAAAAAATAAAAAAAAAATATATATATACACAAAGCCGTTGAATCTTGCACTTTTATGTGTTTTTTCATTTGGCACAGGGAAATGTAATCATTAAATAAATGTGTTTATCTACCAGGTCAGCTTTGATCTGTCGTAGCCAGTAAAAGCCTCGTTACTGCACGTCCGTCTCTTGAGGGGTGTGAAGTGCTCTCAGAACAAAGAGCAGAGAGCTGGTGCTGAGCATGGAGCCTGCCAAGGGGGGATTGTGAAGCCTTTCAGTGTCTTCCAATACCTTGGAAAGGAATTTTTATTCTTCCTAATGTATCTCTTCCTAATTTACCTTTGGAATCGCCTTCTGCTTTATTAAAGTAAAAGGCTTTTTCATTCTGTCAGGATCAGTCTTGGGGTAAGTCAAGAAGATTTATTGGAGGCAGATACAAGCTCATCCTGCTCCCTGCCTCAGCCAAAAAGCCACGTAGGCCTCTGGTCATGTGGGTTTGGGCTCAGCCCCGTGCACACAGCTGGGTTCTGGAGCTGCCTGGAAAGACAAGGGGCTTCTCTCACACCTCCAAACCAGAAGACAAAGCCCATCACCCCAAGGATTCAGTGTCCTCCAGGTTCAGTGCTGTCCTCTCATCTGCAAATGGTCCTGTGGGTTCAGGCTGTTCTTGATGGGGTGTAGGGGTTTAATAGTGTCCTTTTTGTCCAGGTGCAAATCACTTTGAGAAAGGGCTGGACAGAGCCCAAGGAGCTGTGGGTGGTGGGTGCAGATTTCCCACAAATAATCTTTTTTTTTTTTTTTTTTGGCAGCTCTTCCTTTTTAATGAGTTACAAAACCTACTGATCCACTTTCTCTCACTTTATTACAAGCTGCAAGTGTCCAAATATTTCCCCATCTGACTTCTGACTGTACAATCCGTCGTCTTTCCAGGCCAGTAAAACTTAGCATTTATGACATTCCAAAAGCTGTTGCCCATTAGCAGTTTCTCAAGCTTCAGAGTGTTTTGCAACCCAGCAGTCTGTCTAATGACTGAGGGGAAAACAACATAATCATGTGCTGACATTCCAAGTTATTTTATAAGCCACTTTTATCTCGGATGCCCTTTTCCTCCCTCTGTGTCAGTTTAAAATCTGCTCCATCCACTGCTGCTTCATAGAAACATTTCTGTGGTGGAGCCTAAAGGTCCTCCCTCAGCTGCTCTGGGATCTTCCCTGTTCAGGGCAAGGCCCCTCATACCACAGAGGTAAAAGGAATTCAGGTTTTGGACACTCTTCATTAGCTGTCCTGACCCTCCACTGGAATTATCCCCAGAGGCACCTTCACTGGCAGGTTTAATTTATGTGGAACGAGTCCAAACCATGCCTGGCTTTCTGGGGAGCAGGAGTGATGACATTGCTGGAGAATTGACCTGCAGGGCTCAGCTGGACTTGAGATGTCCAGCTTTAAAAATATGACATTTACCTGCCTGGACTTAAGGGTTGGGGATTCCTGGGCAATAACAGGCACAAAACTTGGAATCAGCACTGCTGGAAAAATACCAGGCACAAAAAAAACCTGCCTGGACTGAAGGGTTGGGGGTTCCTAGGCAATAACAGGCATAAAACTTGGAATCACCATTGCTGGAAGTGCACAAAAATGAGCAGATGTGACACTTTGTGGTATGGTTTAGTGGGCATGGGGTTATTCAGGCAAAGGTTGGACTTGAGGATCTTTTTGAACCTTTAATGATTCTGTTTTCAGAGGGGTCCAAGCTCCCAGACTGACATAAAAGCTTTCCTGTGTTAGAATATCCTGGATGCTGCTTTCACTTAAAATTCCTTTGTATAAGTGTTCCAGGGAAGTTGGGGCTCACCTGGTCCCAGAACTCACAGGTGATGACCACAAGAACCTCTGGGGTCCTGTGTGGGGCAGGAGAGCCCACAAAACCATTTCCCTTCCATGAAAGAGGTTTGTAGACTGGGAAAACTGGGGGAGTGTCAGTCCAGAGAACAGGACAGTCCCAGAGCCCGTGTGTTTGGAGGTTCTCCTGCTTTTTCTGGATGCTGGGGAACAGTTTTGGGTTCACTATGGGTGGAAGGTGTGCCACAAACTCAATCCCATATAAATTCAATCCCATATAAACTCAATCCTATATATGCTCTGGTTTCTTTTCCCAACTTCTGACATGTCTTTCCCATCATCCACAAATGACCTGTTGAACTCCTCCCACCTGGAACAATCAATATGCTCTGGCTGTGGAGCTGTTTGATGATTAGAATCGTGGAATATTCTCAGTTCAATTAGGCTTTGCAGGGGTTTTGTTGAACCTGGTTCCCCCTGAGCCCGTGGCTGAGCTGCTCTTTGATTTCTGAGTTCTGATGAGCTTAAAAACGAGTAAAACCAAATTGCCACCTCTCCTCACCAAAGTTCCTGTAATATTCTCCAAGGAAACAGTTTGTCAGCTGCAAAAAAACACCAGACTGCCTCAAGCTGACATTGTTTGGGGTAGTTTTCAGCAGAAACAGCCAAAATTATCTTTTGCTGAGCTGAGATTTACCTGTACCCTTAAAAATAAGGTACAAATCTGTTCAATAGAAGAGTTCCATAATCCTCAGTGGAGGTGGGGGGTGGGAGAGGTGCAAACCCCAGAATTCTAGTAATGTGTCCCCACCTGCACTGTGCAAAATAAATACTGCAAAGTCATTTGGCAATGATTTAATCCTGGTTGACTTCTTTAATCCTTCCAAGAAAAGTTAGGGAATCAAAAGTGATACTCACTTTTGACAGTGTTTTAATGGAAAGTTTGAGGCAGTGGAAAACAATTTCTTGGGGTTTTTTTTGAATGTCAGTGATATTTACAATTTGCCAATTCGCTGACATTTTGGGCAATTCCTATACATGCCAATAAATCCCAAACACCAGGACTTGGATGCAGAACGTGAGGACAAGGGGAGTGAAGTGATAGGGGTTGTTTTATCTGGGAGCCAAGGCTGTTACCTTTAAAATGAGGTTGATCATCCTCAGAACAGATCAACTATTTCTGTGGGTAAAAGTTTTATAAAGACTATTGTCTTGTTAAACTATGGAAGAGCAGAACTTGAACTCTCTCTCTCTGAAGAGGATCTGTCCAAAGCTGTACAGTTCTGTTTATGGTTATCCACACAGGGCCAAACCACTGGGACTTCAAAAAGAGCCTGCAAGGAGAAAATAGAACTCTCATTCATTCATTCCAGAAATTAAATTTAAAAATAATTAAGTAAATTGAAAAATAAGAAATTATTTCTGCATTGTTATATGTTCATAGTTTCCAGTGTTTAGATGTTAAAACTGTGCTCGTTTTTTTTCTTGGTGGCTGAACTAAAGAAAGAATAGAGGGAGGGCAAAAAGGTCCAAAGGGGATTTAATTAAAGTATTAAAAGTTATGAGGGGCACAGCTGTCTGATCACTTCATTGTCCCTCAGGGAACAGTCAGAGGGTCAAGATTAATGACAAATACATTTAAAGCATGTCAAAGGGAAAATATCCTACATGTTTAAGCAGCCTTTGGAATTAACGGTTGCAGGAAGCCACAGGAGTGTGTGGTGTAACTTGACTTTTTAAAGAGCTGGATCAGTTTATAAACAGTAATAGCTGGGGGGTAATATTTATATCTTGACACTTGACAGCTTTAAACTGAGCTGTGGGGCTGGATTTTAATGGTGTTAAAGTCTTGCAAGCTCTTGGCACAAACAGAAGTGGGTATTGATGAACAGCAACCCCTCCACGCTGCTAAGTCACCAAATAATGAAATATGAGCATGTTTATAAATTAACTGAGGGTTCAGAGGGGCAGGTAATTCATCTTTTGGAAGAAGAGCTGCTGAGATAGAGGAGTCTGAATCTTATATTCAGATTAAGGAATGAGTGCTCTTCTGGGTCACCCTAACTCTTTGTACCTGCATGCACACATATATATATATAAATATATATATATATATATATATATTTATTTATTTATTTAGCTCCTCTAGACTCTCCCTCACTGCCCCAGCCAGTGGCAAAGAAAAAGCAAAATGTGCAAAGAAAAAACCTCAGTGTAAATCTCTGCAGTCCAATCTGCATCTCCATGGCTGATTCCTGGACACCCTTCCCACCGAACTTTGAGTAGATGGGACCTTTTTTGGCAGAATTGATCTTTATTGCTTCTGTATCAACACTTATAATATTCCAGCAGTTAATGAAGAGCCAGTGTGGCTGAGTGAAGGTGCTTGTGAGCAGGGAACAAAGTGTCACTTGATAAATACAGTGTCCTCCTGGGGTTGTTTTGGAATCTTGTTTGGCTCCTGAAGAAAACCTGCCTGTCTCCCCTCTATCTTGTGCCAGTGAGTCAGTCCCAGGTTTGCAGATTATTAACTCATCTATTCTTGGGTAATTAAATAAAGAGTGAAAGGTTTGCAAGTTAGAGCAAAAAAATGACAAAATGTAGGAAACCTTGTTTCCCCCTCTTCCTAAAGGTTTGTTCTTTGCTCAGCCCCCTTCTACTCTCTCATTTTTTTGGTGTTAGTATTGTTTCAGAAGGCAAACCCCAAGTTAGCCCTTGGTATTTTTAATTCTGTCTTCATCTTCTAGGGATGGGGCAGCAACAGCTTCTCTGGGTAACGTGGGCCAGGGCCTCACCACCCTCACAGGGAAGAATTTCTTCCTGATCTCTCCTCTAAATTTACCTCCTTTCAGGTTATAGCCATTCCCCTCCTTAACATATCGCTACATTTGCACCTTCCTTACTCTAAATCTTCAATAAACTTGGAAGGCAAAGGAGTTCTGCAACTCCATAGTCACTGAAGACCTGAGTGCCCTCAACAAGAGTTGTGCTGGGTTGTTTTTCTTCTCTGTTTAAGGTTAGGATTGGGCAGGAAAATACAAACATATTTAAATCAAGTATCCTGCCCAAATGTTTTCCAAACCTGCAGTGGGCTCCTTTCAAGTGTATTGATGGTTTCTTCTGGAAACATCCTGGCAAACAACAGCTTCAAAATATTAGCAATTCCATCTGAATCAGAGCTGGCTGGAAGTTTGCAAATGTGAGCAAAATCGGTGCGAGCGTTAATGTGGGTCCTGCTGCCAGGCTGGAATCCAAGCTCACTGCCAGGGCATTGGAACTCACCTTTAAATGTTCCCCAGGCTGCTGCCTGTGACCCTGGGAATCTGATACCACTTCAAGGTTGAGATATTCCATGTATCTGACGTGGGCATCCCCTCCCTGGCCGCTCAGAGTGGACAGGAGGAGCGACAATACCATTTTCTCCTGTTGGATTTTATCTTTCAAGGGGTGGCACAGGAGGAGAAGCTGAATTAACGACAAGATAGGATGAGCAGTTTGGAAGGTGCAGCAGTGGGAAACAAAGGGTTAGTGTGTCAGCTGCTGTAGGTTTCCAGGGATTCACCAAGCCAGGGAAGGCTCGGCCCCAGCAGCCCTCGCTCCCAGGAGTTCAGAACCATCGAGATTCACCAACATGCCTCTGTGCTGAGTCAAGAGAGTGAGAACCTCTCTTTCCATGTGCATTGGTTTTGCAGCCATGGCAACAGTGAATGCGTGAGGAAAGGCAAAGAGCTTAAAATAGGCTCCTGCTCCTACTTGGAAAGAGCTGCCAGCAAACACGTGTGGTCACCCGAGAGCAGAGCTCAGCTATTCCCAGCCTCCCTCCGGCCCCTCTGCCCTGGGTGCTGGAGCTGGAACCCACCAGGTGGATGCACCTGGGCACAGCAGAGGGTTTGCTGTGCCCCAAAACCTTCTCCAAAGCTCTGAGGTTTCCTCCTCCCTTCCCCTTCCTCGCCTGTGAGCAAGGGATGTGTCCGGCCACGGCGGGATCGAGGGATGTTGGTCGGTCACGGGAGGAATAACAACTGACAGGCTGAGTTTTTGTTGTGAACTCAAGACAAACCTCACTGCACAGCCCCTCAAAAAAAAGCCTCCAGCAATGAGTAGGGAAGAAGGACACTTCTCCCAGCTCCAGCTCTACTACACTATTTTGGAGAGAGGGAAAGCTGGGGACGTGGAAAATAGTAGCTTTGGCTCGTGAGCTGTAACCTGTTTTGCTCTGCATTAATTAATTTGGCATTGGCTGTGTTGTGTGCTATTATTAGGCTCCCTATTCCCCTCTGCAACAAATTAGGGCTTTCACATCTGCCTAAAAATAAAACTTTCCTGTCTGCTGGCGAACAAGCCAAACCAGAATGCAGCATATGTGCAATAAAGATGCACAGCTGTTCTGTCTATGAACTCGGGAACGTGGAAAGGCTTTTTTTTCTGTGTGTGTGTGTGTGTGTTAAGGATACAGTAGGTACCTAAAAGTGAGAAACAGTGTTTCCAAGAAACTGTCAGGCTTTGGGCGCTGCAGGGAGGTGGTTGCAAAAGGTGGAACTAGAGAGAAGCGTCCAGGAAGTTCGAGAGAACTTCAACAGGAAAATGTTAATTTGGTTTAGCTTTTTTACTTTAAGCCAATTCTGAAAGGTGACACTTTTGATAAAAGAGGAATAGTCCTGAGGGAAGGTGTAATTGCCCTGTATTCCATGGAACTCCCTGAGAGTGTTTGCAGCTCATTTTCTGCCTCTCTAGTCCAACAACTTGTTCTGTGCCTCACACCAGTCTGACCATGCCCAGCTTTAGGAGGTGGTGCCCAGGTGTGGAGCTCAGGAAAAGGTTGTTGGACACTGCCCAGGCTCCCCAGGGCAGTGGGCACAGCCCCAAGGCTGCCAGAGCTCCAGGAGGGTTTGAATAACGCTCTCAAGGGCATAATGTGATGTTTAGGGGTGTCCTGTGAAGGGCCACGGGTTGGACTTGATGACCTTTGTGGGTCCCTTTCAACTCAGGATATTCTCTGATTCTCTCTCATCCTCTCTCTGTTTATACACATGCATTTATATATTTAATAATAAAGTATTTCATACTATTTCTTGCTCCAA
Organism: Neopelma chrysocephalum; assembly: GCF_003984885.1. NCBI lineage: Eukaryota > Metazoa > Chordata > Aves > Passeriformes > Pipridae > Neopelma > Neopelma chrysocephalum. The sequence goes on along the minus strand of NW_020897746.1, from coordinate 10,142,063 downwards.
AGAGCTGCTGTGTGGGATATTTTGCACCACGGAGCAGAAAGCGTTGCAGGATCTGTAACACATCTCAGTGAGACTTCTGTCACCTCCAAACTGGTCGTGGTGCCCCAGGCAGGGCTGGGGGATGTGTCACACACAGCCTGGGCCTCTTCATTCTTTCCGTGGCTCAAACAGGCATCTCCCAGAGAGCCAGTTGGAGCTGGCCTGGCTTTTTGTCACCTGACACATTTAGATGTGCTCTTTAGATAAGATTAGCTAATGAATTGCCTTCCACGCTGGTATTTACTCTGGGTCTGCATTAGTTACGCTGTGGGGTCCCTGCTCTGCTCTTTTCCACTCTGGCCGTGTGATGTGTAATTATTGTTCTGGAGGCAGCAAGCAGGTGTTTTGGTTGTTGTTTTTTTTTTTTCCTAGAAATCGGTTAAATGGAAATGATCTGTTTGGAGTTTGGTCCCAAAGTACCGGCAGAGAATCGTTAACCAGCAAAACAATGGCTCGCAAGGCATTTTCTTGAGATAAAAAGGAGGGGGGGGGGAGAAATCTGTTAATCGGATTAGTGTAAAATGCACTTACCGTGTTCATTGAGATGTGTTGGAAACCGCAGTAATTAGTGCTTTTAATTGCTAATTTGACGTAGGGGAAATGGTAATCTCCTAAACTGAGGGACTTGGCTCCGAGGTCACCCGGGGTATCCTCTCAAAGCTCTTTCCCCATCAACAACGTTTTCCTGGTACCTGAAGGATTTTCCTGAGAGGGGTCAGCGGAGTCCAGATCCTGATTCCAAGGCACAAACTACCAGCCCAGGCAAGAAAAAACCAAACAGAAGCAACGCTCATATTTTTCTCCTTTTCAGAATTCCAGGACGTTTCACAGAAATGACTGCAAAGCTTTTTCCATTCAGATTTTAGCACTGGTTTGGTGACAAACTTGGGAAGATTAGCAATTTTCCATCGTTAGAAACGAACGCTGTTTCTGAAGCTGACTAAACCTTTCCACTCAAAAGATGCATTTTCAGGTCTTTTTACAACTTTGCAAACTTTAAACCTCGGTTTAAGGATGACATTTTCTAGACCAACAGTCCTCATCCCAGCTGGACACAAATACACACATTTGTGCATCAGCTGCTTTTGGCTCTCATTGGCCCCATCATTTAATTACTTTCTCCGTTCATTTTCCTGGGTTTAACCTTGCTTTTGTGCCTTTTGAAAGGAGATGAACAAGGTGCAGCTCATCAAAGAGGGAAAAATCCTGAATTTTCTCAAGTATTTGTGTTTTGCAAGTTGAAAACGAAACCCTTTGAGCAGTTCATGCTTCTAGTTCAACATATAAAGCTTTCACACAAGGAGACATTTGAAAAATAGGATTTTCTTTTTAGGCATTTGAAAAACAGGGTTTTCTTTTTAACAGCCATCATTTTGAGTTCATTAATGCTAAACAAAGAAGTTCCAAAAGTCTGTTCTCACGCGTTAAATTGTATTCGCAAAACCGACCCATTTTTCAATGGAGAAAAACATTTTGCCTGAAAAATATTGATCTGTGGCAACCCCAGGCATTGCCAAACGTGCCTTGTCTTATCTCCCCTGACTTCCCCACCTTTCTGATGATAGAAAAAGCAGCAGCTTTCCCTGTTCCCGAGGAAGATCTGACTTCCGAGCCAACGTCAACAGTGTTACTGCCACGCTGTTTTCCACCAAAAAAAATGAGCTTTCAGAGCTTGATTTGATCTTGGTGGACATGCAAAGTGAGATTTCATAGGGATAAAGTGAAGATAATTTTTTACTTCTTAATTTTACTTCTTACTGTGGGATTCTTGTAGCGCTGCTAAAGCTCAGCAACAACAGGGCAAAGAAATGATATCACAGAGTCAATTGGTATTTGCAACAGAGCTTTTGCCACGAGCATCTATTGATGTGGGGTATATAAAAAAAAAAAAAAATCCCAGCAGTGACTCATTTGTGTTCCCTGAGTCCTGTGTGTGTGGAGCAGGAACGTCCTGCCTCGGATCCAGCTCCTGCTGGGAGGAACAGGCTGTGACTCAGCACGGAGCGGGATCTGTGAGACCTTCCCTGTGCTGAATCAGAGAACCTGAGGAGAGGAAAACCTCCCATCCCAGGGACCAGCACAGGGGTGGCAACCTGGGAGAGGAAAAGGGAGCCCAGCTCAGGGCAGTGCTGAAGGTGAAGGATTGAAACCTGGATCCTTTGTTTGGGGTTTCCTGCCTCTGAGTGACGGGGATGGAACTGGAAACCCTGTGAGCAAATGGGCTGTGAGAGAAATAAATGGGCTGGTTTAGATTAATAAATGCATTAATAAATGTATTAATAAATGCATTGATTTAGATTAGACGTGAGGAGGAAATTCAGAGGGTGGTGAGGCCCTGGCACAGGTTGCCCAGAGAAGCTGTGGCTGCCCCATCCCTGGGAGTGTCCAAGGCCAGGTTGGACAGGGCTTGGAGCAACCTGGGCTAGTGGAAGGTGTCCCTGGGAAAGACCAAAGTGGTTTGATAAAGATGGAAGCTGAGAACTCAAACCCAGTGGAAAGCTCCCTTTGTAACTCGAGGATGAGTGAAGCTCTTTGACATCAAGCAATAAAAAGGAACCTGGGGCAATATTTACCTCCAGCAGTAAAAAGCCCACAGGGATCTATGGGAGAAGTGTCAGCCTCTGAAATAACAGTGTTCCTGCAGCTTCAAAGCCAAAAACAAGTTTAATAGAAAATCAGTGCTTTTCATGTGAAAAAAACCCAACAAAAAGATAATTCAGAGGCCTGGATTGCAGAGGTGAGATCTGTCTTTGTCAGTTAAAAGCTGCTCTGCTGCCGCAAAATAATGTAACCAGGGGGAAGAATTATATCACCCCTCTGCCCTTCCTGACAGTTTTCTTGGAGATGGATTGGCCCAGGAGCACTGTGGAACTCCCAGACCTTGCACTGATCCGTTTGATGCTCTTCTGTCCAAACAAGCCTTTGGGTTCCCCAGCACAATCACCTCACCCAGGGTCCATCATCACCTCCCTGCTGTTCCAACCCTCGGGTTGATTTACGTGTTCAAGGGTCTTTAGACAGTTATTTCAGGCCTCATTGCTAATTATTTATTTTAATGGCAGTGCTATCGTGCTGTAGATGTATTTGTTTAAATCCTGGCTGACTTTACAGGGGCAGGTTTTTGAAAGGAAGGAGAAAATGAGAATCAAAATCAAAATATGTGCTGGCTTTTTCGGGAGAGATGCCAACCCCGTTCAGCTGGCACAGAAATGAACAATAACTCTGGGATTATACACCCCTTTTTCATCCAAATGATCCACGTTTTTATTGTGGGATGTGTCACCAAGATCTCTATAGCTCATAAACTTTCTCTGCCCAGCAGAAGAGACCTGAATTTCTCTGTGTTCAAGCCCTGAATTCATCCTTTCTGCTCCTTAGGAGACAAGGAATTAAAGGAAAAATTAAATTAAAACCTCTGGGTGTTTCCACCCATGCTTTACCCTGATGGAAAGCTCTCTCTTCATATTCTCATATTTATATTTTCCCCTCCTACTGTGGAATGAAGCCTGGACTTAGGGCAGTAAAAGTTTTCCTGGATGTCATTTATTTGAATTATCACCTATCAGATTTTAGCACTCAGGTATGATAATGATGAGTGGATGATACATATCCAAGCTGCTTTTCCATACCTGTTATCAGGCATTCTTGATCCAAAATGGTAATTTTTGGTTACCAAGCACAAGAAATGCTCTGCAGGGAAAGTGGTGGGTGGGAAGGGGCATGTTTGAGAAGGGTCAATTTGGGAAAAGTCTCATTTAAAGACTCAGAGAACATTTTGTGTTTGTGTTTGTCTGGGCTCATCAGCATGTTCTGCTTGTGCCCCTCTGAGATCTTTATTTTCAGTAATCTCAGCCTAAAGTGATCCTTCTAAATTAGACATTGGAATTGGAAGCAGCTGCAGGACAAATGATGGATTTGATGATCTTGGAGGTCTTTTCCCACCTTAATGATTCAATGATCAGCTGGTCCTTCCTTTTGGTGGATCAGTTTTGATGCAGGGTCTCTCCTGTGGTTAAATGGAAGCAGCAGAGAAGGTGATTCCCAGCTCAGCTCAAAAACTGAGGGAAAAGCCCATCCCAGAACCTGCCTCTTCAAACCACTCTGAAAGCAGAATTGTGACCTCCAGCCCAGTCAGAAAACAAGGGGGGAAAAAAGAAAATCCTACTCTCAGACCTTGACCAGAAACCATCCAAGTTCAAGTTTACATTCTTTAGCTTCCAATATTGGCACTGCTGCTGCTGCTGCTTTACTCTGGGAGTGCTGCATGCCCAAAAAATGAAAATAAAGATGAAATGACAGATGGAAAAAAGTGTATTTTAGCCACAGCTGTTTCCTCCTTCCTTCAAAAAAAAAATGATTTAAGCACCTTATAACCTAAGGGAGAAAAAAAAATCAAACCAACAAAAAAAAAGCTGGTTTTCAAAGTGAAATATGTCCTGTCAAAAAGCCTGCTATGAAATTTCTTATTGTTAAGTAATAATTCTGAGATATTATCTTACTTAATGATTTAGGATTTGGGTTTTTCTCAACCAATCCCGAAATTTCCATTACAGAGAGAAGGAAACCAGCCATTGGTGACAGATTTTATGAGAAAAATAGGAACAGAGTAAGGAAAACAGAAGGGGAAAAAAAAAACTGAGGATTTTGCTTACGTGTGATGTTCTGCTTAGTGTAGATGGGGGAAAAGAGAATATAATCAACTGCTTTTGTGAATAATTAAGAGAGAAGACAAGAGCAACTTCCCACCTGAAGAGTGGGAAGTTCCTGGCTACGGTTCATCCTCCCTAATATTTATGTTGGTGGGATAGGAAAAAAGAGAGAGATAAAGCGAGCAATTGATGTTTTAGGTGAACTGAATCATCCTCCAGGGGAGCTCAGGCTTCTCCTCCTGCCTGAAACCCTAAAATGACTCTGTTCTTACTGCCAGAACCACACCTGGGTCACAGAAATTGGGTGAGCAAAGGGAACATCAGGTCTCTGACAGGAGAAGGGAAGCAAAGCTGGTTTGAAGCAGTTTTGTGTCTCCTGCTGTTGGGACCTTGGACTGTCCCGTGTACTGGTCCTTGCAAGGCTCTGGAAGGGGCTGGGCAAGCAGGTTATGATGGTGGGACACACAGTTTTTCCCTTGTTCTGTTGGTTATTTCATCCTATTTTACTTCCAAGTCTGCCCTAGGTCGTTGCCACTTAAGAGGTGACCGTAGGGAAGGGTTTGAAGCTGCTTTATCCTACTGGGGAAGCAGGAGAAGTTAATAGAGTTAAGAGAATAAACATCACTTTTAGGATGTGGTGAGGCTGGTATTTGGCTCTCTGCCTGGAGCTTTTTACCTGGCAGCAGCTGCATTAGAGGCAAAAGAGTGGAAAGGCCCCAGCATGATCCTGACAGGGATATAACAGCACTGCTCATAACACAAATAAAGCTATTTTGGCCTCAAAACTGAGCAGGCTTAACATGGAAACCAGTAGGGAAGAATAGGTTGAGCCTTAACTTTACATTTCCTAAGGCCCCAGTTCCACAAGCACCTGTATTTCAGCCCACAAATGTCCCTCTTTAATTTCATGAAGTAACTCCAAAAGCATATCTGGAAATGGTTGCCAAACACAGGTCTAAAACTGAATTTAAAGTGCTTGAAAAAAAACCCTTCAGCATAAAATTAACTTGGAATTGTAAAGCAGCCTTGCTGGGAATAGGGGACCTGTGTCAAAACAAAAACCTGCTTATCAATCTTTCATTGAGCCTTTGCATGAGGCACAAGACATCAGGTATCAACAAAAATAGACAGGTTTGAAATAAGAAGCAGATGGTCACCCCAAAGCTCTTGTCTTGGCAAATAAATGAGAGGAAAGAAAAGCAAATTGACTACCAGTGACTGGTTTATATACACTGATCTGCTCTGAGATCTGGAAACAGTTGACAATTAATTGAAATAACACATTGCAAATTGTCACTGTACGATGAAAAATCTTCGGGGGGAAAAAATGCTGTTTGCTCTGGAAATTTGGATTGTACTAAAGTCATTGTAAGGAAAAAATGTTACCCAGCTCAACCCAAATTTCCACAGAATTTTGCCACCCAAAACACTTGCAGGGATTTTAAGTACAAGCTGATATTTCGTGTGAGGCTTTTTAACCATCAAGAGGGGAAGGTGTCCTTTACCCAGTGTGAAACACTGGCTTTTCTTGGGGGCAGAAAAAAAGAAGTAGGTCTTTTTTTTTCAGAGTTAAATAAAGCTGCCTGAGAACCTTAACTCCATCAGCACCAGTGTTTCACTCCCTGGTTTGTATGTTCAAAAATAGTTCACTCCAGTTCAAGATTTAACCTCATTTTTCTTTCACACAGGACACTTATGAAAACATGGCATTCAGGCCAAGCAGGCTCCTCTAGGATGTGTCTTGTTATCTCCCTCATAAATAAGTTCTTTCTGCACTGGAGAGTAAAGAGGAAAGGAGGGAGGGAAATGCCACCCACTGCGAGGCACCTAAGTGGGAGAAATCCAACGTGAACTCTCCATTTTCCCTCATTTTCCTGGATAAACCAGGTTGGTTTCGTGGAAAAATATTCCCACATGTCCGAATTTCCGTCGTTGCTGCCGCTGGTGCAGCATCAGGATTCCCAATCAGCAGCAGAATCAGTCAGGCAGGGACACGTTTCCTCCTGCCTTGGGGTGTCACCCAGCCTGGGACAGGAGTGACACGGGCTTTGCTCCTGGACCTGCCTGTCTGGGACAGAGGGAACAAGTGTTCCCCAATTCCCAAGGAAAACCCAGCAAAGAGGGCAAGGGGCAGCTGAAAGAAAAATTCAGAGCAACCCTGCTGTAAAACCTGTTCCTTGCAGCCCTCTGGGAATTCAAAAATCCCTTCCTGTCACGTTCTTTCCACATCTGCGAGGGCCATATCGGGCTTGATTAAAAAATATTTCCTCTTATCTCGAGCAGGTTCTGCCATAAGCCGTGGATTTGTTACTCCTGATAGACTTTTTTTTGAGCTGGGCAGACTTTTGCTGTGAGATCTTGTTATTCCTGCCCTCCCTGGTGTTGCTCGACATGTGTGGCAGGATTCCTGTGGGGAGGTGTATTCCAAAGGCAAGGTGTAAATCATGATAATACCCCCCGTGCTCATTAGCAGCAAAGAACCTTTGTAGATGTGTAAATAATGAGTGTGCAGCTCCAGGGCTGCACAGAGCTCTGTTATCAGGACCTTGGGTGATCTGAGCAGAGGAGGAACCACTGGAAGAATTTTTAGCTGCATTTTCTGGACTCATCAGTCCCACTCTTCTTTCTGCCATTGCCTCCTCTCTGCATCTTTAGAAAACCCCTCTGTTTCTTTTCCATCTGGGATAGGAGTGCTCTTTCAAACGAGGTTATCACTGAAATTCATCTTATTCCAGCAGATTTTTGTCCATGTTACAAAAACCAGAGCCCTGAACTGCTCCTTGCTACAACATGAAGTCAACGGACTGGACTTCAAGGAGAAACAGATCTTTCATTTCCATGCAGTGATTTAATGGAGGCCATGGCTTCAAACTGAAGGAGAGTTGGTTTAGACAGATTAGGAAGGAATTCTTCCCTGGGAGGGTGGGGAGGCCCTGGCACAGGTTGCCCAGAGAAGCTGTGGCTGCCCCTGGATCCCTGGGAGTGTCCAAGGCCAGGTTGGAGCAACCTGGGTTAGTGGAAGGTGTCCCTGCCCATGGCAGGAGGTTGGAACAAGATGGTCTTTAAGGTCCCTTCCAACCCAAACCATCCTGTGTTTCTGTGATATGATGTTGACAAAAAGGAAAGAAGTAGAGAAGATGATAACAAAAGAAATCAATTGCTCTTACCAGGCTATGAAGGAGAAGCTGTTCTGTTTACCAATTTATATTCTTCTTTATCCAATAAATATATATTTTTGTTAGTTTTGGAACTCTGTCTTGAAAATTTTAGGGGAAAAAACAATGTCCTCATTTGCTGTTGTCAATGAGAAAATGGAAGAGCTGCAAAGCTTAATATTCTGCAATATGAGACCCAGTGTTTTCTCCTGTTTCTGTGTGTGACACAAGAGTTGTGATAATTGTTGAGTTATTCCATGGGGATTGTTTTGTTACTGGCAGGAGTGAAAGCAAAGGAAGAACCACTGACCTTTCTCTGAGTCCTCAGATACAACCCTACAATATGTTGGATGGGAAACCTCCACGGAGGAAGGGTTGTGGAGGACCCTCATCAGCACATGCAAAAAGAGGAGCTTGCTGTAGGGAATGGGCAGGAAGAATCCAGGGAATGGGGAGTCTTTCTCAGAGGTTATGAAATGGGATTGACTTGTTTTGCCCGAGGAGAGGAGGCTCAGAGCTCTGACAGCTGCCGGCGAGTGCATCAAGGAGGCAAAGCAGCAGGCAGAGGAAAGTTATTTAAGTGAAGAGACAATGTTGGCACCAGAAAAAAATGGGTATAAATAGACAGAGGCTGGAAATCCCTTCCAGTAGGAATAGTGAGGACACATGAAAAGAAAATCAGGCCAATTCTTAAAATGAAGATCATGAGCAGAGATTACGCGCTCGCCGCGGCAGCCGGGACCTCTCGCCCAGGAGGTCCAACCTCTGCTCCTGCACGAGGAATTTTCCTTCTCTGCATTTAATATCGAGGCTGGAACCAGCTCAGAAGGAGAGCTGGGTATATATATGGGGGTTTGCCACCGAATCTCTGTGCCTTGAGATGTTTGGGATGAGTTGGACTTGCTGTGGAGCTCCAGAGCCCGGCCAAGTGCAGCCCGGTCCAACTTCTGCTGTGCCTCCCCTCGCCAGCAGAAATGAGACACTTTCCTGAGCCTGAAATGTCTTTTGGTGTTGTGTGAGCTCATCGAAAAGGCAGGATTATTTTTGTCTTTCTAAGTAAAAGGGGAAGATTTACTGCGTCGATTCGGTGACCTGACGTGTTTTCTGGACCCCAGGCCTGGAACAAAGGGCAATGAACACATCCCTGCTCTGCACAACAGCATCTCCTCGCCGTGGCACGGGGACAGATGTTGTTGCAGAAGGTTTGGAGCTCTGAGCAGCTTGTTCCAGACAGGCAGAGGTTTGAATGATCAGGAAAAACAGGATAGGGACGAGTTTGGTGCTCCTGCAGTTCAACTTTTAGCCTCAGTGTTCGGGGAAGAGTTTTTAAAGTGGTTTTTAAGCCTTAGTGTTCAGGGAATGGTTTTTAAAGTGGTTTTTAGTCCTCCAAGCTTTCAGTGCTTTGCAGTAAACAGGTATCCTTCTGCAGGGGGCAGCCCCACCTGGGCCAGCACAAGGTTCTCTGGCCGTAATTTCCAGTTTTTCCTTTGGAAAGTGGACATATTTTAACAAAGTTTTGCCTTGGTTGCTGGTTTTTGCTCTCTGCAGTTAATGTGGTATATGTAAAAACACCCACCATGGTTCTTATATTGGATATGTAAGAAAACCACCATGAATTATTGCAAGTGAAAGGAGATATAAAATACTATCTCACAAACCATCACTTTTATATATGTTTTTTTCCCACACAATGTGTGCTTTTTTGCTTTTTCCTCCAGTATCATCCCCTCTCATATTTGCCTTTAGCTTTAAGCACCAGCCTTATTATTTTTCCCCTCTGAAACTCCTATCATCAGATCCAGGTCTCTGACTGTATCCTTGACATTGCAGCAATATATTCATTTATATACATTTCTGTTTTATTCATTTATATACATTTCAATTTTATTCATCTATATAAATTTCTATTTCATTCTTTTATATACATTTCTATTTCATTCTTTTATATACATTTCTCTTATATTCATTTATAAGAACCAGCCATGTTATTTTTCCCCTCTGAATCTCCTTCTACCATGAGATCCAGATCTCTGACTGTATTCTTGATACTGCAGTAATATATTCATTTATATACATTTCCATTTTATTCATTATATACATTTCCATTTTATTCATTTATAAGAACCAGCCATGTTATTTTTCCCTTCTGAATTTCCTTCTATCACAAGATCCCAGTCTCTGACTGTATCCTTGACACTGCAGCAATATACTCATTTATATTTTATGTATTTATAACAACCAGCCCCTGTTCTCCTGCATGTCATGAAAAACCCACGTAGCAGGGAAGTCCCTAAACTTCAGTTGTGATGGGAGAGTTTAAAATATTATTGTGTATGAGTATAAATTTCTATTTTTACCTTTAATGCAGAAAAGATGCTCCCAGAATTAGCTTCACCTCATGTCCCACTCTCCTATGAATGTCCTCGATCTCTGTGTCTTTTGTTATCCAAGAAGGTACAGGTATTTTTTTTTCCCTGTATCTCCACAGTTTATTCAGCTCTTTATCTTCTTGCTGTTAGTTGATTTACACGTTTTTCCAAGTTTAGGGGAAGTTCAGCCAGCCAAAAAAACAGATAAATTAGGAGCTTTACACAGAGGCTTAATGCTATTGATTTTATTTATTTTTTTTTAAGCTCTGCTGCAGGCAAAGGTGTTACAGAATGGAGTTTGCTTGGAAAAGGATAATGCTAAGGAAATATTGGGTGAGTGGGTTGTGAAAAAAAGAGGCTGAGCCCATTGCAGAGCCTGGCAACAACAGCCTGACTTACAGCCAGAGAGATTAGAGGGAGGTTTGGAGGCACCACAACCTCAACAACCAGCTGAAAAGCAGCTCCTGTCTTGGAGTGGGATAGAACTGGGCTTCAGGGAGCACTTTTCTGTGAAAAGAGAGGTGAAAAAATGGTGAGTCCGTATTAAATATAAGCTTTGTCTAAAGAATTAGTGTGTAATTATCAAAACAAATGACTAAGAAAAGGAATAAACTCTCCCTGCTTTCAGTGTTTCAGAATGAGACATTTCCAGGATGTTAATCATAGGTGCAAGTTTGAGGTAAAATAAGATAACAGGTCATGACCTAAAGTTTGGCTTTGCCTTAAACCCTAAGTACCTATTTAAAATAGGTTAAAATGCCATTATAATATTTTTTTCTCATGTTTGGGTTTGCAAAGGCCATGGAATCTCAGGCCGTGGAGATGAAGCTCCCAAATGCTGTCCCAGGAAAACCCATGACAAGTGAATTTTAAACCAGATGCATTTCCAAGTGATGGTAAAAGACTGAGTTTCAGGAAGGTGCCTTTTCCCCTGTCCTCATTAGAGGGAAGAGCAGAATTTAGGCAGAGAAAATCCCCGGGTGGTTTGGGTTGGAATGAGAGGAGCTTCGAGATGCTTCCAATCCCCCTGCCAAGGGCAGGGACACTCTTAACCAGCCCAGGTAGCTCAGCCAGAGCTGGCAGCTGCTCCCTGGTGTGTCCCCACACCCCATTGCTGCAGGGAAGCAGCTCCATCCTATTTTTAAAGTGATTTCTGGGCTGTCCCTGCCTGAGAGCCCAGCGAGGGCCGAGGCTGCAGCAGAGCCACGGGTGGGTCACCCTGGCAGTGTCAGTGATGTCTGGGTTCAAATCATAAGGATTTGCAGAGCTGGGTGAACCCACAGCAGGGAAGTGTGAAAGGGCTGCTCATGGGAGGCTGGGAAACACCAGGAACATCCCAAATATCCCAATGTTGGCAGCACAGCAGCAGGGGAAGTGCAGCTCAAAGCAGAGTCAATCCCACGTCCACCCTCTGCGTTCACTCCAAGCTCGACATCTCCCTGTTGGATTCCCCCCCAAAGGGCTGAGGGATCTCATCATTCACCAAAAACCCACCCACCCACCTTGGGTCCTGCTGCTGAACGGGGAGAGATCCCTGCTGAGCAACACTGACAAGGAACCAAACAACCCCAACCACGAGAAACATCTCCCCAAAGTGCAGCTGCGAGGGGTATTTTTGCTGGGAGCAGTTGTAGCTCTTAACGACTGCTGAGCCCTGAGCACTTTTAACTCACCTAATCCTTTTTCCTACAACAGCACCATCTTGGAAGAATCAACCAGGGGCTGTGAACATATTTTCCTACTACTTACATTCTTGCCATGTATTAATGGTACCAGTGGAAATGCACAGGGAGTGGGGCTACAAAAACAGCTTCCTCACAGTTCAGATGCTCCACAGGAAGGTTTCCATGGGGACCCAAACATTTGGACACTTATTCAGGGGCTGAAATTAGCTTGGGATTTTCAGGAGAGCCTCTCGGGGTTAAGATGGTTTGGGGGACCCAATTATTTTGGGGCCTGTGTAATTCTCAGCCTTAAAAAGGAAAAGAGAGGCTCCACGTGCTCACTTAGCAGAGAGGCCTGGATTCATCCCACTCTGGTTCCAACTGCTCTTGGAGGTGACTGAAAGTCACTTCTCCAGACACTGAATAAAGGAAGAGACACATTTCCTCAGATTACTAATTTTTTTTTTTTTTTTTTTTTTAGGAGGCAAAGTGAGACCTAAAAATGTAATTTTCAGGACTCAGGGAGCAGTTTCCCAAGAGCCACAGTGGTACCTCAGCTCTCTGATTCTGCTTGGAGCTGCTGATAAAGCTTAATGAATTTATTGTAATAGTAGACTGGACAAAGGACTTAAATAGTTATTATAAGTGATGCAAATAAATAGGTATTATAAGGAGTGACCACACAAATAAAGGGAAAATAATCTAGCTGAGGAAGAATCACTGGGACAAGTGGTTTTAGTACCTTTAACTCTGGGATTGGCATTTAAAAGCAGCCTGCAGAGACCCAGAGAAGTACAGGAGGTGCTAAATACGTAACTCAAAATTTTTTAAAAACTTTTCTCACATTTGTTGTCTCCTTTCTCGTGTTTAGGTTTTAGGTTTTGGCTTTGCCCAAACCAAGCTAATTCTAGAGCAAAGCCAGAGATGGGAGATGAGTGTGCAGGCAGGGCTGGAGAGAATTCCAGGTTGGGTTTTACGTCAAAAGGGGTGCAAAAAACTTGATGGTGAAACCAGAGTGACTTCATGTCTCTGTCCCCAGCCAAGGCACAGTCTGCTTATATTCCATCTGCAAAGTGCAAAGGCACCACAAACACAGTGAAGGATCCACTGCTTTGTCTGCCAACCATCCTAATATCTCTCCTAAGTTGATTCATTCAACACTTCCTTAATGAAAAGTTTTTCAGTTTTCCCATTTTACTGCCACGTTGTTCCCCAGCCAATTCCTTTGGAGGCGACTGGTAGGGAGGGATGAGATTTCCTAAAGGCATCACATGGAACCTCAGGTTCACTTGTGATGGATTTCCCTGGCACAAAGTGATCAGAAGAGCCCGGGATTAGAACAAAAGGACACATATTGCTTGTGTTCACCCAGCACTTGGTGATAACTTTGTTATTTATGAGTAATAAACAGCCAGCCATTTAAATACACATATCTTTAACAAACACCTGGGCAACCCACCAACAGGTGGGGAGGTGGGGGAGCTCATTTCTAGTTGCCCAGGCACAGCAAATCAGGTGGTTTATTATTTCATCCTGTTGGATTTGTCCATCCCCACCCGGATAAATAAGTGCTCACCTGCTCCCAGTCCCACCCAGGCAACCAGAGCCCTTCCCACCCCTCCTGCAGCCACTCACCTGCCACCTCCTCAGGGTTCTTCCTTTACCTTTGATTTCTGCATTTAATGCAGGTGAAAAAGGACTTCGGGGTGTCCCCATGTTTTGGTGTGACCTTCCCTGGGCCCATCCCTCGGGAAGAGGGAGGTGCAGCACATCACAACCCCTGTGTGAGGAGAGCTCCGGGAAGAGCAGCTGGGAGACTGGACTCTGTTCCTAAATGTTACAGGGACAAAAGGGTCTAAATGGGCTCTGGGAAGTGCAGCTGGGAGACTGGACTCTGTTCCTAAATGTTGGTGGAACAAAAGGGTCTGAATGGGCTCTGGAAAGTGGTGGGAGCTCCTCAGAACTCAGTTCCTGGGGGTTCTGGGAGGTGCATTCTCATTTTAGGGCACAGCTCTGCTGGTACTCAGGACTGGACACTTCCAGCCCCTCCCTGGCACAGGTTTGGGTGCTGTCTAACCCACCTAGAGCTCAAAACATGCTGAATAGGTGCTGGGGGAGGCAAACCAGCACCCAACACCGTGGTGCCCGTGTCTCTTGTGTGGCTCTGACGCTCATGACCAGTTGTTGGTGTTCTTACAAACTTCTAACTCAAGTCCTGGGCTCTGGTGTAGGTTCACTGGATCCCCCCAGGGCTCTGCTGGGAGCTGTAACTCTGCTCTGAGGCCCAGGCACAGCTCAGGAGGGACAGTGGGATCAGTGCTGGGCTGGAGTGAAGCTGAGCTCAGGCCCAGAGTGATGCTGCTGGGACTGATCCCTGCAAAACCAAATCAAACAAACAGCTTACAGGCTCTGAGCTCTGATCCAGGATCAGATCCCACCATCCCCTGGAGCTTTCTCCTCTTGGCTTCCTGTCTGTTGTATCTCCTCATCAGCCATAGAGAGATAAAGCACCTCACTCCCCAAATCTCACTCAGGAGCACATTGACCTCCCTGAAGTGGCACAAATGAGTTTTGTAAAAAGCAAAGAGGCCATTTAAGAAGCCCCTGTGTGTCTTCAGCTGCACTAAGAGATCAAGGTTATAGGAGTGTTAATAAAGCTCTTTGCCAGAGCAGCACTGAACCATAGATGCTCCACAGTCCTAAGGTAAAGAAATACATATTTATATATATATATATGTGCACTCAAACACACAGTAGTTCGCTACAGGGAAGGATGGAAAATGCCTGCAGATCAAGGGTTAAAGGGCAGCTGATGCTGTATGGAAAACTTCTCAAATATCCTATTTATAACAGTTCTGTCAGAGGTCACATTTTTCTGTGTTTTACTTCCCTGGGTGTATTTTTATGCATAAAGATATTTTGTCACTTTATACCTGCTGAGGAACTGGTCTCGAAAATAAAGGGGTTTGGATGTTTAGGATCATTTAGGATTGGGATGAACCTTCCTCCTTTTTTGGGGTGCAGGGACTGCCTGTCCTGTGTGCTCACCTGCTAGACATGGTTTGGGGTGTTGGTGCAGTAAAGTTTAACTAATTTTAACCTTGGACTGTGCAGCCCTGTGAAAGACAGTTATAGCTCTTCTCTACCTGATGTTAGACTCTAAAATGCTGCTGGAAGGTCATTCCCACCTTACCTGTGGGGTTTTTTTTCCCCTCTCAGTGCCAGGGAATGGCAGAGGGAGATTTATCCACATGGTTTTTCGACTGTGGACCCTGAAACAAGCTGAGCTCAAATAATTACATGCCTGGGAAAGGCCAGCATTTGTCACAGTGATAAATATAAGGGAAAGAGCCACAAATAATCTCTGCAAAAACTTGGAGCTCAGAAACTGTGATGGAGTGTTGCCTTCCTGTGTGGCTGTTGGGAGATTCATGGGATTGTTCAGTAGAAACGTTGTTTTACTGGGACAAACCTCGTGGCATCCCCCCATCTGAGGCAAATAATAAGCACGGAGAAGTTGTGGATAATCTGCAGCTAATCCAGGTATTTCAGGTGTCACCTTCTCCCAGGGAAATGGTTCCCACAGGGATTTCCTGAAGGTCTGTCCGTGTGGTGCTTTCCAGACTCTCCATCACCTCCCTTTGCTGCTCAACAAACCACCCTCGGGAATCCCACAGCCCCTTTTCCCCCTGAGCTGGCAGAGCTGGGCCATGGCACCAACACAGATTTTTCCTCTGCTTTGTGCTTTGTTTCCACATTTCAGGCTGAGCTTTGTGTTTCAGTCTGAATCACGGAGTGGTTTGGGTTGGAAGATCACCTCATTCCACCCCCTGCCATGGGCAGGGACACCTCCCACTAGCCCAGGTTGCTCCAAGCCTCATCCAACCTGGTCTTGGACACTTCCAGGGGTGGAGCAGCCACAGCTTCTCTGATCAAAGTGGGATTTGAACAACTGGTGTGAGTTTGACTTTGTTAAATGTCGAAGAACCCCAAATTTTTCCAACTGAATTGTTTTGCTCTTGTTTTCCTTTTTCTTCTCTTCCTTTTGAGACACAGGGAAAAGAAAAAGTACAAAGTGTTACTGTGTTTTACTCTTAAAACTAAAAGTCCTTTGGAGTTTGTCGAGCCAAACAAAGGCTGCTCCATTCCACTTTTAATTGAAGGAGCAATTCCGACACCCAGTTGCACACAGTTAAAAGCATCTCCTGAAGCTGAGGCCATGATTAATTTAGGAGGCTTTGGGGAGCCTCGAGTGTGCCCAGGATGAGCTCCCAGTTCCCCCTGCAGACCTTCCCGTGGCTCTGCTTGCTGGGGCATGACTGCAATTTGTGCGGGGTTTGCATTTTTCCCTTCTCCCGGCTTTCCTTTGAACATCCCTTCCCTGTGATCTGTCCTCTGACACCTCCTGCCCCTCGGCTCAGCCCGTGGCACTAACCCCCAACACCTCCTTGTCACCGAGGTGAGGGGTTTTCACCCCTCCCCGAGGGGTTTTGCTGACAATCCCATCATTATTGTTTTAGTGAAGCATCCAGGAGCTTTGATTTGGGGAAGATAAGAGACCACGTGGCCAAAACTCAGGAGAAAAGTCACAAAAAAACCGTTGTTCAGGATCAAAGAAGGGTGATCAGAGAAGGGAGCAAGAGAATTTAGGGCAATGCCAGAGACTTCCCTGAGATCTTTTACCGGGGAGAAGTTGTGGCTGGTCCCTGGAGGTGCAAGAAAATGTGACCTCAATGAGAAGAGAAGGCTGAGAGCAGAGAGGCAACAAAACATGGGGGTTTATCCAAGGCAATATTCACCTGCAGACAAAAAAAATAGTTAGCATAATAAAAAAAAACAAACTAGATTTCAGACTGAATGAGATAAATGTCACCAGTGGAACTGCTTGATATTTTCAGGGAAGCACAATAGGTTGGCTGCAGCCGGAAAAAGCACGGTACGACGTGTTAATAGTGATTTATATTCCAGTTTCATGAGTTTGAAAGAGGTTCTGTGTCCTGGCTGGTTGTTACATCAGTGGTTGAACCCAGTCCCAACCTCTCCCTGAGTTAAAAAGCCTGGAGACAAACACAAACTTCCAAGGGAATGTGGCAGAGCTGGGAAGTGGTGGTTCTTTCCTGTCGATCTGCTTTGGTTTGAACAGGTCAGGAAGGAGAGAGATTTCCTGCTTTAAGGTTTCACAGTGAGGGGGGTTCAACCCCCATCTCTTAAGAGCAGTGTCAATAATTTTCCTGTTGTTTGGCTGCTCATCAGTGCCTGGGAAGATCTAAAGGCCAAGGTGGCTTTGGACTCTTTGATTTTTTGAAGCCTGAAGGGAAAGGAATGGGGAGGAAAAGGTGAGATGGGAGAGCATCCCTGAGGCTGGACATGGATCCCTGAGCTGGGACATGGGCAGCAAAAGCCTGGAAATGTGGGGGGTGACAGGGATTCTCTGCTGAACCTGCCAAACCCCTTGAGCTGCTCTTGGAAGGGAGAGTGAAGGCTCTGAGCAGCCCCCAGACAGGACAAGTGCCTCAGGAATTTGATTGATGGACCTCTATTCACATTTATAGCATTGGGGCTTTTGGGGGTTTAGTTTGGGATTTGTTTGGGGTTTGGTTTTTTTTTTTTAATTGCCCAAAAGAGTTTAGAACAGAAGTGTAAAGCAATGCCTCAGGAAAAGAAGAGCTGTCAGCAGGGGGAACAGTGCCAGGAAAATAATGAAAGGATATCTTGGTGAGCTGGAGAGACAGGGAGAGATGCAGGATGCCTGTCACCTCCCTTTCTCTTCCATCTTATTTTCTGAGTTTCATATATTTAGATTAAAGAGTTCTCCGGTATCATCTTGTGCTAATGCAAGAGACCACAAGCCTATGACAATAAAACAGGAACATTTAATGCAATTCCAATCCCTGACAGTTCCTTAATGCTGCTTATCCTGCCTTTCCTTTCAAGATTTAGTCATCCTCGATTTCCTTCCAAATGTGAATGAGGTGGCTTAAATCAGACCGTAAATTATGCTTCCAGTTATTATGTGCTTGCTAATCAGGATGGAAATGAAAAGTTGGTTGTCAACCAGGGCTCTTTCCCACAATATCCAGGAAAGTATCAGGATTAGGCAGTTTAACAACAAAAGGAAACCGGATTGCACCTTGAGGAAGAAAGAAACAACCTGCCAGCCAGGAAGAATAGAGGAACAGAGATTTTTGCCAAATAAGCTTTAAAAAAAAAATAAATACACTAATAATTAAGAGGGCCTGCGAGTGAAGCTGGTGAGGACAGAACTGTGATGCTTCCTGTTAGTAAATACAAAGAATAGGCTCTAACGGGGCTCCAGGGGAAAGCAACAGCTTGGGAATAGCCTTGGGAAGAAAGACAAACACACGCAGAGGATGCAAAAACAGTGTGAGCAGTGATTCATGGGGGCTCGATGCCGTTCCTGATTGTTCAGGCTTTATTGTATCAGAGCGTTTCTCCAAAGGGAACAAAGGGAGCTGATTTCAAAGAGGTTTGAACTGCAGGGCCGGGGGGAGCAGGGAACACCTGCGGGAGCACACGGAGAGCCAGGGGGATTTCCTGGGATATCCCTCGTTAAAACACCACTTGGGAAGCGCAGAAGGACGGACTGTGCTTGACAGCCCTGGGGATGGGACGTGCAGGGACTCCCAGCCATGGGATTACGGGGCTGGAGCAGCGGGAGAAGTGTCAGGGAAGGGCCAGTCCGGCCGTGGCTTGGCTGGAATTCTGTTCCTATCGCCGCAGACTCAAAATCCTTTGGATGTGTTTTATGGGTCTCCTGAATGGAAGGTGCCAGGAGCTCCCCAGGCAGGATTAAAGCTCTCTGCTCCCTTCCAAAAGGGAAGAGCTCAGTGCTCAGAGGAGCAGCTCCTTGTGCAGGGCAGAGCCAGAGGGGAGAGCGGCTCGGTGGGAGGGTGGCTGGGATTTGATGGGATCCCTGCCTCTGGATCTGCCCTCATGTCTTTCATCATGAAATCTCAGCTCTGATCTCGTGTCTTTGGAGCTCCTGGACTCCTCAGCCATGTCCATTCTCAGGCCACATTGAACCTGCATCATCCACACAATTCGTGTGACAAAGACCATGGAATTCCTTCCTGAAACAACCTGGAGGTTCTCCAGGAGATATCGGGGAAAATCTGTCTTGGTGGAGTTAATTTGAGATTTACTAAAATCTCTGAGCTCAGAATCCATTTAGTGCTTGTGGTGTCATTGAGGCAGGAGGGGAAAGGGAAGGTTTTTGTCATTGTTAGTTGAGATTTTGATCATTAACCCCCATAACAAATTTAAACAATATATTTCACAGGTCAGACCTTTCCTAGTTTTCTACCTGTGTTGCCAGTTGACCTCCCTGACCTGACTAGCAGGAGAAAATCAGGAGAGCACATACAGCCAATAAATATCTGAGATTAAAGGCATGTGTTTAATATTTAGCCATCTCGAGCATAAATGGATATCCAGATAGAATTACACGCAACATTTTGGAAGCCCTCAGTGATTTGGAAGTTTGTATTTGCTCATTTTTAGGAAAGCAAAGGACCTTCTTGGCAAGAATTCTGTAAGGAAAGGCACATGCCAACAGCTGAGGGAAAGTTCTTGGGGTGGGAGGGAAGGGCTTCAGGATTGTCCCCCAGAGGACAATCTTCTCTGCTTTGTCTGCTCTGATTCCACATGATTCAACTAATGAAGTCTCTGCTCTTGGGAAAAATCTGTGGTTTTGTGTTGCTCGTGGCTTGGGCCGTCCTTTAAAGCGGGGAGTGAGGAACGTTCATCACTCACATTTTATGAGCGTTCTCTGAACTTTCAACATTTACATTTGGAAGCGTGAAAAGAAAAACACTGGGAAGTTGTTTTCAGGAACGAGGCCATGGAGACACGGGGGCAGTTCTAACCCACCCAGTGACCCCTGCGTGTGTCGGGGCACTCCTCTGCTCACACCCTGCTCGTGCAGTGGCTGCTCCTGCCTGGGGATTTTAAAATTAAATTGAGGCAGCCAAAGGAAAACCAACTCAAGCACAGCACAATGCCCACATTTGCAGATGCTTCTGAAGCTTGTTGGGAAATTCAGCAGGTCAGAAAAGGTGTCCTCTCTCACCCACAACATTTGCATCCATTTTCACGCCTCAGTTTAAATAATTGGTGGGAAAAAACGGGGCTGGACCAACATCCACCAAGGGGATACAAGGACCAGCCCTCTCCTCTCCATCCAGTGTGGGTGGGTTCCCAGAAGGGCATTTCAACCAACAAATATCCCAATATTGACAGGTGGAGGGCTCAGTTTATAAACATCAATGACCCCTGTCTTGCTTGAGAGTCCTGAGTGTCAGTGCAGCCTCTCTGAACAGGTTTGGAAGCTCAGAAGGTTGGAGGGAACCATGAGCAGGAATGTCACATGCCAGAATGAGTCCCCAGCCTCAGCTGTGGGTGCAACAATTCCAATAAACTCTGGCCACCTTCATTTTAAGGATGATTTCATCCCATTCATTGCCTTGTGCTCCAGCTCTTGGCACTGGAACCAGACTGGGGAGGCTGATCAGCTTCTTTCCAGCTTGGACACTGAGAAACAGCTTTGTTGCTTGTTTTGAAAACAGTTAATCTCGCCAGAGCTTTCATTTCTCTTGTACAGAGTCTCTTTTGACCCCTCTGGTTTCTTGCTGTGCTCCTACTCTTATGAGTGGCAGGTTATTATCTTCCCTTGCCTCACACTCAATTGCCTCTAGGCCAGGAGCCCTTCACACAGCTCAGAGGTGGCAGGGCTGACCTCTGCACAATTAACTCAGCTCCAAAGGCCCCTTTGCTTTGGAGAGGGCAGGAATGATAAATCCTTTGAAGAAGAAAATCAGTCATAGGAATTGGAGGAGAGGCACCGAGCAAGAGAAGCAGCACTTGAGCAGCTCTGCTTTACAGGAAAGGCTTGTTGATGTGCCAAGGATTGGTAATGACAATTTCAAGTTGGAATTTTGATTTTTAATTAAAAAGAAAAAAATTAAAACAACAACAGCAACAACAAAAAAATCAAATCTCAGTTGCTTTGTTGCCCAATACAGTTGGACTTGAAGTCTTTTCCAACTGAAATGATTCCTGGGAGAAAAACCAGTCTGTTTTGGCCCTGATATAGCTGGTTACACATCTCTGCTTCAAGCACCAAAAAGAGCCAAGTGTTTATGACCTCCAGCAGAACACAAGCCCAACTTTATGACCTGTGGAAAGCTCAAGCCACGATGATGCATCGGGTCACCCAAAAACACGAAGCAGGGAGAGCAACAGGGCCAGAGCAGCACAGTCCCCTTGGCTTCAGTCAGAAATCCATGGAAATGTCCTGCTGGGTCAGGGCTTGAGGGAGAAGACTCAATTTGCTCCGTGGTCTGATGACACACCACCAAACCAGGAGCATCCCAGGCTGTTCCTCAGTCCCCGCTTTGCTCTCTGCCCTTTCCCTTCACAGAAGAAGCTTTTTATTGCAGAAAAGCTGCTTTGCCAAAGTTTGAAAAAGTCTCGTGGCAGAGGGAAAATGTTTCCTGGGCAAACCTGGCAATAGAAGAAAAGCAAACCCCATTTGCTCTTTAGTGGAGGTGCCATCTGTGCTCCTGTGGCAGATGATGCAGGTTTGGGGGCAGCTGAGGTGAAGGGAAGCTTTTATCTGAATTAATGTTCAGTTTTGGAGGTTCCTTCTGCAGAGGTTGAAAATGTTGAAAGCAGGAATCACTTCCTTCGTGTCAGGTCCTAAATCAAGGGGGAAAATACTCAAGCTCAGAGATAAAAGGGTCAAATCCAGCATTTCACAACAGGTTTGGGCTGAAAAAAAGCAAAGACATCCTCACCTTGGCCATGTCCATCCTCCCACTTGGAGATGGAATTTTTTTTTGTCTCCTTTGACCCACAGTGTGAACTTTCCTGGGATGAGATGCTGGAGTATTTTGAATGGTAGCTGTTGCTGTGCTGCCTAAAATGAGCTCTACAAGAATAACCTGCTCCCCAAAATATGTGGTCTTTGAGTCCCAAGTCTTATAAAAGCTCTTTTGCCCATGGAGCACATGCCAGATGGAAAGTGCCCCTCTGATTTCCTCCAAATACGCCTTCAGCTGTTCCTGCTTCCCCTTTTTTTTTGGTCCCCTAATGAAATTTTTAGACCTCACCTGTTGACACAGGCATTACAGGGTTGGGATTTGTGTGTGTGTGTGTGTGTGTATGTAGGTTTTTTTTTTTCCATCCCTTGTTCTCCTAAAGGAAAATGACTCGAGATGTTTTGGAGAAATGACACGGGGGCAGAAGCTGTGAAAATACCTTTGACATACTTTTAAGGGTGGGAAATTTCAGCTCCTGACAAGCCTTTGTGCCCACAATGCAGTGCCTGGCTGGAAAGAGGCTTTGTTTATAGCTCGCTTTATTTTGTGAGACAGGAGCTGGAAACTTCCCAAGTCTTAGGGGGGAATACCAAGCATTGAGCCTGGCCAGAAATAGAGCCACAGCTTAGGACACACTGAAACAAATGGAAGACAAAGTGATGACCCAGATCCAAGTTATTAAGGGTAAATACATATTGACAAGATTGGGGATTAGGTGGAAGGTACTTACACAGCGAAGGAACCGTCTACGCTGCGTGCCAAGGGAAGTTTAGGCTGCAGTCTGGGGCTTCCTCAGGGCAGCTGATTTTTCATTAAAAAGAAGATAACCAGCTCTAAAGAAAAACAAAACAAAACAAAACCTCCTCCTTTCATTTCTCCCGGCACCTGCTGCGTCGTGAACTCAACGTGACCGGGGCACCAAAAACATCAGGATAAAGCTGGCAGGGGATGTCTGGCTGCCCCAGGCAGGGCTGGTGCCACGTAAGGATGTGGCTCGGGGAGATGTCACATGTGTCTCCCTTGCAGGAGCTTCTGTTCCTCGGTTCACCTTGGAGTGCCCCTCCCCTCCGTGCCTCGCAGCCCTGTCTGCTCACAGGCTTAGCAGAGCCTTCCGTGTCTGGGGATGCTATTAAGAATGACCCAGGAAAGAAGGGAAAATAGAGGTTCCTAAAATAGGGGTTGAAGGAGGACAAAAGATTTCCATTAACAGTTTTAAGGACGTGAGCACGACGTGGACGCCGCGATAAGAGAATCAGGGGTGAGGAAGCAGGTGGGGAACGATTCCGAGAGGAGATAATTGTGGCTGAGCTAATCTGTCCCCATCTCTTGGCTGAATGAAGAGACTGAGCCTTCAGCAAATAATATTCCTCGGTTTAGCTGCTGTTTGCTGCTCCTTATTTCCTTTTTTACTGGTTGCACAGACCCGCTGGTGAAAGGGGACGTGTGATGCCACACGAGCCGAGCGGGAGCTCTGCTCACCCAACACACCTGGGTGAGGAGGTGGACACTTATTGGGATATCAGCACAGGTTGCCAGCATGGCACATGACTCATAAACCAGATGTCAACAACGACCTGATTCCAGCAGCTGTCAGACAAACACTCATTTCCCTGCACAAACTCCCCGCGTGGGAATATTTGCGAGGGGGCCCTAAATGTGCATTATTTGCTCGGGTCAAGCCTCGTTGTTTGGAAACAGTATCAGATTAGGAAACCTCAGGTCTTTCTCAGTTGGATTAGCTGACAATATCCTGGGTCAAGAAGCACGTTGGCTCGCAGAAAGCCTCCTGACATTGTTAGGGCTATATTTAAGGCTGTTTAAATGCTTAAGGGTGCAGACAGATCCTTAGGTGCTCCTGAAAATCCCACCAGGCATTCTTAGAACTGGTGTACGAAGATCTCCGTGTTTAATTTGCCTGGTGGGTCTGGGAAAAAGACAAGAGCAAGGAAAAATCTTGCAAGCCTAATTTTGGTCCAGTTTTTAGCAAAACAGAAAGATTAAAGATTATTTGTTCTGGAGCAGAAACACAACATTTAACCAAAGTGAAAAATCTTCCTTCAGCCTGAAGTGATGCTTCATTTACACTTTAGTATTTTTTAATGGAGAGATTCAGTTTTAGTAATGCTGACATAAAACTTGAGACTTTTCTGAAGTGAAAAATTGGCTAGAAATGAATTTCAAACATATTTTATTGTTGTACCCTGATTTTTTTTTTCCTGACGGTTTCTTTTATAGAATAATAGAACACTTTGGGTTGGAAGGGAACTTAAAGACCATCTCATTCCCCTGCCGTGGGCAGGGACACCTTCCACTAGCCCAGGTTGCCCCAAGCCCTGTCCAACCTGGCCTGGGACACTTCCAGGGATGGGGCAGCCACAACTCGATGCAGCCCAGCACGTGGGTGGTTTCTGGGCTGCCAACACACTCCCTGCTGGCTTGTCTTGACCTCTCAATCTGATTTCCAAAACTGAATCTGCAGCAGAAGGGCCCCACCTGCCTCCCTGTGCTGGGAGCAATTCCCTGCCAGCTCTGCTCCTTCCCACTGATCGTCCTTGGTTGCTGTTTCCTTGCACTTCTTCATTCACCAAATACCCTTCAGAATTTGGCCTACGACTTTTAAGCTCTTTAGACTTTGAATTGCTGGGCAGACACAGCTTGGGGGCACCTGCCCTTTGAAATGTGATTTACGAGCTGTCCCCCCAAGGTTTGCAAGTCCCTCCGTGCCCAGGGATGGGGTGTTTTGGAGGCTGCAGCACGAGGGGACCCGCAGCTATTTTCATACCCTAACAGAGGGTATTTTCACAGCAGAGTGAGCAGGAAGTTATTGTTGCAGCTTACCTTGAATAGACAAAGGGGAAATCACCAGCAATCCCAGCACAAGCTCCTGCTCCTCCAACACCCAACCATGGCAGGAGCTTCTGGGGCTTAAAACAAACACATGGGTCTGCTCTATTGTTCCAGGGTTTTCTATAGCCCTTGCTTGTTTAAAAACGACTTGGAAAGGCTGCTAGCACAGAGCCAGGCTTTGTGTTCCTCCATGTGTGTGTGTGTGAGCTCAAACTTGATCCCATTCAAGTTGTGAGGATTTAAAAAAAAAAAACCAAAACAAAACAAAAAATCCATTTTTTTTTTTTTTGTACCTGGGGGAGGGGTTGTTGTTGTTGTTGTTTCAGTTTTTGAGTCAGCTTCCTGTGTTTACTTTCCAGCCTGCCCTGGTGCTGTGCTCACTTCTGGTGTTTACTGCCTTTAGCAGCTGCAAAGCTCCAGGAAGGTCTCACCAGCTCTTCCTGTGCGTCTCCGAAGGGTGCCCTGATATCCCGGGAAAAACATCCCTGTGGGGTTCGGGCAGGGATTAGAAACCTCCTGCTCCCCCTCTCCCTGCTGGTCCTGGTTAAATCCATAAAAGCACATTGTAAATAGTGGGTCCAGCAGCTTCCTGGAAAAAGACTCAAAGTCCTTTCAGGCAGCACCTGACACAGACACCTGAAATATTGTCACCCATCAGGGTTTATTGTGCCCAACATCTGCTCAACAACTGGTGCTTTCAGCACTGGGGTATCCTCTGCTAAAGTGAATTATGAAGGGGTATCCCAAGCCCTGACAGGTCCCACACATCCCTTTGGGATAACCAGCAGAATCTGCCTCGTGTGGACTTGGATGCATTTTTCATTCCTTTCTGTAAATGTGGAGCTGCTCTCACAGGGTGTCCTGGGCAAAGTGGCACAGGGTGACACTGCTGTGACACACACAAAAGGCAAGAGGTATTTTGCCTGCAGGACACCATTCCCAAGTGCTGACAGCAGCCCCAAAGGAATGATGTGTGGAATCACCAAATCACAGAATGGTTTGGGGTGGAAGGGACCTTTAAACACCCTCCAGTCCAACCCACCTGCAGTGAGCAGGGACATCTTCCACTAGACCAGGTTGCTCAGAATCCCATCCAACCTGGCCCTGAATGTTCTCATGGATGTTCACCACCACCACAGTAAAAAACTCTTCCTTACATCTAATCAGCCCTTCTCCAGTTTAAAGTTTAAAGCCACTGCCCTTCCCACAGCCCAGCACCTTTCCACCTGCACTGATCCCTTGCTCAGGATGACAAGGTGGGTGCTGATGGTGCCACACATCAAAACCTGTCCCAAAATGGCATTTATTTCCTGTGCTGCTCTGGCTGAGCAGAAGTTCTGCCAGTCTGGGTTATTTAAAGGATTTAAAGCAACT
Organism: Neopelma chrysocephalum; assembly: GCF_003984885.1. Lineage (NCBI taxonomy): Eukaryota > Metazoa > Chordata > Aves > Passeriformes > Pipridae > Neopelma > Neopelma chrysocephalum. The sequence continues at coordinate 10,116,127 of NW_020897746.1, read as the reverse complement.
CTGAGCCCTATTATAAAATAGCAAGGGAAATAAAAAAAAGGGAAAAAGAGCAGTTTTCATTGTCTCTGCTCTTTTGCTGGGGAAGCAGCACCACCTACCACCCACTCCCACCCTCCAGCTGACAGCCAGGGAGGGGGGTATTAACTTCTTGGCAAAGCTGGGGGCTGATATTACCATACTTGGCTCACATCCTCCTGCCTGCACTCTCTTTACAGTTAAAATTATTCTCTCTCAAACGTAAGCAAACTCCTTTAGCATTTCTGAGAGAGGGGAGCAAGCACTTCCAGAAAAATAGATCCTAAAATTTAGACTAGGTTTATATTTCCATCCTTTTCCATGGTGTCAGCACAGCCAAAGGGATAACCTGCTCCATTTCACTTGAACTGGTGTGAGAATGCTTCGACCAGCACAGCTCATTCCAGTTTGTGAAAGTAAAATAAAAGATATGATCCCAAGAACTTGGTGGGATTCTTGGAGATGGTCCCGTGCAGGGATCAGACTCAGTGACCCCTGTGGATCAGGATATTGTATGATTCTGTTCTTCTATATCAGTGTAAAGGATTTTTATCACTTTTCTGTGGCTGAGGGGAAAAGCCACACTCATCCCCTGCACTTTGTGCTCACAAAACTCTGAGGCTTGAAAGGCCTGAAGCATCAGAGCACCAAATGTCACTTAAACACCCCTAAGTGCCATTAAAATCTTTATTTTCCCAATTTCCCCGCGTTTACTGGAGGGTGTGAACAACCAGCAGCAGCAGTGTTAAAGCACTGGAAGACATGAGGGATGAGTGTCATCAAACAAAACCAGGAAAGAGGGAGAGGAAGGGCAGTGTTGTGAAGGACAGGAAGGTGGACATTGAAAACAAGGAAGGCACGAGGAGGATGGACCCATCAGACTGAAATAGCGCCCGTGAGAAAAGGCTCCAGGCAGCAAAGGTGGACTGGGTGACACGGGAGATGGGACAGGGGGTGGAAAAGGGGCACCAGAACCTTCCCTGGTGCCCTGGTCAGACCTGGCTGAAAAGGGGGGAAAAAAATGGAACCGTTTCACTCTGGAAACCTCAAAGTTCTTTTGCAGCAGAGCTGAGATGGAAAAAAGGCCTGGGGAAGGTTCCTGTGAGCCAGCAGGGCTTGTTCTCTCCTCCGCCTGCAGGTATTTGGGGGGCTGAGCTTTCTGGGCCTCCCAGGCTTTTCTTCTTCCAGCGCTGACAGCCAGGAATTCAGAAAACACACAAGGTGCCACATTAGTTAAGGGTTGGTTTTATCTTTTTGGCCGCGTTTTTGTTTCTTTTTTAACTGTTTCATCAGAACGGGGCGAGGGAGGGGAGCCAGGTGACATAAAGAGCGAGACAAATGCCTTTGGTTCCTTATCAAAACCGCATAATTAAGTTATCTCGTTGTTGCTGGAACCTTTCAGGGCTGGACCCCGTTGTGTGCTGGGCAGTTGTGCTTTGTAAGGAATTAAAGAAACTGCTGATTGTGCAGGGTGAAGTTAAAATGCAAAGTGCAGCCCAAGTATGCAGAAGTGAGAGAGAAATTCAGATTTTTCTGGGTGGAAAACAAAAGGTGAATAACTCCAAAGAAACTCTCTGAAGTGCCTACATTTACCCATTGAAAGATTTTTCTTCCCCTTTGAGATCTAGGTTGGGATTAATTTCAGTGTTTAACAGAGCAATGACACTCAGATTCTTTCTCCTTTTTACTAGCTTTGATTACTATTTTTTTTTTTAATCATTCACTCACAAATCCACCAATCTGGGCCCACTGGCTCAGGACCATAGAAAACAATGGCTGAAATCCCATACATGCTTTGGCCTGCACTCAATATCCAGTACATTCATTTATGCTAAATTTACTTCTGTTTTCAATATTTCCAGTGTGCCCTAACCCTTGTGACCTACAATCTGCTGTAAATCCCTTTTACTACTCACTGACATGTGACTTTATAAATCATACACGGGGCACTGAGATGATCCCATAACCAAACCCGGTATTTAGACTACAATTGAAAGGTCATAATTCTGGGCATGTTTAAAAGGCAGAGCTTGCAAGCACATGATTCAATCTCTGACCTTAAAAGCAAAAGGAAACCAAGGTTCCTGCTCCCTCCCCGTTACTATGCACACATCATTTTATTTAAAACACTGCATTCAGCAGGGAGCTGAAGGAGGTTGAATTATTCATTCCCCAGAATCCCACATCTTGGAAATATCTGGCACCAGGAAGTGCTGCAGTGCTCTGAAATTCAGAGGGTGTGCAGATCCAGCTGCTCCCCAAAGCTTTTCCCCGAGGAGGGAGAGGCTCCACACATTTTCCTTCTGGGTTTTTCTCACTGGAACCCTCAGAGGTTTTGCTGTAACTGGAGGAAAACTGCAAAGCTGAGGCACTGCACCATCAGTCAGGATATTGTGACTATTCTGTCTGAAACTGCTCATCAAAGTGTCTTAGAGAATTGGGGTAAAACGGGAGAATTCAGCTTCCTCTTGGAATGGATGGAAAGGGCCGTGTCAGCTGCCCTAAAGTTTGTCCTTAGGGTGTTTTTGGGAAGGGCTCATTTTACTGCCTGTTCCTGAGGGATAAATTGGAAATGCCTGTTTATTTTGTGGACTTGAAAAGGAGATTGGGAGAAGACTCAAGTGGAGACACTTCCAGTGCAGATGCCACAGCTGGGAGGATGAACCCACCTTTTATGCCTGAGGCACATCAGGAATCATGGAATGGTTTGGGCTGGAAGGGACCTTAAAGATCATCTCATTCCACTCCCTGCCAAGAGCAGGGACATCTTCCACTAGCCCAGGTTGCTCCAAGTTCTGTCCAACCTGGCTTGGACACTTCCAGGGCTGGGGCAGCCACAGCTTCTCTGGGCAACCTGTGCCAGGGCCTCCCCACCCTCACAGGGAAGAATTTCTCCCACATGTCCAATCTAAACCTCCTCTCTGCCAGTAGGAAGCCTGTCCCCTTGTCCTGTCCCCTTGACCTGCTCCTGCCAACTCAACCCTGGTTGTGATCAGTGCTCAGGACCCCTGGGAAGGTCTCCTCTCTTGCTGTGCCTCCAGCTGTGCTGGTGGGATCACACCAAGCCAATTGCTTGGGTTTGGCGGGTCTGAATTTGCAGTTTCTCCCAGTCTGTGTTTTCCCTGCTCATCTCCTTGCTCATCCCATCATTCCCAACCAGCTGAGAGGCTCATCACCTGCAGAAATCAATTTGTTTTCAGTGCAGGAAAACAACATGTGTGTGTGAGAAACTGTTCCAGTGCAGACTCATCCATGAGCAGAGAGTGTGTGATTCTGAGAGTCAAAAACACTGGGTTTGCTCTCCCCATCAACCACTCAGCAAGGCTCTCATTTGCCACTTTCCTTACCTATTACCCTATAAAAATTCGACTTGCCTTTCATTCCTGCAGCTTTGGAAGCACTTCCATCCACTCTGCAGGAGAAGCAGATTACGATGTTGTAGGTAAATAAAAAGGGGAACCCAAAACCGGCGGCAAAAATAACGACTGCAAACCGAAACAAAAACACAAACCTCCAAAAATTCAGAGCTTTTCTCTTGGCAACTTCTGTAATAACAGACTACTGCTCCTAACATTGCATAACATGAGAGAACATTACTCACTGCAGAGTGATGTAATGTGACATCTGGTATTTAGAAACCTCAGCTATACACTCAATATACGTTGCCTTGACTTGTTACGGCACTTACAAGATCCTCTGTGTGTGGAAAGTGTGTGTGGCAACCCAGCCAGTGCACAGCCCTCCTGGGGCCTGCATTCCTGCTGCTGGCACAGCCTTTGGTTGCCTTTTCTTGCCCAATTTCATCCAATTTCCAGTTACAGCCCTCCTGCAGTTGCCTCTCTGCCAAAAGCCACAGCAGTGGGAGCTGGAGAAGGTGAACAGTAGCAGGTCAGGTCAGTGCTGTTTGCCTCTTATATGACCCCTTGTCATGGATGGGAATTGCAGCACGTAGAAGTAATCCATATATTCTTCATCTCCATTATCAGTTTCATGGATTAATACACTATTTTAAAGCGTATTTCAAAGATCTGAGAAATGCTGTGCATGGTGTCCCTCCCAGGGCACTGCCTGGCCACAGAACTTTCCCTGATTGCTCACCCTAAAAAGCACAGGGACAATGCTTATACATTGCCCTACAATTGAATTTCTTTTTAATTTGATTATAATTTAAGAGCTGCTTTGAGGTCCAGATACACTTGGTGTCCTTTCTGAAAGTTTAGTATCCAGCCCACGGGCTGCTGATGGACAGACATTTTTGTGTACAGGAGCTGGGGTCAAAGGGAAGACGTGATGGAAATACAGCTGGGACTTTCCAAAGTGTTCACACTGGGCTAAGCATTCCCACCAACAGCACTGGGACAGCAAGGAAACCTGAGCTGGCTCTGCAGAAATGGACTCTGTGTCCTTGCAGCCCTCTCTTGCTGCCCTGTCCCTCCCGCTCCTCCAGCCCTGGGATTGATTTCCTCAATGAAACATGAGCCAAGGATCTCCCACCTTCTATTTTTATTCCAGGCTTGAATCACTCTGAGTTTCCAGAAGGATTTACCTTCTAGGCTGTGTTACAAATACCTTTCACACTCTCTTCTCACCTTTTCCCCTCTCACCCGAGTTGTTTTTATCCTCTCTCCTGCTCCGAGGGGGATCCTGTTTCTGTGCTGACCCCACGTGCACGTGGCTGGCCCAGCTCCTCCAGTCCTGCCATAGCCATGAATTCCTGAGGGTCCCACTGACCTTTTACCTCCCCTGGTGTTTGCTGTTTGTCTCTGCTGGTAAAATAACAACTACACCACAGGAACTTCAACAAAACTCTGCCTTTGGTATTTTTCCCGTCCCTCACATAGAGATGGGGAGGAAGAGGAAAAGAAAAGGAAGGGAAACAAATCCCTGTTAAAATCCACTTGCACCCTTCTGCTTGTTTGACAAAGTGCAACCTGAAAGGCATAAACCCAACCAAAATCTGCTCCCATTCAGCCAAAAACAGTGGGACAAAGTTACAGGATGGTAAGACTGGAATTAGAATCAGTGAATCCCAGAATGGTTTGAGTGTGAAGGGACCTTAAAGATCACCTTGTTCCACCCCCTGCCATGGGCAGAGACACCTTCCTCTATCCCAGGTTGTTCCACCAGTTTCTTGAAGAACTCAAGGCTTGTGTGGTTTTATTATTACTGATGTTTTCATATTCATTCCTTCTCTTCTTTTTGGAGAGCACCAGGCAGTTCTAAAAAGATCAGTTGTAAGCATCACCAAAAAGCCATGTACATTTGGCTACCCTTTAATACAAATGCAAAAATGAATCACTTCAGGTTGTAGGAGACTTTCCTCTTCTTCTCAGAAATTAATTACCTTAAAATAAGAAACATCTTATTAGTATCTGCATTGAGAAGCATCTTATTAATATCTGTGTTGGGTGATATGTCAACAAAGCAGCTCCTTCTCCTGTCACTGATTATGGCACTGCTCAGCATGCTCTTCAATAAATGTTAATTAATATGGATGCCTTATGTTCTCCCTGGTTATAAATAGCTCGAGTGGGTGGTGGGCCATTGGTTCTCCCTTGCCACACAAGTTTTCTGTGTGCAGAGCAAGCCTTTGGTGGGTGATTCAGAGGAAGAAGCACAGAAGGTTTGTGAAGGGATAGATAAACACACACCAGCTCCTCGGAGTTGTAAAATGCCACACAGGTCACCTGCTCCCTTCCCCTCCCTCTGATATCTCCTTCTGGAAATTAATGTGGAATAAACTTCTTTGCAAAGGAGTATTTCCAGGGATAGATCTGAGTGTTTATCCTCGTATTTGTTCCAGAAGTAAATCAATCAATCAGTCAATGAGTCGAGTGGAAAGTTCACAGTTCTGCACATGAGGAGAGTCAGGACTGAGCTGCACCAGTTTGCCAAGTCTTTCCTCTCTTTTGTTTGTTTTGTTTGAGGTTTTTTTTTATTATTATTATTATCATCTTGTTTTTCTTTTCATTTAATTATTTGGAATTGTTCATTTTAATTATGAGCTTTCCCTGAGCGTGTACCAATATAATCCATGACCTTGGGACTTTGGGATCAGTTTACACTTGGTGATGACAGAGACATCCAGTTCAGGGTATTTCCTGGAGTAAACTCATAAGGATTTAAACTGGAATTCATTCCATTCTCACAGTGTGTTTTTTTCTGTCTCTTCCATGCAGATCAATGTCAGTATATAATTCATTCTTGATTTCTGACTCACCTGCAAAAGAAAAGAGAATGAGATCAGCTGTCTTGCAGAGAAAAGGGACTGAATTTTCTTTATTTAATTTCTACTGCTGAATAGACAGAAGATTCAGATTCTTTACTATCCATCTATTATTTCCATTGAAAGTACCAAAACTATTGAGAATGAGGAGATTAAATGCAGAATAGAAACTGATAATTAAAAAAAGAGGAAATAATCATTGCAGATACCCCATTGTGCCCTCTAGACATGGCCACCGCAATAAATAGGAGGTATTTGGTTACTGAAGGCATTTTGAAGAAAAAACGATTGAGAGCTTAATTCTAGAGTGTTTTCCCAGTTCTGACAAGGATGAACTGTCCAGCACTGCTGTACTTTGGGAACATCCCACTCCCCACGTGTGTGCACAGGCACAGCAGTGCTCTGGTGACCAGGGCTGAAGAGCTTTGCCAGTCACAGGCCGCTCCAACAGGACTGGGGAACAGTGGGATGAGGCACAACCCCAGTGTCCACTGCCTTCAGACAACTCCCAAACAGCTGAAACTATGCCAGCAAACATGGGAGCTGTGAAATAATGATTTAATGCAGCCAAAATTAGTCAGAGGGTGAAGGGACGGCAGGTTAGAGAGAAGGAAAACTCTCACTGGCAGCCTTTGAACCTAAAATGATTCTTTAAGTCTGAGGGCAGAGTAGGGCAAAGTTTAACACTTTGCCTGAAGAAATCCAAGAAAAATGTCCTCTAGATGCCCCTTTGAACTGTGGGATGAGCTCCCCAGAGGTGTTTCTGTGCTTTGTGGAGCTCCAGGAGAACTGGGCACCCATCACAGAGGTCACAGAGAGGAGTGCAGGGTACAGAGCACGGGCTGGGAGGCACAAGAAAGGAACCTGGAAACAAAGAGGGGAAGCAGGAATCCAGAGCTCTGACAGTCCCTTGGACTGGGGCTGGGAAGTCATACATAATCCTCTGGAAGACTGGCCTTCCAAAGGAGCCATTGTTCCAGTCCTGGCATGATTTGTGCCTGTACTTACCATGGAAGGGTTTCTCTGATCACTCGGGGTCGTGGGGCTGGGATTTCATCATTGGGAATTCTGCTGTGAAGTGCTGAAATGCCAGGGGGCAGAGGATGGCACAGCTGGCAGCACGTGCTCTTTAACCTCCCCATGTCTCTCCATACCTGCACTCTTGCCAAGGATTTGGGAAGATTTTTTCTTCCTCAAAGCACAGATTGAGACAAGTCACTGAAAGTGGAAACCGAACCAGCTCCTTGGGAAAGCATTTTTAAGGAATGCTGCCAACTAGTATCTACTGGCCCTTGCTCAGGAGGTGATTTTTTGACATGCACTGAGAGGGTGTTTTAATTAACATTTCAAGAAGAGCAGAGGAAAGAATGATTTCTCAGCTTTTAGAAGGTCGAAAGGTGCTCAGACATCACAGAACTGGATATTGAGGGAGAGCCTAAAGAGACAGAGAGACATGTCAAAACACTTAGATCCCACGTCCCCTCAGAGTAGCTATTTTCTCTCTGTTATCAGGTTAAATGGAGGTATCAGAGAAATTAATCTCCTGCTCAGACATGCTCCAGGGACAGGGCAGAGCTGGTGGCAGGTAATTCTCTCTCAGAGTGCCTCTGCTGCATTTGGCCAAAGTGTTGAGGGTGCTCACAACAAATAGATGTGTGATTATCCCGTGACACGTGGCCCTGTTGAAATCACCCCACAAATGGTTGTCATCACTTTTTATGGAGTTGTGGCATTCCCAAGTGGGAAAGGTCAACGAGGCACAGTGCCGGGCACAGTGCAGGGCATCTCATATCCTCTGTCAAGGGAGTGATAAAAGGATAAAACTCGCAGTAGGAAAACCTTTTAAACTCCAATTCTTGTCCTTCTGCAGAGCAGAGACCATCTGTCAAACTGAGCTTTGCTGAGAGCTCCCCAGTGCACTTCACTGGAACTGTGGAACTGCTCAAGTCAGCTTTTGTTCCAGCTGGGACCCCCAGATCAAACTGGTTTTACATGAAAGGGGTTGGTTTGCCACAGGGAATCTCATCCATTTTACTGAACTTCCCTCAGAGCCTGCACATGAAGGAATAACCATTTTTATTGTGCATCAAAACTGCCTCACACAGAAATCTGAACATGCCTGCACACAGGAGACCCTCCATGTGTGCTCCCAGCAGTGGGGTGGGTGGGCACTGCCTGGCCAAACAGCTCCTCAACCCAAAAAATGAACAAAAGCATGTAAAAATTAAATTTATGTGCAAAGTAAGAACTCCTTTCATCCTGTTTCAGTGACCAAAAGGGCGTAATGAAGCTTTCTCAAGTATAAAAATTAAAATTAGTTTATTATATTCAAACTTACTTTGGATGCAAGATGGGAATTTTAACAAGGCAATGCTATTAAGTGTGAATTTTTTAAAGAGTAGTTGTGGGAGATGCTGTAAGCCCACTGTGAGTAAAAATTGAGCCCAGCTCCCATATTCTTGCAAACAACCTGCACACCTACAGGAGGGAATTTTTATGAAGCTGAATATGTGACAAGAGACTGGTGACAGCTCGAATGCTTTTTTAAGTGCTGAAAATAGATAATTTTCCAAATCTATTTCCCCATCCAAGCTGGGAGGGTGTGAAGGGTTCCCAAATAAAATGTGGAGTGTGCAGGTACCAGTGGCTGAAGGTGATTTAAAGGTTAGGAGACAGGAATAGAATGAGATTAACTGAGCTCTAATCCCATGGGTGCCGTGGTGGCTTCACCTACGGAGCGACTTTACATTTCTTCAGGGGAACGTTTTAAACCTGTCCTCCCAATCCTAATTGATCCTTTTCTATCTCCTTTTCTACCTCATATCAGCATCAGTAACCATTTTAGTTGTGCCAGTTAAGCTGCCCAAAACAGAGCTGAGGAGTGATCCTGAGCCAGCCCGAGGCTGTGAGCGTGGAGCTCACAGGACATGCTCAGGTCCAGCTGAATCCCAGTGGCTGGATGGGGACTAAACCTGAAGAAGTGGCTGGAAACATCTCAAAATGCCACCAGAATAGTAACACACCCTGGCTGGCCCATCAGAATATAAATTACTCCCACCTCTGGAGAGCCTTGTTGGTTTAGACTTAATATATTCACCTTCCACGAGCAGCCAGAGCCCGGGGAGGGAGAGGAGCTGTAAAAGCACAAAAGATCAGTGTTATAGCAAATTGCAGAGAGGAAACACGCTGTCAATGCCCTGGAAAAACAAATTGGAGCCGTGTGCTGCCTGCCTGGTGGGGGGCGAGGGCAGCGCCGGTGCTGTGATCCACAGACTCCTGGAAAATCAGAATCTTCGGGATTCAACTCCACCACGGCTCCAAACAATCAGGCAGGGTGGAGGCTGCTTTGGAGCAGGCATAAATCTTTCTTCCCTCTGCTCGAATCTCACGCTGATAGGAGTGAGTTTTCTTATCTTGGTAAGAAACAAGGATCCAGATAAAGTTGTTTATTCCAGTCAGGTATTGGCATGATGTGAGAAAACACACTGGGAGACCAGATGTTCAGGAGTTGGCCACTGCAGGCAGTTGCTCAGGAGCAGGAAAAGCGATTTTTTCCTCCTTTTCGCTGGCCTGGCTTTGCCTGTTGTTGTTTCCTACGAGCACCTCGAGTTTTTCCTCCATCAGAGCAGAGCTAGGGTTCTCCTCTCCTGCACCGCCTGTTTCCAGGGTAGTTTTTGAAGGCTATCGACACAAAAAGGATAAATCCTCCTCAGGGTGCAGGGAAATGTTCAGCTGAGGAAAACTAAGAGAATTTTAGCACGTTCTCAGCAATCCCTGTGGCCACACCAATAACCACCAGTGTCGTGTAGGAGCAGTCTCATGTTGACAGCTCAGCTATCAGGGAACTTGTACCTCCTGTATATCACTCAAATCACCTGGCATCTCACCAGTTCACTGGGAATGGACAATTAAGTTTCTTTAAGTCTCTGTGAGTGGTTTTAGCAGAGTTGGCAGTGTGGGGTGGCAGAAACTTGCTGGTGTTCATCTTTTCATAGGGAGATTCACAAAATAGGACAGATTTTATGGATGGGTTTGTTCTTTTGGGGTTTGTCTGAGTTTGTTTTTTTTCCCAATTAATAATATTTCAGGGGAGCAAAAATACACCATGAAATGTTCTTTGATGTTGATCAAATGTTTACTCTATTAATTAAAAAAAGAACGGGCAGAGCTGCGCGGCCTCGTCTGTCTGCAGAGTGTTTGTAGTCTCCAAACATGATGGGAGATAATCAAATGTCTCCATAATCTTCTGGTTTAACCCCCTGATAAGGAATTTTTTCCAGCCTGGCTGTACCTGGAGCGATCAGCAGCAGCAGAGAGGATCCTTCCCAGGGCAGCCCCGTCGCGCGCGGCGCAAAAACCGTCGGCGAGCACTTCATTAACCAATCTGAAATGAAAGCACTCAATCTTCATCCTGTCATCGGGGTTACCTAATTAAAGGAATGGGCAGATTTATGGAGCTGCTATTTTTAGCCAGGCCCAGCACACTCAGTGCCTTGGCCCCTCGGTGCAGTGGAAGTGATGTCAGTGGTGGCCCGAGCGAACGTGAATTATGTTTACAATATCCCAGGAGAACTTTTGTATTTCTCGACTCCCACAGAAAACCACCGTCTTCAGCTTCAAATAGAAAAGCCCAGGCAGGGCTCCAAGTGATTTACACGAGCTGGAGCTGCAGCTTTGTTTTTCTTTCGTGTTTTCACCTCACAATATCTTTTCCTGATTCGTTTTATTGCCGTAAAATCCTGGTCTTTGGCAAGTCCGGCTTAAGGCAGTGGGACATATTTTCTTGGAACAAGTTTTAGAGGTTCCTATAAAGTCATCAGACATAACCCATGTTTGCAGTGCTGACAGAATTTGGTCAAATGGGATTAGGAACTGGAGAGTGTGCGTGCTGGGACACCTGTAAATGTATAAAAAGTGAATTTAGATCACAACAGATGGGGAATTTGTAGGAGAGAGAGGTCCCCTCTTGGCCCCTTGGCACTGTTGGCACCAACTCTGCATCTGCCATGGCACTATTTTGAGAAACTTCCTCATAAACAACTTGTTGGTACAATGAACAACCTCGAGGAGAAGCCATAAAACAACATCAGCCCCTTCCTTCCCCCCTCTGTTTGGAGTTCTCATCTTTAGTGATGCTGTTGGGGGAGAAGAGGAGAGGGGAAAGGTCCAAGTCCCAAAATGCAGCTGTTCCTCAGCAAGTGATGGAAACAGGCTTGATTTCAGAAGGCAAAGAATCTTCCCAAAAATCAGACAAACCCAAAATTAAAAGAAAGAAACCATTAATACAATTTACAGAGAACAAAAACTCAAACTGCTAGAGCTTTCAGGTTTTTGTTCCTCCAATGAATTGATGAAAATCTTTTAGCTCTATCCCTATATTTAGCATTGCAATAAATGTTCTGTATCCCCACGCTGCCATCACTGCTCAGTCAAAAGCCTAATAGCTTAATTTATGACAGGTTTTCTTTCTAATGCCACTTGTTTTCATTCTCATGAATTATAGATCCAGCTCTATAGAGAGTGTTGATGTCAGGGAAAAACTAATCACTTCTCTTCATGAAGAGAAAGATGAAGATCAAAAATGGCACTGCAACAAAGAACAAATTTATTGATTAGGGGGAGAAAAAGGGATCCTTTGTGGATCTTGGCTTGCTCCACGTCTCAAATCCTCTGTCACATTCTTCCTTATTCATCCTGGGGGAAGGAATCTTTGGCTTGAGCAGGAATTTGATTTCTAACAGCAGAGCAAAGAGTAGGATAAATTAACAGCTCTCCCTCTGCTTAGTGGGCCAGTTTTCTCTTGTCTGTCAGGGATGACCCCTCACTTTACTGTGATTTATCAAGACCTCTCCCAAACTAAGCATTTCTTTGTGAATTCTGAGTTGGAACCATCCACAGCCCGAGTTCAGCATGTTTTATTATTGACCAGCATTTCACTGCTCTATCTCCACTCCTCCTTTCAGGGGACCCCATCAGCAGGAATAACATTCCTTGCCTTGAATTCCTGCCCTCCTACAACTGCTTACATGGGTAGAAGGGGGCAGATTTTTGCACGTTGTAAACCAGTGTTACCTAAGTCTTGCACCACAGTGAGGAACACTAAAATATTGAAGTCCTTTTTGCTCTTAAGTCTGGAGAACAAAAATGCTGCCAGTTATCTGAAGCTCTGTGCTTGTCTTATGTCTCTGCACTTCCTCGAGACCTTTCACTCTCTTCAAAAATGAAATTTGTGGATGGCACGAGGCTCTTGTTGTACTATATGTGTTTGCACTTCCTTATTTTCTCCTCTCACACAAGGAGTTTTACCAAATGGCAAAACTTTTTCTCTCCTCTGTCTCCCACCTCCACATCCTCCTTTCCACATCAGCTGACAGTTGTGTCCATACTCTGGCGATTCCTTCTGCAAACTCCTCATTCCAGGAGGAAGGAATGCAAAGGCCAGATAGTCAAACACAGCTTTGCAAATGCTTTAAGCTCCTTTTCCTCTTGCCAAACCATCCCAAAATAAATGTATTCTGCACCTATAGCCTGAAAAAAAGTTTTACGAGGCGATGCTTTCACGAAAAAATATAAATCCTGGTAGAGATAAGAATGCAAACAATAAAGTTGTATATACAGCTGGAGAGCAGAGGTATGAAGGTCTGGCTGATGTGACCAAGATTCTATTTTCTAGTTGTTTCCTCACACAGAAACCATCCTCTTCATCAAAGCCTCAGCAACCTACAGGGATATAGTTTATCCCAGTGCCTGCTTCTGACAGGAGTAACTTTGCCAGACCGACCTTCTGCCTCAATCCACTCAACGTGGGCTGGAAAGTTTTGCATTTTTGTCTTGCTATTTAATTCTGTTATGCCACTATTAGGGCAGTGAAATTATCCCCAGTGAATGACCAAAAAAAGCAAAATGAAGGGGTGGGGAGGGGGGAATAGGGAATGAAAGCAGCTTGAAAACTAAAATAGTAAAAAATAAATGCCAGCTAATGCTGAAGAATGAAATTTTGTGCTGAAACTCATAAAATGCAGGAGGGTAGAGTAGACTTTTGTCCAGGAGCTGTCACAATATACAGACACACACAGAGTGAGTTGGTGGTGGGGAAGGTGGGATGAAGAAGCCATTTGGGATAAATATGCAGGTTCCTACAAGTGCAGGGGAACCCAGCAGTGCCACCACTGCTCCCACCCCGTGGTTTGTTCTGGAGGGCACCTGTTGATGGTCCCAGAACAAACAAACAAACAAAGAAATCTCACCCAGAGTTCTCCATGAGACTCCTTCATCCAGCATTGTCGAATATGAGTTTGCACCAGCCTACACTGTGCCCCTGGAAATGGTAAATTAATGAGGAATGGGGTGAATTCCATTCTGGAAATCCCTTTTTTGTTAGTGCTGCACAGCATCCAAGCAGCACCACCACACTGGGCAAGATCCCTCACATTGCTTTCTGTGGCTCAGTGTGGTTCTTTATTTCTTCCTCAGCAGTAAATACCTTGAGGCTGCTCCTGTTTCAGGGGAAAATGGCATTTGTTGAGTGCACTCCATCTGCTCCAGGGCAGTGGGTGATTGATCTTTGCAAGGGATGTGTTGGGACTGGTGCAGACATTTCGGGAGGTGCCAGGTGAGCCTGCCAGGAGGTGATGGAGAGCCCTGGAGCTGCTGCAGCTCATTTGTCCCCAACACACACCCATGACACAGATAGGCTGCCATAAATCTCGTGGGACGCTGGACAGTGGCAAATATTGACCAATTCCTGATGCTTCAAATGGAATTTTTCAGAGATGGAAGCGCTCTGAGGTTCCACCAGGAGTAAAAAAAGCCTAAAACCCATATTTGTGGCAGAGGCAGAAGCATTTGGTGCAGCAAAGCCTTGCACAGCCTGGTTCCTGTAAGACCAAAGCTGTGCTCAAGGGCAGCCCCCGGGGCTTGGAGCAACAGCCCCTTCCCAGCTGGCTGGGAAACCACCTCCAGGAGCACAGAGCTCACCTCTCACCGCCCCAGGGGCCTCAGCAGGGCCCAGGGCACCTTCTCAGCCTTCACCCAGCCACATCCACCCTCCAGCTCTGCCCGAGGAGCTGCTTGTCTCCAATTTGGCAGCGGGAGCCTCCAGGAGACAATGGATGGCTGGGGAACAAAGGAGCCGCCGGTGCCACGGAGATTATTGGAAGAGCAGCTGATATTTGAGATGAGCTACAAGTCAGTTAGGATTGTTTAAAATTCCTCCTACGCCTTTGCTGTGTTTTCTCCCCTGGTTCTCCACCACCACCCGTGTTCCTCAGGCTTTCCAATCGACGCTCTGGGATGAGCTTTTGGCAGCAGAGGCTGCCTGGGAATCGCCGGGGCTGGAAGCCCTCAGCTCCTCAGAAGCCCATCATGAATCCAGGCATGGTTCCATTGGAAACCAGCCTTTGATTCACCAAAAGCCTGGCGTGGCCAAGAGACATCAGATGAAACAATTTTTTTGGGTTCTGCGGAAAAATAATGACTTCCAAAAATATTCAAACCAGCCCCAACCACTGCATCCTCAGCAGTGATGAGCTGCTACCTCTTAATCAACCCCAAGAATAGCTAGATTAGATGTTTTGCTCCGTTTTGAACAAATTATGGTAGCCTGAAACAAATACTTGTGGGTGGCTAAATTGGTCTTTACAGATGTAAGAACTAATTTGGGTTAATTGTCAGTTAATCAGCCCGGAAAATGAAGCTCAGGCATTTCCCAAGAAGTGCATCAACAAAACCAGAAAGACAAGACACTTGTGATGCTTTTAAGGTAAAAGAATAACAGAACTCATCAGGCTGTTCAAGAACTTTTAGAGTTCTTTGCACATCATCAAGAGAATGGCACAAGGAAAGAGATACAGTGTCCCCAGTTTCTCCTGGGAAGCAAAATCTTAATTATTTGCTGTCCTTTGAGCTGGACCTCTTGGTAGTATCAGTTTATGGTATTACTGATATCTGTAATATCAGATATAGGTGTGACTAAATTGAGGGAGTAAAAAACAGACAGAGTGAAGTGGATTTTCAGGATTATTTTCAAAAAAGAAAACTGGTACCCAACTGCAGTTTGATGGGCATTTCCATGGCTTTGGAGATGTCTGTCTTGAATTCTGCCCTCTCTTACAGAAGCAATAACATGTTACACTGCTCATGAAAAGCACCTCATTAACGGGAAAGCCTCCCACCATTCCCAGGGTGTGCTTGGAGACAACTCCCCAGGAGACAGAAGCAGCAAGGTCTGTGTAAGTGGGGAGATTAGGAGGGTTAGAACAGTCCCTGTTATCCATATACAGGGACAATAAATCCACACTGGAACAGAGAAGGTGCACTGTTAACAGTAGGATTGCTTTGATGAGATGAAATTAAATAATTTCAGTTATTTATCCTCGAAAGGGTGGCTCTGAAGGAGTAAGGAAGTAAACTGTTGCAGCTGAAGGAAGTGGTAGGAGAAGAACAAATGGCACTAAAATGATGATGGGGCTGAATATCAGATATTTTCCAGCAACCTGAGCAAGAAGAGTCTGAAACTACCTTCCACTGGAAGTACTGGGAGCAGAGACTGGTAGTTTTTAAGGTATGGCTTAATTAGATTGTAAAATTGTTTGTCAGGATCATAGAGTGGTTTGGGTTGGAAGGGAACCTTAAAGATCATCCAGTCCCACCCCTGCCATGGGCAGGGACACCTTCCACCAGCCCAGGTTGCTCCAAGCCCCGTCCAACCTGGCCTTGGACACTTCCAGGGATCCAGGAGCAGCCACAGCTTCTCTGGGCAACCTGTGCCAGGGCCTCCCCACCCTCCCAGGGAGGAATTTCTTCCCAATATCCAAACCCCAGAGCTGAAGGCAGCACTGCAGGTGAGTTGTGAGCAGAGCACTGACACACATGACCAATTTCAGCCCATTTTTGTGGCCTTGCTCACCAAATAACTGAGATTAACTTCCTGAGGGCATTACAACTCCCCCCCCATGCCCTCTTGCTATGTCTCCATCTGCTCAGTCCTGGCCCCTGAGCTTTGGGCTGGCACGTGTGGTATGCTTTGTACAGGGTGGTACCTCTAATCCCGGGCCCTTTTTGAACCCCCCCCGGCCCTGGTTTGAGCAATGCACTGCTGATGTGGAAAAGAATGAGCACAGAGAGCTCACACAAAGGCAAAGGAGGACTCCTGTGTCAGGAATGCGCTGGCAGGAATCCACCAGACACGGATTTAACTTAAGGGGCATGAGCTGGGAAGGGCTGTCCCCCTGGCACAGCCCAGGAATGCCAGTGCCCATCACATCTCTCTGTGTTCCACGGGTGGATCTGCACAAAGCACAGGTCTTTACTTGCTGTCACACACGGGTTTTTACCACCCACCTTCCCACCCCTGCAGAAGCCTCTCAAACCCCACAGTTTCACATTCATAATGTGAATTATTGCCTGGGGTGAAATGGTTGTGATCACATCGTCCCTTGTCTTGTCTTTTCAAGGGGTCCTTCCCCACTTTTCATCTGTCCCAAGAGCATCAGGCAGGGCTGACATCCCCAGCTCAGCTCTGTTGTCCACGACAGCGACACTCCCAAGGTTTTATGGGACCTTAAAAAACCCACTAGAGTTACCTATTTTTGAGTTTATGGAAATAATGGAGGCAGAGTTAATGCTGGGTTCAGCCTGAGAGGAGAGGCAACAACAAGTCAGAAAATAAACCGAGTGTCTCTGTCCTCTGCCTTGCACTGCCTGGAGAGTCCAACTTTCAGCAGATTTTCCTTCGGTTTTTCCAGAACCCGCTGGAGATTTTTTTAATTTGTTTTCTTAAAATATTCAAAATAATTAGTCCCTCTTCAGATGCAGGAAGGATAATGTTTCAGCTCCTGCTAGAACCCAGCCAGCAGGGCCGTGGTGAGAGCAGTTATTCTCCATATTCCGGTCTATGGGAAGGCTCTTTTTTTGGGATCCGCCGAGACTAAATTTGATGTTGCTTTGTGTTTTTGCTGTGGGAACGCATCGGCCATGAATCAATGGAACTGCAGTCTGGCTTTATGAGCTCCTGGGGAGCCTGAAATGCTTTTGTCTCCGTGATCAAACCCCTTTTCTTTGTCAGCAAAGCAGCTGAATTGCTGGAGACTGTGTCGTGTTCCAACAGTGCTGTGCAGGAAGCAAGTGGAGGAGCAGTGGGAATATAATCCCACCTGCAAGCAGATCTCATCCTGGACCACTTGTCAGTCGAATCAACCAAAACCAAGTGTCTTTACAAGGAAGGAAGATCCAAATATTAAGTGGTTGGTAAGAAAATGGCCTGGGTTTTGTTTGGATCTGGGTTCATGTAGATTTTAGAGCTCAAATTGAACAATGTTGACCATGTGGCAAATCCTTGCTGTTTCTGGGGTTCCCAGAAACTCCACAGCACACCAAGCAACTACCTGTGCTGGTGCAGCTGGACTGAAAATAGGTGACCAAACAAGAACAGGGACTGGGGAAATGAGTTCCTGGCTTTGTCCATCACTGGGGGGTGTTTGGTCAAGTGTCTCTGAAGTTGTTTGTGCCTTTATTTCCTCTAAAAGTAGGGTGATACCACTGACCTCACACCCTGTGAACTCATTAACTCCTATTGATGAAGTGCTTTGCCACATTCTGGGGGGGGACAGTGCCCAGTGATGATGGTGTTGTTGGGGCTCCCCTGGTTTGCCATTTCTTGTTCCTGTTGGCCAAGAGCCAGAGATGAAAAGGAATATTAACCCAGAATCAGGGAATCACTGCCAGGAGCTTGGTGATTATTTCATGAGTCCCCTCAACTCAGAATATTCTGGGACTCGGTAATTATTTTACTGGTGTTGGTTAATATTTCACATCATGTGTGTCCATTCAAATCATCACGACTACAGAACTCAAACATCATTTTGGACAGAGCCAGCCAGGCATCCATAGCTTTTTTCCCCTCCAGTCTCCAGCTGGATCAGGTTTTGGGGCAGCTTTGAGCACGAACCACTGGGCAGAGCAGCATCTGCCACCCTGAGAGCCCTCGTTAGTTCTCATGTCTAAAGATCTTCTCTTCCCCACATCACTGAAGTACCTTGGCAATCCTTTCACACAGTTTTATTAATGTTTAAATCTCTTTGATCCAACAGTGCCCTTGCAGGCAGATGGTTAGCTTGGTGCCAACCTTGTATATGGATAAAACACCACCTCTGACCTCTAAGATCCCAATTAAAGCTCCAGCCCTGGAGGATGCTGAGGGCCCTGGGAGATTCCTGGTTTTTTTTCTGTTCCTTCAGCTCAAATGTTGGAAAAAACATAACATTTCCTAAGATGAGGCCCCCCAAGAAGTTTATCTAAAAACACACCAAAAAAAATCAGTTTTATCAAGCAGGGTGCTTACAAATGATGGAACCATGAGAAAATGTAACAGTCTTGCCTTACATTTGCAAAATGAATTGATATTTGAGCTGATGGAGAGTTTTAAAATATTCCCCTCTTCCATTGTTCTCAGTATCCTGAATGAAATCCCCACCATATGCATGATTGTTCTTAGAAATGGGAGTTTAAGTTTCACCAAGAAAAATAAAAGTACAAAAAAAAGTACATTAACAGTGAGCATTATATGGTTTTCTCTGGGTTTTTATAGTGTGATTTCTCCTTTCTGTGGGGAACCCACTCAAACTGTTTTGATCTAACCAGTGTCAGTTGTAACCCCTTCCACAGCCACGAGGGATTCCCAGGGCCCACATGGATGTGCCAATGGTCCGTCCTGCACATCCCACTCCAGGTTGTGCCCTTACTGGGGTTGTTATCTCTTGATCCTCACCCAGCTGGTGGAGGGAACTCACCCCTGAGTCAATGACTCAGGAAATGCACTGCAAAGCTGTTCCATCCTGGCCCCGTTCCAGGGCCAACCTTGGCTGTCCTGGCCAGCAGGAACGGGTGGAAATCCACCCAGGGACATTCCTCACATTCCAGGGCACGTGCTGCTCACTGGAAAAAAAAAAAAAAAAAAAACAGAAAAAAAAACCACCCCAAAACTTTCCACTGCCCACAGGCACCAAAAGACTTTCCCTCCCTGACTGTCCCAGTGCCACCAGAACTGCTGGGAATATTGTGGTAGCAGCAGGACAAGCCCATGCTCAGGGAGAAGGTGGTTTTCTCTCACCTTATGAGTGAGAGAATACTTAATATGTTGAATACTTCCAAGAAAGCAGAGAGGTTGTGTCCATACCCCTAAACTGTTCCCTGTGGACAGTCAGCCCAAGGGCTCTCCCAGCCCAGTGCCCCATCCCAGGGTCAGTGTGGGAGTGTGGCACAGGTCAAGGTGTTCATGGAGATCTGTTCTCCAGCCCCCAGCAATGATCACATCAGGGCCTTGCCAGAGCCACTGCCAGCACTGTTTTGTTCTAAAATATTAATAAAGGCAGAGCTGCTCCTCCACCCCTGGTGAACAGCAGCAGGGGGATTGTAAGAGGTGACTCGGCAGTGACTTGGTGGCTGAAGGGCTGCCCAGGAGGGGCAATTTGTGCCTTAATTGCTGAAGGCAGCTTGAACTGCCCTCTCCAGCTCCATGGGGATGGCAGAGGAGGCAGAGCCAGACTCCACACCCCGGGCACTGTAAGGGATGAGCAGCAGGGACAGGTTGCAGCAAGGGAAATTCTGGTGAGATACAAGGGACAAAAATTCACCGATAAAGACATTCCATGAGCTGAGTGTCTGAGCATCACAGTCTGACTTTGAAGTTCACTCTGCTTTAAGCAGAGGGTTCCTTCCGTCCAGAATTGTGCTTTGACCTCATGAATCCACACCCACAAAGCTAGCATCTTACTGTATTCCCTAACTTTCCCTAACTCCAGAGGCACCTTGCAAAAAGAGCAGTTTCTTTTATGCCAGCCTGTGCATCCTGAATGAATGTGCTGTCCACTTGAATATTGATCTTCTCTGTGATTTTAATCCCTGCTGCCCTGATTTAATGGAATAATTTTGTTGTTACCTGTCACCAGAACATGTCACCAATCCTTCCCTGGAATTCTCACTGCATTTGTATTCATGGAGTCCCATGGCTGTGCCTCCCTCACTCCTGAGTTAACTACATGACATTTACTATATTCCAGTTTATCTCATGCTCTGTGTGTACCTGCAGGTGCAGAAAGGGTTGCCAAAACACTCTTTTTTTTTAATCAATGAAAACAGAGAAACAAGGTCACATTCCCTCATGTGACTACAAATTCATTCACTGACTTTTAGGGGAAAGAGACTGTCACAGAAAAAAAACATTTTTAATCGGCGATTTCCGTTGTAAAAAGTTCCACATAGTGATATTATCTGCTCTCTCTTGTCCTAAATAACTAAATAAATAGTTTTCAGTGTGAGCTTCACCAATTCTCTGGGCCCCCTCTATCACACTACAGCAGTTGATGCCAAACTGCCGATCTCTGTTGGAGGATTGGTGAGGTTGCAACCGAAATTTTTGGCTTAAATACATTTCTGGCTTATATATTTTTGGCTTGGGGTTATCTGTGGAAGTGGGGAAGTGATCAGGGTGAGACTCTGAGCAGTGTGTGTTGGTTTGGCACAGCAGCAGGGGTGGGAAACACCCCCCGAGACGCTGCTGGGAGGGCAGAGCAGACCCTGCTGAGCCCACACGGGTCCTGAGGGCTCATGGGCCTCTGGCAACTCCCACAGTTGTCCTTTGGTTCAAACCAGGGGTGGAAGGAGCCAACATTTGAAATGACTGGTTTGAAAATTGGGCTGCTGGAGGGAGCAGTAAACAAGTGCACGAGACTCCCCAGCCCCAGGCCGGCGTTCTGTGAGCTCAGCCCTGGCAGTGCCCTCACACCAGAAGGACCATCCCCTCCAAACCCCCTTCTCACGGGTCCTGGGCAGCAGTGGCCTGACCTGTGTGATGAGGAGCAGTGGCATTTCTCATACTTTCACCCACCTCTGGCATAAAAGCCAAAATCGAGTCATTTTAACTTCATCCCCATCCCAGTCTGGGCAGCACTTCCAGAGTCCCTCTGTGTGTGTGTGAGAGAGGAGTTTCTGCTCCACAGATGAAGAATGGAGACATGAAGGGATGGATTTTCCAAAATGCTCAGCATGCTCTGAAGGGACCAAAGGGACAGTTCTCAGATGGACAGCCAGCTTTCTTCTTCTTCTTCCTCTTCTTCTTCTTTTTTTCCTTCTCCTCTTTAATGCTGAGCACTCAGCAGTTCTCAGCAGTCGCATCTTTTAGATGCTTAAATGGGCCTTGGAGTTTTATTTTAAGAAAAATAAAAGTGGCTGTTAAATGACTTGCCCGAGCTCACACAGGGTGTCTGTGGCAGAGCCAGCAGTGGAGCCCAGATCTCCTGAGTCTCAGGCCAGCCTTAACCACAAGGCCATTCTTCCTCTCACAAAGATGATCCCCATCCCATAGGAAAAAATATTCTAACAGGATTGAAAAAAAAAAATCCTATAAAAATACTTAAACCTGAACAAATATGTAATAATTGCTATTCAGAATCCATGCAGGGTCTAATTAATTCCATATCCCGTAACCTTAATTTAAAACAATCCCAATATTATTTTTAGGTTTTGGATGGGGATTTATTGCTTCTATCAGCAGCGTGTTTGGCACCCAATGCCATACAAAACTCTATGTGTTTCATCAAAGCTCTGGCAAGACCCTTTGATTTCTGGACAGCTGCTGGAGGCTGGCGGGGAAGGAGAACCAACAGCTTCATTTCCCTTACACGGGGCTTCAGATTAAAAATCATCCCTGTTGCTCCTGCTCCTGTTACTGTACCTTTAGCAAACAGGGTGGCTGTGTTACTGGTAATGTAAGCAAGTCCTTTCTGATTTGGACTCCGAGCCCCAGTTTGGGATTAAGCTTTAATTCCGGAGATACAAGTTATGTAATAAAGCAGAATATGAGTCCCCAGACAATGCTGTGACCTTCCAGCCCAGCAGGGCTGTGCTCACAGACACAGTTCTCTCATCTCCTCAGGTACAATTTCATTTTGCCTCCTGATTTCTGCTTCCAGGTGTGTGATGTGCTGGAGTTTGCAGAAGCTGAGTCAAGCTGTAGGTGTTGTTTTCACACGTGGGACAGCAAATGATGTTCTGCTCTTCGGAGCAATTGAAAATAAAGGCACGTGGCAGCACATATCTTCTGATTTTTTTCCCCCCTTTTTTTTCATTGTTTCATGCTTCTGTAATTCCAGGATCTGCTAGAGGAACTAACCACAATAATACCATTTTTTTACAAGATTTCTAACTTCATTTTGGTCAGGGACAAGCAACTCAAATGTTTCTGGTAAACTAGAACAATGCGGCCTCTGTGAGCTGAGCCCTGAAGAACTGCAAAGCATCCATTTGCCCTTGTTTCCTAAAACCTTTCCCCTTTCTTTATAGAAAAGGGTTAAAACCAGCAGCAGGAAGGAGTGAAGGCATCAAAATAACTCAGAGCAATTGCAAAGCCAGGATGTTTCTCAGGTTCTTCCCCTGTGTTTGGTACCTGCCAGACCAGTGTCTCCTTTCTCATTACCCCACGAATGACAAACACTCCACTCCAGCCCTCAATCTGTGCTGGCCCTGAGCCTTCAGAGCAGATGTGGGCAGTGTTATAAAAACAGGGAGTAAACAGGGATGGCAAAGGCCAGGCTGGCCAGGAGGGGAAGGGGAACCTGGGTTTGTCCTGCAGCTGTCAGACAGCCCTGATAATGCAATTCCTCTCTTGGTTTGATTCTGTGTCCTTCAGCCTGTGGCTGCAAACCCTCTGAACTCGCTGTGGTGTTAAATGACAGTGGTCAGTGCTTAACTTCCCATATCCCCCCTCTTAGAAAACCCTTTTTGCCTCTGAGCATTGAAACTTAGATTCTTGCAGACTCAAGAAGCCAGTCTGGGATAGAAAACCCTTTTGCTGCGTTATATAAAGACATGTCTTGCCTTTTTGGAAGTGTTTTCCTGCCTGGTCAGTGGTGTTCTGTGACCCTGAGAGGGAGATTTTGCCTGGGAGAACCCAATGGTAAAAAATCACTGATGAAAACCCTCTGACCTGGTAGCCCTTGTGTTCAGGGTGAACAGACCCTGACCCCAAACTCACTCTGGGGCAGGTGATGGAAGCTCCACGTGCTTTCAAGGTGCTCTAAAAACAAACTGACACCTGAAATTGGGCACTAAGTGCTCTGCCCCTGAGAGTTTGTCACATGAAGAGAAAACAAGCCCTGTGAAAACAGAAGCTGTTGCCTGTCAGTCTCTCTTTATCTTGTTATGATATATATGTCCAGCCCTGCCTCCCTCTGCAAACCGCTGGGGCTGGAAGCACCCGTCATCCTATCAGTTCAGCTGGATTAATTATGCTCAATCAAAACGTTTCAAAACAGGACAGAAATGTCTGCAGCAGCTAATCCCGACCATTGGGGTTGTCAGGACATTGGCATTTTACACTTCAGTTCAATTACAAGACAAATCTGCTAATGGGACATAATCTTTCAGAGTAAACAAGGAAGCAGAGCACTAATATTCTGGCAATTGATTTATGCAGGGTAAATGGTGCAGAGTAAAAGCTTCAGGAAGCCACAGGAGTGAGAACAGCCCCAAGCTTGTCTGGCCCTGCTTTTCCTTCCCTTCTTCCACAGAAAGAAAAATCATTATGTGAAGCCTGTTTTTAACTGATCCCCATCCAGGAGTCAGAGCTTGGCCAGAGGTACACTCTGGACCTGGTGGGGTCATCTCCTCTCACTTCCCTCCTTCTCCCTTCTCCTAACCATGGGGATTAGAAAAGGAACAAGGGAATCATACAAACCTTTGCTCCAAAGGGTGAGATTCCAGGGTTTTATGTCCCTGCCCTGCAGACAGGGAGGCTGGAGAGAGGTGGGGCAGCTCAGTGGTGCTTGGCAGTGAGAAAACACGGGGCTGGGAGTGCTGATGAGAGACCCCCACAGGGCTGAGGGTGTTGAAAAGAGAACCCCACAGGGCTGGGGGTGCTGATAGGAGACTCCCATGGGACAAGGATGCTGATGAGAAACCCCCACAGAACTGGGAATGCTGACAAGACACCCTAAAGGGGCTGGGGGTGCTGATGGGAGACCCCCACAGGGCTGGGGGTGCTGATAAGAGACCCCCACAGGGCTGGAGGTGCTGACAAGGGTCCCCCCTGAGACCAGGGGTGCTGATGAGGGACCCCCAGCTCTCCCCTTCAGTCCTGCCCCCCCCCCCCCCCGCAAGAGGCACCCGAGGAGTCCCCAGAAGCCAGTGCTCTGCAGGGAGAGTCAGTTGTGAGCTCAGAGTGTGGTTTTTTTGACTAAACAAACCTTTAAAGGTTTAATTAAAGCGATTTCCAGTGATGGAATTGCCTTCCCACACAAACTGCAGCTCCCCAGGGGGGCTGCTGGAGCCCTGGCTGTGTAATTCCTGTGTCATCCCGTGCACACGCAGGATCCAGGCACTCACACCTCACACTGCCCACAACCTCTGGCTCATTTTTAGAGCTGATGCAAGAGAAATAAACGTAAATCCTTTGCAGCTCCTGCCCATCAGGAGGTTACTTACAGCACCAGAGCACTGTAACCCTGCCTGGTCACTGATACCCCCCGACAGCCATTTGGACATCATGTTTTCATTAAGCATTTATAGCAAACCAACTGCAATTAAAGATTTATAAACCCTATTGCATTACAGCACAAGCCAGAGCAAGAACTGACCCTCAGGTCAACTTTCCTTTCTCTTTTTTTCTGTTTTCTAAGGACAATAACACTCTGGAATCAGTTATCAGTGGAAGGTGCGTGTGCTGCTGCTTCGTGGATTTGTCCAAGTGATTTTGGTTTTGATGGAAGGATTTTGTTTGGGACATTGTATTTATTGAAGAGGGAAGGGCCTGAAAATTAGGCTACACCCTAAACTTCAATTTTAAGATCTCCCAAAACTTACTTTCCCCCTGACTCAGCTCTTTCAGCGGGAGCAACACATTCTTCACCAAGTGCCAGATATTTATAAATGTACCTCAGGGAACTCACCTGAGCTCCCAGAGGAAAGTTGGGGAACCAGTTGAACCTCCTGCCCAAAATCCTACCCCCCCCATGTCTCCCATGGCACAGCTGGATGCCAAAGATGCTGCTGGATTGTCTTCAAATATTCAACTTAAGTAATTTCAGGGTGGTTGTTTTGCTCTGGAGGAACAAACCCCTCAACCCAGCGGTGGTTGTTGAACTTGCTCACCCACCCCCATCTTTGATTAACAAACTTCACTGGAAAGGGGGTTGAAAGCAGAGAGTGAGTTATGGCAGCCTGAAATCATCCAGGTGGCATTGGAAGGATCCAAAGGGACACTGTTGTGCTTGGGCACATCCAGACTTTTCACAGCGCTCTTGGAACCGGAGTCACGTGGAAATGCTCTTTCTCAGAGCACCCCTGGGATTGGCTTTTTCCCAAGGACTTTAGGACTTACCAGCTGCCTTAAGGAAAACAGCATTTGCCCTTTCTGCTCCAGACCCAGGGCAGCCTCAACTCCGCCCTTCTGGAACCAGGAGGGAGGGATTTATCCCTGTGTTTGCTGAGACTCCACCGACTGTTACATGGAGAATTCTTATCATCACACCTCCAATTTTCAATTTAGTCATCAAGGAAACGGGCAGACCTCAGAACAGCTCAACACTTCACTGCCCTCAGAGAAGTCAATGCTCCAGTGTAACCATGCTCTGGCTTGGAGAGAAGCCACCACCACTTCACAGACGTTATTTTTTCCTAATTTTTAAATTTTTGAGGGTTTTTTTTCATCTTTCTGGAAGATACCTGCACGCAGAAGCTGTGCAGCACCCCCACCAGTGCTCCTGCTTTCCGAGGGTGGTTAATTGTTTCCGGAGTGGTGACAGAAATGTGGGGGTCACAGCCGGAGCTTTTCCACGCCTTTGATGATGAACTGCTGCCCAGCTGGCACAAAGTTCTGGCTCTGCCCTCTCCAGTGTGGAGGGTGGGCTTTGCTGGAGCAGGAGGGGCGGTGGGAGCTGGCACAAGGCTCTTGGCTTCCTGAGAAAGTGCTCCTGAGCATCTCGTGCAGAGCAGCTGAGCCCCCCCCCGGGATGATTAAACTTTCTGTGCATGGAAAAAAAAAAAAAAACCTCCTTCTCCTTCAGCCTTGGATTTTCCCGGGTTTCAGATGTTAGCCCAAGGTTGAAGGGGGTGAATTGCTCAGACCCAGCTTAATAACACAACTCTCCAGATGGCAAAATCCCCCCCTCTGCCTGTCAAAACTCAGCACTGAGTATTTCACTCCTGTTTGTCCCTCGGCCGCATCTCCCCGGGGAGCAGCGATAACGTTTTGACTTGTGACAGATGCTTCCTTCATAAGGACATTTTCCAGGCTGACTTTTCCCCGGCTACCTCATAAAAATGGTCTCTTTTCATTTGAAAAGGGTTATTTTAACTGGTGGGGGCTGCTGCTGGTGGTGGTTGTGGCATCCTTTAAAATATGTCTCCCGATTAGAGATGAAAAATGGAATTCTAAAGTAATTAACATGTGTGTTATTGGATGTACACTGATGATTACATTATAGAACTGGTTATCAAAGGATTACAGTTAAGAGGTTTAATATTCTCCAGCTGATCCTGTAGCAAATTAATCTGCTCTGACCTTTACTGTTCTTTGTTATGTCACCATAGTATCATTTCAGCTACATCATCCCTTACCCCCTTTCGGTGAAGTTAAAGAAGGGAAGGAATTTCAAAAACATGTATTTCAGGGGAGAGATTATCAAAGCAAAGCTTTGCTTGTTCATCAGAACTGATCAGTTGGGAGGAGCAGATCTGAATTGCCAACTTTGGAACCTCTGCCAACCTCATATTCTTGTTATAGCAGTAAAAAAAAAAAAAAAGTGAAGAAATGCATCCCCTCCATAAGGATTAGGCTCAGTACTGGGTAAAATGGGGGCTGCTTGGTGCCATGTGTTGTATTAAGTGTCTTGTCCCAAGAAATAAAGCACAATTTGAGGCCAATCACCTGCATTCCACTCTTTCCCATTCGAATCCATCGTGTTTAATCCCCTGGTGTCCACCTGAAAGCCCCACAATTGAGGGTCTCTGGGTGCCAAAGTAACCTCCCAGCCACGAGGTCACTGCCAGCAGAGTGGATTAAAACCACACTCCCCCAGTCTCAGGGGTTCAGACTTCCCAGACAAGAAAAGCTGCACAGTGACAGATCTCTGAGCTTTTCCTCTGACTCAGCAGAGAACAAAAGACTGAGCCAATTAAACAACTGGCATCTGCTTTCCCACATTTCTACTCGTCCCCAGGTAAAGCAATCTCAGTATCTCTCTATTCTGCTGCTGTCAGAGGAAGGGTTTTGTCACTGAGCAGGGCTGGGGGGATGGATTTTCCCGTTGGAAGTGTTAAAAGGCTCCAGTGCTTGCAGTCAAACACGGGATCAAACACCCGGTTCCCAGAGCACACAACACACTCCAGGGCTCTGGAAAAGCAGGAGAACATCCAGGAAGCTCTCATGGAAACGGGGCCTGAGCCAGCTCTGAGAAAGGCAAATGCCTCAGGGATAAGTCACAGGTGCACACACCTCAACCAGCTCCAAGGAAAAGCATATCCATGGGATCTGTGGGATACTGGGTTGCCCTCTGCCCTTTCCTGGGCAGTCCATCTCCTGCTGAGGAATTTTGGTGTGGAATGGCTGATTTTTCCTGAGATTTTTGCACCCTGAGACACTTCATACCAGAGCAGGGCTATTCGACCCCCTCCCTGAGAAGGGAGGTCTTTAAAGAGAAGTCTTGATCCATCTGACCCCATTTTCATATTCCCACCCAACTGTTCCACCAGAGCAGCTCCCACTTCTCCCTGTGCCTGATGCCAGTGCTCCTCTGCTGCAGTTTTCCTTCTTGGTCTGAATTCTGACAGCACATTTGAGGGAAAGGACACAACCTTCCCATCTCATCAGCCTGCATTTCTCATCCCGAAGGAAGAAAATATTCATGTTTCCTAGGAAACTTCAAGCCTTGTTCAGTGCAAACATCACCTTGGCATATCTGGAATTAAGATTTCTCTTCCATCACAGAAAAATCAGAGTGGCATTTATCAAATCTTTGCCCTGCAGCCTCTTCCTGGACAGGGAATTAGGCCTTTGTTGTTTCCCAGCTCACCCCAGATGGAGCCTGGAAAACCACCTTGGACACGACATCCAACCCTCAGATGTTTGGTGTTATGTCACACAGGTGCCTTTACAGATGTCCTTGAAAGGAAGCCACCTTTAGGGCCTCAGCTCTCTCAGACATATGTTTATAGCCCAGAAATTAAATTAATTTTCCTCTTTTTCCTTTTCTTTCTTTTCCCCCGGCTCTGTTCTGTTTACGTGGGGATTTTCGTTGCCAATAAATTGAATTATTTGCATTGCAAAATGGACAATTCCCAGCATCCATTTTAACGTGGCATGAAAACATGGGATCTGGTGTGGAGTCCTCTGAAGGGTAAGACTGTCCTATATGTGAATCCCAGGATTTAGAAGGATTTGGAGGATCCTCCAGCTGTGCAACAGTGTTTAAGAAATCAGGCATTTCTTCAGATTCTGCTCCTCATTTGCCAAAAGGACCTGGTTGCCCAAATCCATCAGTACTTGCTCCTGTTCCTCTTTGTGGCTGATGCTCAGGATTCAGGAAGATCCAAGGTGCAGAAGAAACCAGGATCTCTGCTGGTAGCCCTAAGGAGCATTTCTCTGGATAACTAAACCCTGGGAACCCTTGGAGGGACAAAATGGGAGCCACGACAGAGCCTTTCCAAAGCAAAACCATTTTCTGAACCAACTTCTCATTTAGTTCCCAAGTCAGTGGGTCTTTCCCCAAAATGTTGCAGTTTCTGGAAGTGTTGATGCATAACATTCCATCTCACTCCTTGTGGAGACTCACTGATGGAACCAGGGGTTCATAATAACTTTATTGGGCTGGTTTAACAGACTTTATCAAAAAAAGGATAATGAAAATTGGCCTGTTCTGGGATTATTCTGCTGACAGGTGGAAAGCAGGGCCAGGTTGTCCCCAGGAGCTGCTCCTCCCCATTCCCAGTGCCACACTGCCTCACACCAGCTGGGGATTTAGTCTCTGGTCATTTGAGTGCTACCTACACTCAGAAAAGTTAATTAAGAATAACAGAGTCTCTCCTGCAAACAGTGGTGCCTCTGTTTCTTTAGATCTTTCGATAAATACTTTATTTCTGAAACCAGAGCTCCTAAACTGATTTGTGTTACAAGA
Organism: Neopelma chrysocephalum; assembly: GCF_003984885.1. Classification (NCBI taxonomy): domain Eukaryota; kingdom Metazoa; phylum Chordata; class Aves; order Passeriformes; family Pipridae; genus Neopelma; species Neopelma chrysocephalum. The sequence goes on along the minus strand of NW_020897746.1, from coordinate 10,086,721 downwards.
AGAACTTTCCCTTATGATTAATTGATTGATTACTTAGTTAATTACTTAGTGATGTGATCACACACGGGTGTATGATGGCATTGGTGGGGTTGATAATGATCTCTGACTAAGTGTATGGTTTGTAGCTGCTGCTATCCCTGCTCCAAGCACGGGCTGGGCATTCCTTTGGATGGGAGGGAGATCAGGAGCAGGGATAGGAATTTTCCCCCCACCTCAACCTGATTGTTTTTCTCGTCGCAAATTTTGCCCTTTTGGAATTTTTTTCGTGAAGTTTTATTCGTGATTCCAAAAAAAAAGAAAAAGAAAAAAAAAGAAAATATTGTGTAAAGAGTGGGGGGTTTGAGTGCAGGTTTTGCAGCATTTCCCTCTGAGATCACCCTGTTCTGTTGCATCATCTGCTCCACGCTCAAAGACCTTTATATCTCTGATCCTATCACCCAGTGTTAAAAAAACCCAAAAAAACAAAAAAAAACCCCCAAAACAAAACAACAAAAAAACAACCAACCAAACAAAACCAAAAAAAACTCAAACAAACAAAACCAACAAAAACCCAAACAAGCAAAAACCCCCAAAACACAAACAAACAAACCCAAAAACAAAAACAAAAAAAAAGGAGAAAAAGAAAAAGGAGTTCAGTTTTAAAAGTATTTTCCCAGTCATCTGAAAATTCTGCAAATGCAGGAATTGGTGCTTGAAATTTTTCAGGAATAACTGTGTTCCATCTACATGTTTGTTTATGCTGTCTATATAAATGAAAAATAGTTCACAATAGCATCTAATTAATTCAAGTTACAGTCAAAATTTTTAGAAAAATTACAGGTATTAAGGTGTTTTCTTCTAAAATGATTTGGGTTTATGTTGCTTCTCGATAACATTTCCATAAGAAAATATAATTATAACAAACACTGAGTTCATTAAAGTTTTAGTTTGGATGTTGAATAGGTTTAATTCTCTCTGGCCAGCTCATGATTCATTTCAGATCAGCAACAGAACATGCCCATCTTCAAGGAAAAACTTGCAAAAATTCTGGTCTGAGTTGAGCATTTAACAAAATGAAAGTTTTTTGTAGTGAACATTATCTGCAGCATTTCTGATTCATATACCCAAATTTAAATGTCCCCCTTTAACAGTGATATTTTTCCTAGTTTCCATTAAACCCTGGAATGCACTCAGCTCTGTTTCATTTAATAAAATCCATCCTAATGGGTTTTCTTTAGAGGTCCATCTTTTGCCCTGTGCACTGAGTTTCAATTAAGTGTCATCTTTGTTTCTTCCACGTCTGGCTCATGATTAAAACTCACAATAATCAAATCCTACTGTAACACATCCCGTTCTCCAAAGACTCATTTCACAGTGCATTTTGAATGAGTTATGAAAAAACCCCACGAGCCTTGAGGAGTTTGAAGCCAGTGTCAGGTTGTTCAGGGCAGGCTTTCCTCTGCTTTTTAATACAACATTTTCCTTTCACCTTTAACTAATCTCAACCCAGGATCATCATGCAGAAGGACACGGAAAGAGGAGCTGGTGGAAAAGCAAGGAAGTGGTGCTTGAGCACCAAACAGGTTTGTTTCATGCTTGACCAGCTCTCATTTTCATCTGTAAAATGTAACACAAACTCTTGTATCTCCTTTCTCTCCAGCTGTGACTGCCCTGCATTAACCTGGCTACTCAATACCCTTGGTTTTATCTTTCCCACACAAAAGTCCTTTTTTTTGCCCCCTTTTCTCTCTCTCTCCTCCTCCTATTCAGCTTCAGCACCATTAGGGAGGACGGAAAAACTTAATTGATTTTCCCTAATGATGCCTCTCTGAGCGGATCAGGTGAACTGGGCCAGCAGCTGCAGTTTAATTTGGGAGTGTGCAATTGAAAATGAGACACTCCTTGGATTACTGCACCTGACCAGGAACCTGGCAAAAAAAAAATAACACTCAGAAAAACATCCAGAGAAATCCTGATATCTGTGTTGGATGTATGGAAGGGAAGGAGAATGGAGAGCCATCCTTATTCTTTTGGAAAATAATAATATGGAAGTTAGAACTTTTCTTAAGGAAGCCCAGGAAAGTTCAGTTGAGAGCTACTTAAATGTCATTTTTGCACTTGGTGGTGTCACACCCAACCTTCCTGATCTGGAATTGTCTCAAGGACCAGAAAGTGAAACAGAAACACTGAGGAAAAATGCAGACTTTTTAAATGGCTGCAGAGTGGTTAATAATCCCAAGTGCCAGGAAAGTATCAAAGTATTATGATTCTGAGCATTTGGAGCCACATCTTTAATGTAAAAAGGACAATTTCAACCTGAGGAGAACCTTGATCTAAATTTTCACCATAAAACTGACAGTGTGTGTGAATATCATTGAGGGTTTGGTTTGGTTTGTTTCTTCTAATACTTCACTTGTTTAAACTTGAGTCATTTCACTTCAACAATATGCTTAGTTTCTCTTAGAAAACAACAAACCCCATATTTTAGGTGTTCCTAAAATAGAAAAGAGAAACCAGTCTTTGGCCCATTAGATTTTTCCATTTGAAATCATTAATATTTTGCAATCTGGATGGAGCTGTGGATGTTTGTGCTCTGAAATGTCAGCCAGCATCTCACAACTTCACATACTTGTCATCATTTTACAGACTTCAGGTTCATATTACAAATTGGCAGGGCTGCTTTTTAGGTTACCTAAGCATTGCTTTTTTTTTTTTTCTCCCTCTTACCCAAATTCTTAAATTTCAAAACAAATCCAGAGGCAAACAGTGGTTTCAGACAAATATTTCCTCTCGGTGTCGTGAGGGGAGTTGCTCTGCACACCCAAGGGCTCTGAAACAAGGGGCAGTGGAAAACCTGAGGGACAAAAAAATAAAGACACTTACAAACCATAAAGATGAACATGGAATCTTCTAATGGTTTGGGTTGGAAGGGACCTTAAAGCCCATCTTGTTCCACGCCCTGCCGTGGGCAGGGACACCTTCCACTAGCCCACGTTGCTCCAACCTGGCCTTGGACACTTCCAGGGATGGGGCAGCCACAGGTTCTCTGGGAAATCCATCCCAGCCCCTCCCCACCCTCGTGGATCACACCTGGATGAAAGGACAGGGGGGTTGAGTTGTGGTTTAAATTCTGGAGTGAAGAGCAGCCAATGCCTTAGTTCAGAAAGGGTGGGAGAAAAACCTGTGCAGGGGGAATTAGGAGATAATCTCCCCAAAGAAGGATCTCATCCCCAAGAACTGGAAGTGCCTCCAAAGTCAATGTTTTTTCTCTGTGTTTTGTAAGTCCTTTGGTTTCAGTTAAAATGTGTTTTGTGGACAAGAGTGTGAAGCCCAAATGAACAAAGCACAACATAACTCAGACCCTCAAAAGGTTTTCCCTTGTAGAAAACATAACCATTTGTCAGGTTCCTTCACTGAAAGCACTTTTATGGAACAATGCTACAAACTAAAGCCCTACCAACCACTCATTCCATTTATTCTTCTCTTTCTGGAGTCCATCTGGGAGGTTTGGAGGGAGGAAAAGGGAGAAAATCCACCGTCCTCTAAATCCCCACAACAGGAGAGGGGGGAAGGCTAATGCAGGTCACCTCTTCTGTCCTCTGGCACAGTGAGTTCATTCTCCTTTGCATATTTATTGCCCAAGCCAATATGAAAAGCTTTCTCTGTCCAAATACCAAACCTTTTGCTGCTTTGAGCTCCGAAAGTGAGAGGATTTATCACTTGTGATCCTGAGCTGTCCTGGATTAGCGGGAAGAGCTGCACGCCCCAGCCACTGTTGACATTCCTGGCATGTATGGATAGCACAGGCAGTTTACATTTACAAGCCAAAAACATAAAGAAGAACCTTTTGTAAGCGTTTGCTTTTGTTGTGACATCTCAGCTGTGCAGCTGTGCGGGGCTGGCCGTGCCAAGGAGATGAAATCATCAACTCGTTGGAATTCTTGCTTTTATCAGAGCAGAGCTCCAGCAGAATGGGAGGACTAACTCCTTGCCAGGTTAATTGCTTTGAGTCTGTCCTTTGGAGGAAGCCTTGGACCCGCCTGTCAGATGGCATTTCTGCAATGCTGATCCTTTCCCCAGCCCTGCAGCAGGATCAGGGATTTTGGACAGCGCTCCTGCAGACACTGCACTGCTGCTCCTCCCTTTGTCCTGTACAAGGAGGTTGGGGGCCTGATTTTTCAGGTCTAGGAGTCACACACACACCTGAAAACTCAGCCAGACATGACTCATCCCAGGTCAGCACAAGGAGAAAATATCCCAGAAGGGGTTAGGGAAAGGAGGAGTGATCTGTGCTCACCCCTGAAAGCTGATTCCCCAGCGTTATATAGCTCATTCCCCAGCATCCTGCAGTTCATCCCCCACTCTGCCTGACCAGGGTATTGTGTTTCTTTAAACATCAGGGAATTGTGTTTCTTCAAACCAGGAAAAAGAGCTTCACAGAGTGGACGCTTTGAAAGGGATTCTGAGATTCTGATATTCGAAATTAACCATCATTTCTCTGCATGAACCAAAAAGTTCATCCAGTGCCAGGTACGACTCCAAGAGACACAGGTTGGGTTAGACTAAGACTAGTTAGACTGAGGCAACTATTTCTGGGTTTAGGAGAACCAGTTGCCATCTCCTGGGTTGCTGTCAGCAGCTCAGCTCAGATATTCATGTCAATATAAAATAAGTTATAAACCAGGTGGATTTTTTTTTTATTCTTGATTCTTTTTGAGTGCCAGGAGTCCAATGTCAGAGGAAATGTAATTCTGCAGCAAATCATGTCACCAAGGCAGTCACTGCAATCCCAGGGGGACCCACGAGTGTTTATATCTTCCCTCTAAGGCTGCAGGGCTTCCTTGTAACGAGGAAAAGACAAATATTCCCAGAGAGGGAGAGGTGTGTGGCTCAGAGGGGCTGAACAAACACTTTGCTGAGGGCCAGAGGGCATGAAGGGAAGGGGGGTGTGAAGGGAGACAGCTCAGAAAAGGTGTTGGGGGGAAAACCCTTCACAAAACTTACGGAAATCTCATGAAAATACGGATTTTGCCTCTGGGAATTATGCATAAAATTGATTCTCCCTTGTACTGCAAGCATAAAAATTAATGAGTGAAGGTGATATGATGGCACTGGGATGGAGAAACTCTTTGTAACTGTCTAATTATTGCAAGAAAATTGGTGACTGAAGCAGGGATGGGTGTCCTGGCCATGGAGCTTCCCTGTGTTCCCAGTGGAAAAGGTGTGTCCGTGCTTTCCTCTGCTGCCACCAGAGCTCAGAAGGGGCCCTTTGCACCAGCCTGGTTCTGGAGATCTCTGTCACAGCCCTTCCAAACCCTCCCTTTCTGCACTGTCATTCCTGCAGACTCTTCCCAGCCACCCCAGCTTTGCTGTGCAGAACCTGAGCAGGCTGGGAAGGTTCCAGAAGGGTTTGCAGCCACAGGTAATGGGGTTTGATGGATGAATGACTGCCAGGTTCCATGTGGAAGAGCAACAAAATGCAAAGTCCATCACTCAGCTCACACACATGGCCTGGCTCCTCGCCCTTTTGCCTCCCAATTGCTTTTTGAATCCCTGCCCTGCCCGACATACAAGTGAAATTATTCTAATTATACAGTTTAAAAGAGTCCCTGGTGACCTGCTGGATACTGATCATTTCCTAGTTCACTGCAAAACAATTTCACATGTAACACAGATCACACAAAGGGTCATGAGCTCAGAGAAACTCTGATACTCTCTTGAAAGCTTTGTGTTCTCTCGAGTCTGGGTCACCTTTGGGTTCTGCATAAAAGAAAAACCATGAACCTCCTGTTATTTTTAAAGTCAGCTTGTAGATGTTTTATTCTTCCTCAGCTCAGACTTGCATCCTCTGAGCAAACAGAAATAGATCTGCTCTTTTCTTTATTTCATTTTCAGATGATGATGAATTAAGCAGGTTGTGCTTGTCAGCTCTGTTTATTAAGATGGACCAAACCCAAGCCCCAGAACCCAAACAACATTGCAAACCAGAGGAAGTTCAGAGTTGGGGCCAGACCTTTTACCTGTTTTCCCTTTTGAATGACCCAAATCCAAATTTCAGGGACACCTTCATCAGGTTTTGATCTATTTTTAATAACTGAGAGGACCTGCAGAAGAGTGACAGTCTGTAGCTCAGAAGGAGATAAAATACAGATATAAAGATCTGGCTGTTCTTCAACAACCTTTTTTTTCCACAGTTGTGCAACAAAACTCTTTTTATGACCAGTGTGGTATAAATTAACCACATAAACAGGCACAGGAAGATGGATGTGGTACCTTCAGCCATCATTTTCTGCCTCTGCAGGTGACCCCCCCAACAAACTCAGGCAATAACTCTTTCCAGGTAACATTGTCCTCATCTGAAAGAGCAGAAATATTGGGGATGTTTTTCTCTCATTGACTGTCTCATGCTCTGAGATTTGTTGCATCCCTGATATAACTATAATTCAGTACAACTGAGGTCATCAAATTACAGAGCCAATTATATAAAATGCCCACTGAGGGTCACAGTGATCCCTCACGGGAGGAAACAGGGACAAAACCCAACATGTCAAAGAGTTTCCCAGGGGCTCTTTATTACTTTCTGTCTTGCAGGTTAAATTTTCACCAACATCTCAAAACCAGAAAAAGGCCAGCAAGGCCTACAAAGAGTTTTGGGCTTGTCCAGGGAGGTTTGGAGTCCCCAGCCCTGGAGGTGTCCAGGGAAGGACTGGATGTGGCACTCAGTGCTCTGGGCTGGGGGACAAGGTGGGGATGGGGCACAGGGTGGGCTCCATGGGCTGGGAGGGCTTTTCCAAGCTCAGTGATCCTGGAATTCCCACCAAAAAGAATCTGGATCACTGGCCTGGTGTCTTTGTGATACCAAGCTTGAAGGATTTGACTTCACACTGATCATCAGTGGCATCAAAAATATGAGGTGAGAAAGAACACCCAAAAGAAGTCGAGCTTTCCCTCTCTCCCCTCTCCTTATTCCAAGCAAGTTTCCCAGAGCCAAACCCAAAGGATGTGCTGGGCTGCTGTGATGGAAATAGTTCTCAGGTTATTTTTTTTCCCCAGAAATCCAATGCCCAGAGGAGCAGCCATGCTCCGAGCACCAACGGGATGGGAGAGGGGAAACAAAAAAAAAAAATTGCTTTTGGTGCTGGACACCTGCAACCTCTTCCAGAAACGATCATTTTTTCCCCACCAAAACAATCTCATTCCTCCCATTTTATCCCAAGTTAACTGCAGGCCATCAGGGCTGGGTGGCCTCTTCTCCTGCTGTCAGTTCTTTTAAAATAAATGCATGTTGGAGCCTCTGTGAGGGACCTGGAATGGGTAAGATGAGCTGAATTCCTGCCAGAGCTGCACCACAGACCTCTTGCTTCCCCTCAGAGCAGGCTGGTCCAGCACAGGGTGCCCAGCTGCCCCTTTGGGGTGTTCTTGTTGGCCCTTTCTGATCCTGGGAAATGGTCCCTGCCTTTCCAGCAGCACCACAAAGAGTTTGGAGGGAATGGTGTCCTGTCATCCATTGCACAGCTCTGAAAGGAAGAGGTGCCCCGCAGCCTTTTGGGTGCTCTGGGGAAGAATTCAAATCAAAAATAACCTTGGAGCACAACATCCATAATCACAGCACTGCCACAGGCAGCTTAAATCTCTCCCAATCCCCTGAATCCAACGTGCTCCAGTTTACAACTGTGAGCAGAGCTGAGCAGGGCACGGGGAGTTTTTTTTTTATTCTAAATTAAACTTGGATGTTTTGGTGAACTTGTCTGTTTTATAATAAATATTTTCCCCCTAAAATTATGGAATTGTCTGTTTCGTTTCAAACTCTTTCTTCGCCCCAGGATTCAGAAAAGAGCGATGGTTTTTTAATGTGGAAATTTCTTGCACAGGTTCATTTGTCCCTCGAGCCAAATCCCATTTTATGTTCCTTAAAGATTTATTTATTGATACTTTTTTGGCCCACCTGATGAGTTACACAACTACATATCAGAGAGGGGATGTAACCAGCAGTTTAAAAACCTTTTGAGAAGTGACTCCAAGCAGCCAAAGAAGCTTTATCAGCATCCCACTGATTTATTTAGCACATACAATGATTTACTGCAGCCTTTGGGTTATGCTTGAAGGATTTTTTAATTTTTCTTTTCAGCTTTTTTTTTTTTGGTCTCCTCTGAAAAGTTGACACATGCAGCCACTATTGTTTTCTATTCTAATCTTTTTAAGTTTTTAGGGTTTAAATCATCTCTAATAAATAAAAAACTTTCAGTTCAAACATGGCAAGGAAACTTTTTCTTTCCAACTGCTCCTGACCACGGGGCACATTAAAGGTTTGGGGTTTTTTTCTGGTTTCTGCTTCTGTTTCTTCAGTAATTAAGAAACCCCTTGAATGAGAGAATATATACAAATATATCTTGCCAATCTTGGATCTTTTATTACTTACAAAGCCAAACTCCTTTGACATTTCTGACAAATCCCATTAATTTTTTTTCCCTGTTGCACTCTCAGTTTCCAGCTCTCAGCCCAAGCTGGAAGTGCTGAAATGGCAGAATCAGTTGGGATTTTAACCCTCCTGAGATTTCCAGTAAAATTCTGGCAGCCTGGAAGGCCAAGTTCAGGATATTTTGGAATTAAACTTGTCATACCTGTGTCACTCATGAGTTGGGGGGGGACTATTAAGGTTTGTCACTCCCCAAGGCGTTGCCCGGAGCGTTTTTGGGATTGGAACATTCCTTTGCTATCAGGGAGCTGACCCCAGCAGCTGCTGCAGAGACACTAAAGGAGATGCTCCTTTGCCTGGAAGAATTTCACTTTGAACAGCATTCTTTGTTGCAGATCCTCTGATTTTCTCAAGCCCTGCTGTGAGGGAGGGAGGTGGTGACCGCGCTGGTGGTGTTCGGTCGGAGCTTGGACTTGATCCTGGAAGTTCTTTCCCAGCCTTAATGGTTCTATGATTCAATGGTTCTGTGAAGTTGGGTCAATCCTGATGTAAAGATGGGAAACCAAAGCTTACAAGTGTTAATAATTTGTTAAAAACAGTGGCAAGGTCAAGGTGAAGACACAGAGCTCTCAACTCCTCCTCTGGTGCCGAACCCACCATTGTTCCCTGTCCTTTGTGAGGATGAAGCTGCTGGTTCCCAACTCCCAGGGCAGCTTTTCCAAGGCAGTGACTATTGGGATTTTTAGAAACACTCGCTTGTGGGGCAGGATGGCACCTCCAGGAGCTTTTCCAAACAAGCCCCTCTGCATCACGAGATCCCTTCTCCTGCCGTGGAGGTTTCAGAGCCCTCTCAGATCCAATTCCCCTGGTGCTAAAATGCCCTCAGTGCCAGTTTGCAGGGAAAGACTTAAAACTGTTTGCAAGGAAAGACTCTCCCAGACTCCAGTGAATTTTCCAGTTGATAAATACACCGTGGACAACTCCCAACCCTTCCATTTCCAAAGCCATAAACAAGCTCCAGAACATTCTGGGTTGGAATCCCAACCAGAGTAGCAAAGTCCTGATGTCCAACCCATTATCTCATGTTAAATACACTCCTGTTCTATATGATTAATCTGCTTTCTCCTTAATTGAAGTGTGACACACAAAGCAAAAGATGTTAATTGAATTTTATAGCTCGTGGAAGTTGCCAGGTTCCTGGGAGATGATTTTGCTGAGGGATAACTTATCTTTTCAAGCTTTATTTCTCCTTGGGGTTGGAAGCACTGAAGGGGAACTCGCTGGGAGAGACAACACATTTATTTGTTGGCTTTGGTTTCTCGCAGCTAATGGCTATTTTCTTTTTCAGAAAACATGTCTAGCTCTGCTCTTAACTACAGTTACAGTAAAAATCTCATAAAAGAGAAAAAAAAGCTGTTCACCAAACCTCTGAACTCGAGCCTTATCTCAGATTTAATCTGAGTTTGAAATGAGAGCTGACTCCTGACCTCTCCCAGTTGAACCTCCCATCACCTGCCAGACTTCTTCTCTGAAATACAGCTTTTATGTCCCCTTGTAACTGAGACTGCATTTAATTTACAGTAATCCCTTCTAGAAAAGATTGCTCTGAACTCGTGCTTTGCTGCACATGATCAATTAAGACAGGAAAAGAGCTGATTAGAGAGACTCTGATACCAGTGACTGTTATAAACCATCCTGCATTGATTTGGGTTGTTTAGAAGGGGTTTTTTTACACGCTGAGTATTGATCAGCATATGAAAATAAGACATTTGAAAGGTAATTGCTTCTCCTGCAAGTCCATGCCATGTATTTAAGATGTGGTGTGTGATCCTCAGCAAACACATTGCACTGACCCAGGGACATAAATTCTGCTCCAGAGAGATGTGAACTCTCCAGCACATCAAAGACACTTATTTGGCAAAACCCCTGCCAGTGCTGCCTGGAAGATCAGATCCCACAGTTCTCTTCCTAATGTCTGTCACAAGCTTGACCCTCAGCTGTCAGAAAAGTATTAAATAAAAAAAAAAAGGGAATTTGCTGCTTTGAAGACAGGCAGCTCCACTTATTTCCTGCATCACACTGAGGTAGGTAATTCATGGCTCAGGCAGATAAGTTTGGAAAAATAATATATATATATTTATGTCATTTATAACAGTGTCAATAATTGCTTGCAAGCTCTCGAGAAGCAGCACTTCTTGATTTCTAGTTGATTCATTAATTTTGGGTCCACCACTGACAAAAAAAAAGCCAAACATGGCACTGATAATTCAGTTCATCCCTTCTTACCCAGTGAATCCCTGTTTCCGTGTGCAGGAAAAGCCAGAAGGCTCATTGGCAGGTTTATTAGAGGAGCTAATTGCATTTTTATTAATGGACCTGCTAAATTTTCTTATTAGTGGAGTTGCCAGGCCTGCAGCAACTGTTTTGCTTCTTGTTATGCTTTTAGCCTTAGTGTTCACCAGAGGCACAAGGTCAATTTAATTAAAGAAAGATGCTAATCAGTTTGGAAGTGATAGTTTAATACAGAATATGGGAGGAATAAAGAGAGAAAAAGAAAAAGTGAGAAAAGGACAACAAAATATTTCCAGGTGTTCTCCACATTCCACCACAGTCTGTTGAGGAGGGAAATCCTGGACCATTTTCCACAACCAACATCTGAGATCACAGAATCATGGAATGGGTTGGGTTGGAAGGGACCTTAAAGCCCATCCAGTGCCACCCCCTGCCATGGCAGGGACACCTTCCACCAGCCCAGGATGCTCCAAGCCCCGTCCAACCTGGCCTTGGACACTTCCAGGGGTGGGGAAGCCACAATTTCTCTGTGCAACCCCTGCCAGGGCCTCCCCACCCTCACAGGGAAGGATTTCTTCCCAAAATATTTGTCCCCAGAGCAGCCATCACATCTCCAACACCACTGCTTCCAGAAAAACTTCATCAACTCCCCAGAAGGTCTCTGGTTCAGCCCCAACCCTTCCCATGTTTGCCTCCCTGAGCCTCCCTGGTGCCAGATGACAGTGTCAGGCACAGCCAAGTCCAGGCTGTGGTTTTAAACTCCATCATCCTCATCCCAATTACAAAGAAATAGAGCTCCTCACAATCCTCTCACACTCCTGCCTAATTGTCATCAATCTGCTGGGGCCTCCAGAGACAAACCCTGGAATCTGAGGCTGCTTCTGAGGAATATTTGCATTAAAGCCCGTGGTTGTCCCCTGTGTTTTGTGCAGAAATCACACTAACAGGCTTAAACAGGAAATCTGCTCATTTTCTACACAGAACATTTTTTATTGATTATTTTGCTCCCCGTTTGTTGGTGCTACAGTCGTGTCTTCCACGGGAGAAAGAGGAGGAAGCAAAGGAACGAGAACAGGGGCAGTCTGAGGGCAGAATTCCTGGTTCTGGTTTGGGGATGGGAACTGAGCAAGCAGAAAACAAAACCTGATGTAGAAGCACAACCTACAGCACAGAGACCTCTGTGATTCCAAACCATTCATCATCCAAACTCTGTGTGATTTCATGAGAAAGATTCCATAAGAAATCCTGTCTGTTGACTACAATTCTCAGAGCACTAACACAGGGGGTCTCACACACAATTCCTCTTTTTTGAATGAATGAATAATGTGGATGATGTGCTTGAAAACCTGCCTCCCCCCAGCAATTTTCTGCTGTACCACGGGAGTACAGAATGTACAATACAAATTATCCACTTTTGCCCAGCTACTTAAAACGTTTTGCACATGCCAGCAAATGTAAATACACAATTAGGGCCTGTTTAGTTAAAAGGCAAAGCAAGATAAGGTACAACTATTATTAGCCAGAACAAAAACCTTCATGATCTTCATCCATACCGAGGGCTAATTAGGTTTGTAAAATGTGAAAATCAGCTCAGCTGATTATTTAAGGTTTGGAAACCAGTCCTGGGTTGGAAAGTACGACACTGAGGATGCTGATGGCTGAGGGATTCTGGGTTTATGACCATTGTTACTGTTTTCTGCACACACAGAAGCCAAGTGTGGCAGTAATTAGCATTAGGGAGTTGTGTTAACAGGAATTAGAAAAGTAGTCACAGGAGATCTTCATGACAGATGAACCATATTAAATGTCAATTGTGTCAGATGGTTTCTGTTGCTTTATGTCTTTCTACTTAAATGTAGGAAGTAAATAAAATTTAGCTCGTTGTCAGCTCAATTTAATGACTAAAAACAGCTTTGAGGAATAAAGGGGAAAAGGATTTTCTCCCACTCTCTTGTTGAGCATTTGCCCATTCCATATCTAGAAATGCTGCATTTCTTGGTGCTCGAGATTGTCTGGGATCAGAAAATGCTTAAAAAGTTGGTGCCAGAGAAGATAAAAAGCGACTTTCTTCCAGGGAATTTGAAGCATTCTTTGCTGGGGTGAAGGTTTTATTTTCAGGTTGGAGGTGATTCCCCTCAGCCTGAAGCACAAGGTCTGCTACAAGTGTTGCCTCTGATATCTAAAGGCTGGCTGATAATTCTGATAATTATGGCTCCAGCTCCCAGTCAGTCCCCCAGTTGCTCCCAGGACTGGGATGTGCATCCCAAAATTCATCCAGGACACACTTCATGTGGCTTGATGTCCTTCTGGATCTGCCACCCCTGTGAGGGGCATCAACACTGGGCTTCCTGGAGGAAGCAACAGATCTATTAATAAATAAATAAGTAAGTTTGACACATGGAGACAAATCAGGAACCACCTCTCAACCCCTCAGTAAAACACTGCTGATCACCTTAAAGCAAATTCAACGCTTACAATAACAACATTATCAAAACTATTTATTTTTTTTAGCTAAGTAAAACATAGTTTCTTCAGTACTTCATCTCTTCCTCCCCTTCTTCACTCCTTCTTCTTCTGAATTTTAATTGCGGTTTCTTTCCCACATCCCTCCAAATCCGCGGAGGTTTCAGCAAAGCAAAGCAGAGAGGAGCAATTGGGAGCTAATGACTGGGGCAGTTTGATCTCAGGCCCAGATAAGGCAGCGTTTGCACTTGTTAAGCGTCTCTGCAGGTCTAGGAAGCTAATTAAAGCTGAGCACATTCTTCTCATCTTACAGGTACTCGGTGTCTGTGGGATATGAGATACCAAAAAAAGACTTCTGTTTCCCTGATCCTTTAACTGTGTGTCAAAGCAAGGAGCCTTAAATGAGGTTTCATCTTTCTCGAGGTGTTGCCAGGCACTAATTAGCCTCGGGACTTTATAAAAAGGGGGGAAAGTGCAGGGAAAGATTTCCATGGAGATTGGTTTCTTGCCCACTCTGTAGAACTAAGCCCTCCACGACTCTCGTTAGGGGCTGCTGTGACATTTATTCCCATTTTGTGGTCGTTCCAGGGATGGACTCTGCACTTATTAACATCTGTGGCTGCTTCAGTGGATATTTTAGCAGCCTGAGTGTTCTCAATCTCCAGCCAGGGCTGTCTGTAGCATCCCCAAAGCAGAGGGGCAGACAGAGCAATATTTACACTCCCCAGGTCTTGGTTAGTTTGGCTCAATTAAGGAAAACTTCCATCCTGGGCCGGGGTTCTCCTGATAACTGGTTTCTTACATCACTATAAAACAACAATAAATACTCCAGTCCCAGGGGAAAGTGGGCAGAGCTGACTCAAGCCACAGGTCCCCGTATCCCAACCTCAATTAAATTCCCAGTGATGTAATGGGTGGAGGAGTGGGAAGTGTCCTTGATTCCCTGATAGCCCCGGCTCTACGTGCTCAAACACTCAGGCACTTTCTAATAAAGGGCTTTGGGAAACTGGATGTGGATTTGGCCTACCCAGATACCCACTTAGTATTTATTTTCTTTAGGTTTTACTGTTCCGTTTGCTGGGGAGGAAGGAAGTGGTGAGAGAGCCGAGCTCCGTGCCCAGGGAGCCACAGGGGCCCAGCAGTTCCCAACATTCCCAGAGTCCCGAGGATGGGCATGTTCCTGGCAGGCTGGTGTGAGCAGCAGGCTCACCTAGAGGTGCTTATGGCTGCTGTCAAACCCTTCCCAACACGGCAAAGTTGTCTGTGGACACATTCCCCCTGTTTTATTCCATTCCTGGAATGATGCAGTCGCAGTCGGTTCCTTCGTCGTTTGGGGGGACTGAATCCAAAGCTTTCAGGCTTTTCTGGGTCACGAGTGCCAGACCTCAAAGTGACCTTAACTAACAATCCCTTGTTTCTCTTCCTCTTTCATGAACTTACTTTCCAGGATCAATCTCTTTCCAAAAATAATATTAATTTTGGCACCACGTCCTGCTCTGTCTCGCTCTGGTGGATGTCTGGAGCACGGAGGGTAAGAACAAAGCTCTCTGGCTTGAAAACACTTCTCCTCCAGTCGCAGTTGGGTCCTTTCCTTTACATTTGTTGCATTTCTAAGAGGGAAGATGAAGTGATTTGCAGAAAGAGAACTCCAAGCCCAGCTCTAGTGACTGGTGCAGGATCCATCAGGGCTTTGCTGGGCTTGTTCCCATCATCTTTGGATATTCTTCAGACACGAAGGGGAATTCACAACCAGAGGCACTAATGCACAATCACCTCGATTCAACTTGCATTTATCCAATGCATTCTGCATTAAGAAAATAAATCACATAATTAGTGAAGACTAATGCACAGATAGGGGAGTACAGTGGGAGAGGGAAGGCAGAAGAGGCTGGTCCTGGAATGCTGTGCTCCATTTTGATGGCTGCAGTAGGAATCAGTAGCTGGAAGCTCCTGATTATAAAATTATAGCAAGCAATTAGTTGAACACGTTTAACAGCAAAGTGACATTATCATTGGACAGAAATTACTGCAGAAATCAGTGGACCTTTTCATCACCTCAGAGCAAGGCTGGATGCCTTTCCAGAAGATATTCCAGGCTAAAAGCCTGGACTCAGTGAGCTGTGAACTGGGGGAAGGGATTGAACTAAGTGACACTTCACCTCTCACCTTAAACTTCCATGAATCAGATAGAGAGACTTATTCCTTTGAATGCAGCAGCTTGAAGCCATGACAGAGTTTTCCAGGCTGGTTGGACTGCAGGGTGGGTGTAATGGGATCACAGCCTTTGCTCCCAGAGCAAAAGGACAGGAACTGGTTGCAGAGCTGAGCTCTGTTTGCAGCCTGGAGCTCTGCTGAGACCCTGCAAGGGAGAAGAGCCCCTTTGATTTTCATTCAGCAGCTCTCAGGAAGCCTTGTCTCCTTCCCTGTCCCCCTGCAAACAACAGGGAAAGGATGTGAGCTAGAAACCCTGCTGGGGGAGAAGATTCCCTGGCCATCAGCCCCTTTGCCCCATCACCAAACCCTTCAAAGCTTCCCAAGCTCTGGGGAAGGGTCAGCACCACCCCAGCACAGCCCAGGATGGAGAAATGCTGCTGTCATTTGTCACCAGCACCCTTTGGGTTGATTTAATCACAGGAACTGATCCGTGCTGGGCTGTGATTCCAGAGGTGAGGGTGGGATGGGATGGGCAGCAGCAAAGGGATGCAGGGGTGAGTGTTCCATTTGCAAAGGGCAGGGCAGGAAGGGTGAGATGGACAAGTGTTAGTGCCCCACCAGTTTATCTGCTGGGTGGAATCGGAGGGCTGGGTTTTTCTTTTCATGTTTCCTGTTGACAAACATTGCTTTCCTCGCTCTTCCTCTCCTGGGGAAGAGCTGATTGCCTTCCCTCCTTCCCTCCCTCTCCACCCAAACCCTGCACAGTGCAGATGTTCCAGCTGTTGGGGCTTGGCTGAGCTGGGAGCACCTGCCCCAGCACTGGCCAGGCCTCTCCAGCACACACCATCCCAGCTTTGCACCCCGAGTTTTGGGGAAAGATCTCACTGTTTGCCCACTTGCAGGCTTGGAGGGATGCTGATTATCCCCATGGCCTCAGCAGGCCTGACCTATTTTCCCCTGCCTGTGGTTTTGTGCTCTCTGGGAGCACTGGTGCTGCTGTACAGTGAAGGGCCTTATCTGAGCCAAGAACTATTTATTTATAAGAGAGATTTTTATTTAGAGGAAAAGACTTTTAAGAGCAAGCAGATTTTAAGGGCAGTAAATCACTCTGTATCTCTAGATCTTACTTATCCCCTGATGTTAAATAGATGCCTCTGAGGTTTTTTAGACTTTTCTGGTGACTGGCTGTTTCTGGACAGCCCTGGGCTGCTGCTGCACCCCCAATCCAAGGGGACCAGGCCGATGATGCCTCAGACCCAGCTGTGGCTCAGCAGCTGTTTCAGTTTGGCTGGACCTTGAAATTAGTCCATCCCCTTGTAATTGGGTTGTCAGCATTTGCTGAGGGATCATTTATTGTGTTGTCCTGCTCGTTCCCTTCCCATTCAGACAGGAAAGTCTTATACAATAACTTCACCCCATGGAAAAGGTCATGTGCAGAGTTCACAAAACATTGTCTCTGTATTCCTTTGTTTGTTGCTCAGTATCCCTATGCCCATCCCATAAGCCACAAAACGGGAAGATATTTAAAAATACTCTCTGTTTTGGCACATTCCCCTTAATTTTGGCAGTATTTGGGTTGAGGCTTTTGGTTTACATTTATGGGAGTTTCAGAAAAGGCAGGACAGAGCTCAGCTGGAGTTTCATAGAGAACCTCCATGAATTACCACAGGTTTTATAGGTCTCCATGCAGCTCATAAATCACTTGAGGTCGACTTGAAACTCAGCCCAGGGATGCCAAGACAGCCCGGACTGACCCAGACAGCGGCTCAGAGCTTGTGCAGAGCTCGTCTGTGCCCTGCTCCTGCTCTGCCAGTGACTTTCCCATGTCCCAGCCTTCTGCCTGCAGTGCTCCATCACCACCACACCTGCCCATTTCCCTGCTTGCCATCGACCCACGTGAGGTGACACAACATCCCCACGCCAGCGACGTCCCGTGGCGGCCACGGGGCAGAGCTGTCACCACTCCCAGCAAACTGTTCTTTCCTCTCCACGTATTTTTAGTTTTGAGTGGCAGATGTGGAAAACCGAACAGGATGATCACTCAGCATGTACCTTGTCTCTGCTGCCCGCTGGGAAGTCACAGCAAAAATGAAAAATGAGGGAGGGAGGAATTTAGAAAACACCAAACGGCTCGAAAGGCAACGGGGCAAATTCAGTCCAGCTCCGCTGTGGTTTTGCTGGTCTTTGATAGAGTTGCACCAAGAGACAAATACTCAGATGTTCCACTGGTTTGTCAGCAGGCAACTGGTAAAAATCTTTTAGCACTTCTACTTAGAGAGGGATCATTTTTGCTTCCCACAGAACTCCTGTGGGCAGGACGAGGCGTTCCCCAGAGAGCACTGGTGATCTCATCCCAGCTGACCCTGCAGAGAAACCTTTAGCCTGGGCATGAGCACTGAGCAGCAAGTGCTCCCTTCTCACAGTGCACAGTTGCTGCTTGGTGCTCCCTTTGCTCTTGCATCAGTTTACCCACCAGGGTTTCCATGGAAATTAATACACAGTATCATACCTGCTCCATCCTGCCCAATCTGCTTTTTTTTTTTCCACATGCCAGCCCCATAAATCCTTGAAAAGCCTCGGATCTGGAGGGTAGTAATTACCCAGTGTCTTTGGAGCAAATCCAAGCACACCCTGGGTCTGAGGAGCTGTAATTACCCCTCAGCCCCTGACTAAGTGCCCAGTCACAAGGTGTAACGTAACCCTTGCAGCCACGGGATGTTTTCCTACATGAAAGGCCTTTGCAGGGATCTGAGGGGTTGAATGTTATTCAGCTGCTGTAAAAGAAACCCAGAGGCAGA
This sequence comes from Neopelma chrysocephalum, assembly GCF_003984885.1. Taxonomy (NCBI): domain Eukaryota; kingdom Metazoa; phylum Chordata; class Aves; order Passeriformes; family Pipridae; genus Neopelma; species Neopelma chrysocephalum. The sequence continues at coordinate 10,068,619 of NW_020897746.1, read as the reverse complement.
TTTGAGGCCAGGTTTGTTGGTAGCAGCCCTCTCTCAATAGGCAGCTTTCCCCCCATGTGAGACTTTGGTGACACAACAAGGACCGTCCTGCACGTGGGGTCAGGCAGTGGCCACGTGCCCGTTTGTGGGTCATGTCACAGATGTTTTGCTCCATGCCCTGAGCCTCCTTCTCCTGCTGGGTGAACCTCTCCATGAGACACAAGCTGGCCTGTGGACTGGGGGCTTGGAAAATGTCTGTGTCCAGCTCCATGGAGGGCAGATCTCCTGGTGAAGGTGGTCCACAGTGAGGTATTTGTTCCTTTTTTCCCCTCTATCCTTTGGAACAGTTTTCCAGCCCACCACTGGAACGTGCAGGAATATCTGACAGCCACCAGCACCTCTCCAAGGGAATCCACCTCTCCGAGTGACGCCGGATCCAAGGACTGCAGGAATCCTGTACGAGCACAACTGCCCTTAGAAAAACTGTGAGAACTCTGGGATAATTCTCTTTGTTGCAAATTCAGCCACGATCACGATTTTACCAGATTTGGAGGGGCCACAAAAGACATAAAGGGAAATATCTACGCTTCAAAATGACTGGGAGAAAATAGATCAGTAGGGAACAGAGGTGTGAGAGAAACAGGCTGACATTAAAAGGAAAACCCAGGGTTCAAGGGCAGGATACTGGTGGCCCAGCAGCAGGATAAAGGGATGTAACCACATGGTGACACACAGTGAAATACTTTAATTTTCACCTCATCTCCTAAAGCTGCCTCTGGTTTCAGCCACAACCCATCAGAAACACTCTGGAATTAACTGCATTGTGCTGGGATATTTTCAGTAGAAGAAACACTTCCCTCTGAAATTAAGTCCACCAAGAACTGCTTTGGAGAGGAGTCTGATCCCATTCAGAGGATGACATGTGATTTATCCCTTTGTCCACTCCTATCAGTCAGATCTGCAGGTCCTGCCATTAGACCAATTAATTATGTCTCTCAGTGTTTACCCACGTTCACGCTGCAGGGGCTGGAAGGTTATGAAGTGCCTGCTTGGGGCAACGTAATTTCATGTCCTTCTGAAACCTCAGAAGGTACAGCAAGATCCCTGGAGCACAGAGCACTCTGTGAAGTACTGCTGAGAATAATGATAATTCATCTGCCTTGCCCAGCAGTTTTAGTTTGCATTCCAAGCATGATTTTATGTAGCACTCTGGAATTTCTCATTAACTGTGGTACAATCATTTCTAACGAGTTTCTGAGGTGTTCTACAAAGGTTTTCAGCTGGGCCACGTGGCAAAAAGGGGTTGAAGTTGGACATAATTGAAATTAAGGCGGCTCAATAACACTAACTCATCAAAGTGTAATTGTGCTGGTTTGAACTTTAGCCATAAGACACATCAAATGGAGACAGTGAGCAGTGACTGGTGACCTGACAGCCCTTAAAAACATCTGCAGGCACAAGAAAGACCTTTTGATGAAACCTGAACCAGGCAATTGGAGTCAGGTGCATCTGGACATCTCCACACATCCATTTGCAGTGGATGGAAGGCAAGGCAAAGCAAGGGAATGGGAAGCAACACCAGCACGATGAATAAATTCCATAATATATCTATTTTTTCCTGGAGTGACATCCTACAGACTGCCCATGCTCTTCACCTTCTGCCCTTCATCTTCTGAGTGGTGAACTGGTACGAACTTCCCAGAAAATGCTTTTCCTTTTATTTTCAAGGGCAGGTATTGCAGCTTCCAGGAGGGCTGCAAGGGCAAGCAAAGTTGTTTTCTCCTCGGGAGATTGCGAAGGTGAAACTTTATATCTCGCAGCTGCCTCGGTCGTTCTCCTGAAGGCATGTTCACCTCGCTCCTCCAGCAGCACAGACCCAGCTCTGCCCTCCTGGCACTGCCTGTGCTGCTCTTGAGCTGAGCTCATCAAGGACAAGACCATCCTGGGCTTCTGTTGGAAAAGGGGGGTCGATGCCTCAGCTGCAAAGAAAAGGAAGAGTCACAACGGAGGTTGCTGGAGTGAGGATTTTTAAAATACATCATTTTCTGTTTCCCATTCTGGTAAGGAAATAGGCAATTGCTGTCTTAAAAAATTAGATGTCGTGAAATTTCAAGCTCTCTTTGTTTCTCATAAACATCTTGCAACTTGTGACAGAGGTTGCTGGAAATGTCCCCTCAGAGCAGTGCCGTGCTGGCCCAGAAGTGTTTGATCTGTGCTCTGGCCTTTTCTTCATGTGGGTTGGACCGGGCTCTAGTCAGATAATAAAATCATCTGGTCAATTGAGTTTTAAAAAATAAATTTGAGCGAGTCAGCCTTCACTTTATAGCAGCTCTACCCAATCCATCCAGAGGAGTAGTTAAAACCAGGATCTGGCCAGCACCAAAGCACCATTTCCAGCTGACTCCAGCTTTGCAGGGGGAGTCTGAAATCTGGAGCTGTGTGTCTTCAAGCTTTGGCTGAGCTCCAGCTCTACCTACTACCCAAGAAGGTCGGTGGGTTGGTGTGTGCCCTGGTGGGTGTGAACCACGAGGAGCTGGGCTGTGTTCACACACGTTGGTGTCTGAGTCACCTCCACACTTCACCAGGTCGTAATTCCCGATGGGAAACACGTTCAGTAGTTTGGGCTTAAATGGCCATGCAGGTATCTGGGCACAGCCTGTCTAGGCTTTGTCTTAGAAGGTTTGATTCCTCTCTAATCCAGTCTTATATGGACTTGCTGCCATGCAATGTGATCTGCAGTTATAGCACCCTATGGAGCTGAGGGAGTGCCCTGACACCCACTGAACACTGAGCATCAAACCCTGTGGCTGTATTTTTAGTTAAAGAGCCTCACAAAGCCACCAGTTCTTTTCAAAAGGACTTCTAGGTTTAAATCCAAATAATTTGAATGAACTTGTTGGTTTCAAAGCCAAGCAGGAATTCCACCACTTTCACCTGCGCTGTTGGCCCAGACTCTTACAAACAATGTCTTCCTTGGAATCTGGTGTCTCATTAAAGGAATTCTTCAGTGACTGTCCTGAAAGTCTGGGAATAGTTTTTCTATAGAGTTCAAATTTGGAAAATGACACGAGGTGCTTTTTTCCTAGAAATCTGCAAGGCTTGGAAGACAGGGAAAGGAAAGGCGAGAGGGTGTCTCCTGACATGATGTGCTACTGTGGATTGGATTTTCCTAAATTGTTAATCCATACTGGGAAACATCTCCATGTGTTGCTTTGACATTGCCATGGTTGTATCAGAGACCACCAAAGCAGAGGCAGAGTCACCAGCAGTGGTGGGATGGGACACCCAGTTGGACATGTTGGTGATGGAGCCCAGCTCATCACTCCCTGCACCACAGCCTGCCCCAGGCAGTGGGAACAATTACACAGCTGCAGAAGAAAAGCCAATAGCAGGACTGAAATATTCCCACAGGTTTCTCTTGATTTAGATCTCCCAGATAACATCTGATGATCATAAAATACAGTGCCAGGCGAGATAATATCACTAATTAGAGGGACACCATGCCCAGCCTTCAGCCAACTCTTGTGAAGCTCCATGAGGTCATTCATGAATAGGCTCCAAGGAAAAAAAGGCAAAGTGTCAATAGGAATGACTTTCTTCAATAGATTCACCTGTGATAAGCACATTCCAGTGACTCAGTGCAGGATAAGTAGGTGCTGGAATTTTCACATCCATGAAACAGTAACTAGGAGAGAAAAATCCAGTAAATGCCTTTTTTTTTTTATTCCCACTGATTGTATTTGAAATGAAAGATAAGCATAGGAAGTCTGAGGCAGAAAACAAACTTCCAGTGTGTGTGGATACTCACAGTCACCCCAGGATGCTCTGCCCATGAGGTAATACTTCGCGGGACGGCGGGGAAAAAAAAAAACCCATCCACAAAATTGCTTCCAGTCGGTTCTGAGGCAGGTCCTGAGCGACCAAACTCCCTGTCCTTTGAAACCATTCCAGATCACATCAGTTGTGTTCTGATTCAGAGTGGAATTTTGTTTTTCCCATCATGTGAGGGAGCAAACGTGCAGCCCAAGAAGGGCGATGTCAGCTCGGACGCAAACACGCTCTGGGAGGGGAACGATGCCACAGCCACGCCGAGCAGAGCAGTGGGCTCAGCAACAGGATCAGTTCTGCATTGCCTCGTGGACAAAACCATCTTTGAAGGATTAATAACAAACTGAAAGCTCGCTGGAAGCATCTCCCTTGTTTGTTTTGGCTCCCAGAGCACTTCTAAGTGTAATTACGAGCGGTTGAGAAACGGAGAGGGCGAAAAAATCTTGTGGTTGGTTCGTGCACAGGGCGGTGGCTCAGGAGACCTGGGTTGATTTCTAACCTCTGTCACAGCCCAGTGTCACACAAAATAAGAGATTTGACTTCATCTGCAACTCATTCTCTATGAACAGGGCTGAAGCTGCCCTTGCCTGCCCAGTGCTTGGTTCCACAGCCCCTTGCACAGAGGTACCATGGGCCCTTCATGTCCTGCTGGTGTTGATGTAATACAGACAGTGATAATGATACAGCCATTTTTAAGGGTCTCCTGTGCTTATATATCCATATAAAAGCCTCTCTCAACAGCACCATGCTGCTTCAGAAGGGGAAAATCCAACACTCCCGCACACAGCTGCACATCCTTTTAAGCCAGGGGATACAAGTGGATTTGTGCTGTGCAAGAACCAACGTCTTCATTAAGATCCATGTTTGCTGGGCAGTGACAAATCTTTCCCTCCGAACACGGTGATTAAGGTTTAATTTTATTCGGGATTACAGGAGGCTCCCTTTGCAAACCAGCCCTCGTCCAACTTCGGGCACATATTGCCTGGAAATGAACATTCCTCTCCAACTGCTTAAGCAGCTTTGGATAAGAAATGATGGTTTCAGGAAGATTAGGAGCGTAACAAAGGTCTCTGGGCTAAGAGCACGTTAAGAGAAAGTGGCATCACAAGTTCAGGAGGAGATGCTGCCACCTGTGAGGGGCTGAATCTTTCTGGGAGAAAGTTGGTGGGGAAAGGATGGATTAGTGAAGGTGAGCACAAAAATAAACAAATATATATGTGTATATAAATCATCAGCAGAGGAATTTATAGGCCTCAGCCTGCTCAGAGAACCAGATCAGTGGTTCTGGAGGTTTTATTGTGTGGCAGCAACCAGGAGCCTCCCACGAAACGAAGTTAAAGGTGACAAAAACAGGAGGGTCTTGCCCAGATCAGGAGCTGGGGATGGAAGATGAACAAAGGGCTGGAGGAGAAGCAGAGCAGAGGGAAAGGAAATGATGTCTCCCAGGGCTGCCCAGCAGAGCTGGGATGCAAAACTTTGCCACACTATCCAGTTCCCTGTTCATGCAGATCCACCTCCTCTGGTGTTCCTCATGGATACTGTCTTATTCTGCCAGACAATGGTATTTAAATACAACATATCATTATTTGTTCTTAAACACACATGTTCTTAAACACACATGTTCTTAGACACACATGTTCTTCCCCCTGTGGGAGCAGTGGGAGGAGGACAGTGTGGATATTCCACGAGTATTTCACTCTCACTGCAGTGACAGCTTTGATTTGTGAAACAGCTTGGAATAAAATGCCGGTAATTTTTCATGGAAAAACCAGTGGACGTAACTTGTGTGTGTTTCAAAGAGAGCAGCAGAGAGCTGAAAGGCCTGGACATGCCATTATCTGAGTGCCAAAATCCTGGATGGATATAAAACTTAGCGTTTTCAGCTCAGAGGAGTAACATTAGAATCATCCCTAATTAAGCAGATTCTGCTTGTTTATTGTTCTCAAGTATCTGCAGCTCTGCTCATCAATTTTTCACATTATTCCTTGGCTGTTTTCTCATGTTCAGTCTCTCTGCTGGTTTGATGTTTTGCTCTCTGGAGATTTCTTTCACAAATTTTTCTTATTTCCTTAGATAAATCTTTTTTTTTCACAATGCCAAGCGAGTGTTGTCACTGTGATAGGGTGTAGGGAGAGCAGAGAGCCAGGCAGTGGAAACTCCTTTAACTTAATGCCATGGAAAAACCCCTCTGGCTTCCTGTCAGTCAAAGAAGGTCAAAGGCAGTCAGAGCTCCAACTCTGTCAATGGATCCTAAATCCAGTATTTAATATCGATTCCCACCTTCACAAACACCATATGGACAATGGTGACAGTGCTCCTGACATCAGGGTGATGAAATACAACCAGGAGGCTAAAATGACTTCACACAGCAACCACTGCAACAGAACTGGAAAGGACCTTTTTTTGGGTTTAATTAGTTATTTTAGTGGTGGGGTTTTGGTAGAGGAGCTCTGTGCAGGCAGGAGGAGGGGTGGAGGGGCAAAGCTGGACTCCCTTGGTGCTTGGGGATATTTGAGATGGTGTTGTAGGTGTTCAGAGCAGATGTTGGGCTCACCTTGGCTCCCTGGCTGTGGGGAGGAGGTTTGCTGGGCATGTCCTGGGCCAGCCCATCACTCAGGTGATGGACCAAAGCTGATCTTCAGCTCTGGAAGAGGTTTTTGGTGACCCTTGTTCAACTTTGGAGGAGATTTTTGAAGATTCATCTTCATGTGGTCTGTTTTAGCCCAATTCTGAGCACAGGGTGATAGAAATGCTCCCAAAGAGCAGTGCTGGCACCTGGGGATGCCCACACATGGAATGCCAGGCTTAGACATCCCCAAGGCTCTGGGAATGTCACTCACATGGACCTGGGGCCTGCTGCCATCACTGCCTCTGTCCCTGCTGAGCCTGTGGGTGTCCTTCCTGAATTGAACTAAAACCTAGAAGCAGCACCATTAAATCAGACAAAGACCAAGTGGAACATCTTGGAGAAGAGAGCCTTCCAAGTGACCCTGGTGGTATTCAGGGAAATGGTTGTGAGATGACCAGAACTCACATGGGAACTCTTTTTTAATAAAATGAAGGGGGAAGGAAGAGAACTATTCAGATTTTCCCCTTGAAAATTTCACAAAATTACTTTTCACATACTTAAATTATCTCCACCTTCGTTTCATATACGAAAATCTGTTGCCTACAGAATGAGTCAATAAAAGCCAATAAAATGAGAACAGTATGAGACAGATCTTTGGATTGTATAAATAAAGCACGGCTGAGGTGACATCATGGGGGCAACAGTGATTTATACCAGCTGAGGATCTGGCCCGTAAACTGGGAATAACTCCTTCTGCTCTGTGATTTATGTTCTCCAGTTATTGACTGCTTAGAAATAAGCCCTCTGTTATAAACAATCTGGGAAGCAAAGAAGGCAATTGTGTCTTAATGAGACCATGGTTCAAAGCACTGCCCTGGTACATTGACCCTTCTATAGATCACAAAGTCTCCTTGATTTAATTACCTTACAGAACCCCAGACTAGACAGCTCCAAAACTCATTTATGCCCTGATCTTTCTACTTTTTTTATTTTTTTTATTTGGGTGCATTTATAGTGATTTATAATTCAGCCAAGGGAGTCTTCAGGCAGCTGATGAGAATTGTTTAGAGGGGTTTGCAGTTTGTATGCAATTATATTTTTTCTTAAGGAAAAAGAAAAAAAAACAAAGCGCATTTTGAGACTTTAAAGGTCTTGTCTCATTTCCCAAGCACAAATAATAAGCAGTTGTGCCTTTTAAGTGTAAAGGACTAGAAACTTCAAGGGTAGAATTAGGGGAATTTAAATCAGAGGCGAGACAGTGCACACACTGGAAATGTTCCTATTTGAAAGTTCACAATTCAGCCTTGCACACAGCTTTCAGCAGTTATTACAGGATTGTTCCACTAGGATTATCTCATCTACGAGGATATTTATTTTCCCCTTCCAATCTGTGGCATAAAGCAGTGGAAATAATACGATGTTCCCTTTCATTCACAAACGGCGAGTCTCTGCCGTCTCAGGATGTCTCACAGAGCTCTAATTAGATCTAAATCTCAAAACATCCCCAAAAATTAATAAAACAACCAATATTCCATCTTGATTTCTTCTGGATCCTCACTGCACTGCAACTAACCAGGCAGCAAACAGCCCTGGCCCCTCTCTGGTGCTTCCTCGGTGCCGCAGCCCGCGGGATTTCATCTCCCCCCGGCAGGAAGGGATGCTCAGAGCCATAAAATCATAGAACCATGGAATGGTTTGGGTTGGGAAGGAAAGATCATCTTGTTCCACACCCCCTGCCATGGGCAGGGACACCTTCCTCTAGCCCAGGTTGCTCCAAGGCTCGTCCAAACCAGCCTTGGACCACCAAACCAAGTGTGACCAAACCAGGACCACTGACCTGGACTGTGGGATCACCCCCTGTGCCCAGAGGTGGCTGGTGGCCACTCAACCAGCAGGGCAGTTGTCTTTGTGCTACCAAAAGTCTTGGTAAATATCCAATAAACACCGACCTCCCTCCTGAACCTTTGACAAAAATCTCCTCCCGAAGGTTCTCCCCCATCTCTGTGCATTCAGAGACTTGAGCTGCAGTTGCCGAAGTCCCTGCATGATTTAAAAGCTGAAATCCCAGGGCATTTTCATCATTTGCAGTTGGTTTCCAGAGCTTTTTAACTGAAAAACACAATTCTCACTCACGTTTCTTCAACACTCCCTTCCAGGCATCACCTACCCCAATCCAGGATCATCTTCTCTCCCCGTACCCACCCCTTGGCATTTTCCAGCCCTTTCCTTTCTCTGACCACACCTAGTTGGGAGTTTTCAGCCCTGAATATCATGGAGTGACCTTGGCACAACTCCCAGTGTCTGTCTGGGTCTCAGGGGCCCCAGAAGCAGGAGCCTGGTACAGGAATGGGTCAGGTCCCTTTGCCCTGGCCAGGAGCACAATTACCTGAGCTCAGCAACTGCCCTGCCAGGTGTCACATTTATACACTGCTGTTAATTAGCTCATGCCATTAATTAGCACCAATGGAATAGAATTTTGAGCAGAAAGCATCCCTCTTTTGGGCATATTTGTACCCTGTGAATATATTTTTCTTTAATTTCAAGTCCCTTCAGCAGAAAGATCTACTCCCTCAGGAGTGGAGTCTCATGGGCAGAGTCACAGTATATAATAAGAAAAGGACTTTAACCCCTGCTGCAAACCATATATTAATACTTAATAAGCCCCTGCCCTCTCTCAAAACAAATAAAATATTATTGCTCTCTGAGCTGAAATACATTTAAATGGAGCAAAGATTTGTAATTTTCCAAAACAAACAGTCTTCAAGTGAAGCTCTTTTGCAATTATTTTAGAGACACTTCTGTGGATTGGGTGGGGGCCTAAAAATAATGTTGTAGATTGTAAGATCTGACAATACCAATAATTACACTTCTGTAATTAGCTTAAGCATCCCATTTTCCTCTGGGTATCAGGACTCCCTTTTCCTCCTCAATGCTGAGGCTGTTTTAATGTATTCTAGCTGAACACTTAAACCTCAATCACAGGCTCATCTGGAGAATATAGTCTTGTATTTTTAGGGCTGGAAAAGGACACAGGGAACTTGTTTCTCCCTATTAAAGTGATAACAAGTGTCTCTAGTAATGAAGGGGGGGGAGAATCCTGAGGATTCATAGCTCCCTTGAACACAGACTGGATCTAATCCCTTAGTGTTTTTCCCCATCATAAAACATTTTCTGCCTTCTTGATGTTTTTGTGTTTTGGTTTGGTTTGGTTTGGAGGTTTTTTTGTTGTGGTTGGTTTTATTTGTTTTGTTTGGTTTGTTTTTTTTTTTTTTTTTGGTTGGTTTTGGTTTTGGTTTTGTTTGGTTGGTTTTGGTTTGGGGTTTTTTTGGTTTTTTGTTTGTTTTGTTTTGTTGTTGTTGTTGTTTTGGGAGGGTTTCTGTTTGTTTGGGGTTTTTTTCTTCATTCAGTGCAAGAAAAGGGGAGAAGGGAGAATGTTTTACATCCTGGTGGTCAGTGGCAGGTGGTTTAGCTCTGGCACAGCCAAGAACAACCTTCAGGCTGCAGAATCACTCCTCCCTACCTGTTTTTCTGCAGAGCTGTTTCAACAGTCATGAGCCAAATTTCAGACACACTCTGGCCCTGTGTGCTGCATCCAAATCCCAGGGCTGCACTGCACAGCTCAGATGGGATCTGCTGAAGTCCCCAGGGCTTTAGGAACCCAACACCTGTAGGACACAGAGCTCAGACCTCAAAGACCTTCTGTAAAACTGGTCACTGCGGGGCTGCTAATTATGGTGATCAAAGGTGACATTTAAAGGGGTGGCATCCAATAAATGCCACCACACTGCCTGACCCAGCTGAGGGCCTGGCACCTGGCGAACCACGAGCAGCACGACCCCCAGAGATAAAATCCAAAAGGAGAATGGCTCTGTGAGAAAAGAAAAATGACCCCAATAAGAGCAGAGTGCAGCCCTGACATGAGTCAGAGTTCAAATGGCTGTGAACAAATCCTGGGCATTATCTGCCAAAATATGAGTGTAATTATGCCTGTGAGTCCCTTAAGGGGACAGGTATAAAAGCTGTACTTATGGCAGGGTTTCCCTGTCTCCCTGCAGTGGGATTTGCAGTGTTCTTCCAGCCAGGGGCTGTCCTGGCTTTGCCCCTCTCCCACCCGGGTGCTGCCCTCCTGCCCTGCCCACCCAGAGCTCGGGTGCCACTGGCACGACCATAAAAGCCAATCCAATCTGCTTTTTTTTTTGCCCCACAGACGTGACAAGAGGAACAAAACCCTTTGGGATGGACCTTACTGACGATGCTTTGGATTAATTGCAAACCAACCCGGCCCAGCAGAGCTTTGGGAAGGGAGGTTGGTTTTGGTGTTATTGCAGCAACCTGGGGCTTCTTTAAACATTAACCAGGCCCTGCTGCATCGAGCAGAGATGCTGAGGGGACAAAGCCCTGCTTGCAGGGCAACCCTCCCCCTCGGTTTTTCGCTCAGTATTTTTTTAAGTGCTGGGTTTTCAGCTCTCCCAAAGTGCTGGGGACTCCTCTCCAGGCAGCAGCTGAGCAGGCCTGTTTATTTATAAGAATCAACCAGAGCCACACAAAAGGTTATGGCCACGGGCCAAACGTCTTTGACATCATAGCCTGTCATTAATGGCATAAATCCTCCGTGATTTCATTTCCCAGCAAGCTAACCAGCATCTCTCACAGATTATTTTAAAGGAAAAAAAAGTCTAAACATTTACCTTCAGACCCCCAAACAGATCATATCGCTCTATTTTGCCTTCCCAATATTAAATATATTCTCTTGCATGTGGCGTTTTTATTGCAGGTTGTGACCAGTCAAAGAGCTTGGTTCAGAAAGAGATAGGCTCAGAAAGAGAAATTTTCTCATTGTTCCCTAAGGGGAAAAACAAAAACGACATTTCATTTAACAGAACTTTCCCCAACGACTGTACTTTGCTGTTTCAGTGTATTTTTGTCTGCCAGATCCCTGTCTGGCCATTCATTTTGAGGGAGAGAAAAAATTAAAAGGCTGTTCTCTGTGCCACAGCCTCTTCAATGTGAGAACATTTAATGTGGACAGGCTGGAAAAGTTGTCCTTCAGACCATACTTGTCCCTTTTTCTCCATAAAATGATCATGGTTATGTGGAAAACATTAGGAAATGACTCTGAGCATGAAAAGACTGATATACATGCAAATACCTGAATATCATTATTAAAACTCCTTGTTTAAAGTCTTCCTGACCTTGATATATTTGCTGCTGGACAACGATAATAAGCCAGATAAAAAATATTTGATAACAATATTAGATAATATTTGACCAATCATTGCTGGTTGCTTTAGACTGGGCCTAAAATGCCTAAGAAAATTTTTCAAACCTGTAAAGGGTAAACCAGGATTTCTTGCACATTTTTATGGACAAATAGACAGTCAGAGAGTTGGGTTTGATCTCCCTTTTTCTGAATGTGAACTGAAATTGCTGAAGTTGCTCCAGATTGCACCGTTTGGGATCAAAAGCCCCTGACAGGTCTCCTGCCTCCAGGAGCAAATGTCCATGAGGGTGTGAGCTCTCACTTATCAGCTCCCATCTCAAACCACCCCGAGGAGAAGGTAATTACACCCAATTACTGATGAATCCTGAGATCCCGAGGAATTCTAGGGAGTCACACTTGGGATCAGCCCAGGTCCATGCCAGCTCTGCCTTCTGGTGCCAGAGCAAACTCCTGGAGGCTGTGCTGGCTCATCCCTGGTGGGTCACAGGGAGAGGGAGGATCACTCAGTGGCAGTGCCAAGGGGCTGGGGCAGTGCAGCCTGGGCATCCCCAGCCTGAGAAGATCAAAGTGAGTGTTCCCAGTGCAGAAAATGATACCCAGGAGCCCACCTGGGCACACACACTGTCCCCACTCCCTCTGCTCAGAGAGGACAGAGCTGGAGCTGGAAATTCCAGCACAATCCCAAAGTTCCCCATCTGAGCCATCGCTCCTGCCTTCATCCCACCTCAACCCTGCACCCAACAGCCCTCACCACCACCAAAGAACAACAAAAGGACCTCCCACATACCTTGGCAAATATAAATTAGATGTTTCCTTTTTTTGAGTGGTCTGGAATCTCAGGAGGATCCGCAGGCAAATGCTGCCCAGATGTGCAGACAGCACGGATGTGTCAGAGCTCTCATGTGAGAGCCAAAGTTAAAATATGCCTGCAAAGCACCAGTAGCTTCATTCTTATGACTAACACATCCCAAAGGTGCCATAACATGCACTGATGCAATGAATTCTGGGGCTCTGGAAGGAGTACAGCGAGAGGAGGAGCTGCAGAGGAGAGTTTCTTAGGAAAGCCAGCAAGTTATTTTTCCACAATTTATCATACTACTCTTACACTGCGAGTTAGGCTGTGCCTCCAACTGCAGAGATGAAAAGTCACACAACTCCAGCACGAATCAAGCCAGCCAAGAAAAAGAAAAGCAGCTTTCTCTGCTCCCCAGGGCATATATTATGCCTATTTGCTAACGTTTTTTGATATGTGGAGGAGACAAACTTCAAGGAAGGAATGTGGTCGTGTCCTATCTGAAACAAAATCTCCCGTGCTGGGACGGGCTGAGCGTGTTTCGCTGGGCAGATGTTGGGGTGGGCAGGGATTGGAGTGGCAATGTCACGTTTTTGAGAGGACAGAGTGCAGTGCTGCCCTTGTGAGGGACAGAGAATGGACTCACAGCATTGCTGCAAAGAGTCACAGAATGGCCTGGGTTAGAAGGGACCTTAAATTCCATTTCATTCCACCCCCTACCTTGGGCAGGGACACCTTCCACTATCCCAGGTTGCTCCAAGCCCCATCCAACCTGGCCTTGGACACTTCCAGGGATCCAGGGGCAGCCACAGCTTCTCTGGACAGCCTGTGCCAGGGCCTCCCCACCCTCCCAGAGAAGAATTTCTTCCTAATATCCCATCTAACCCTGCCCTGTGTCAGTGGGAAGCCATTCCCCCTTGTCCTGTCCCTCCAGGCCCTGGTCCAAAGTCCCAACTGGGAGCCTTCTCTTCTCCAGGCTGAACAATCCTAACTCTCAGTCTTTTCTCACAGGAGAGGTGTCCCATCCCTCCTATCATCTTTGTGGCCTCAGCCCAACAGGTCTCTGTCCTTCCTGTGCTGGGCACAGAGCAGGAGGGGGGTCACAGCAAAAAGCAGATCCCAACTGCTCTGGTCACAGACGGTCCCAAGGTTTGCATGTTCCATGGATTATGATCTGGGTGTCAGCAGAACTCCATGAGCCTTTAGAGTAGATAAAGTCACCTGTAAACATGTTGGGAAGGTTCCTCTTGAGCACCCATCATCAAATCACCATCCAAATCAGCCTTTCCAGCGACATGGAAATATCCGTGGAAGGAAACACCTGCAGGATTTGAAGCGTGTGCCGTGAGGCTTTCAAGCAGTGCATAATTAATTGTATCTCAAATACATGCAAATAAGTTACATGTGTAACAAAATCTCCAAGTGTGAAAACCCAGAATACAACAGGCTGGGGCTTTTAATCATTTTCTGTAACAGTGTCGTGGAAGAGGTGCCACGATGAGATTCCTGCTGCCAATGAAAAAGAGGGGCAATCCATGCAAATGCTGCTCACATTTCTTCTTCCTGCTCCCTCCCAGTGGTTTAATTTATATCTGATGAGCCCATAGTTTCAAGCAGGAGAATGGCACTTTAGGCTCCCTGGTAATACCACTTGGATTGGAAGTGCTCTCATTATTCGCACCGGAGGATCCAGATTTGCTTAAACAAGAACTGTCACAACATGCTGAGGTCCAGGGATTCCTGGGGGAGCTGGGCTGACACATTTGATTCTGATTTGCATTAATTTATGAATCTTACACGGTCTGTTTGTCCAAGGGTTCTAAAGATGTTTAGCCAATGCATACCTTGAGTTAATTCAATAGAAAAGCTGCCGGATACCACAGCGAGGGACAGGCACAGCAGCTCTGGCAGCCCCAGCCCATGAAACACTGATCACAGGGGCTGCAGCAGCATTTCATCACAGCAGTTAGAGCTACAAATAATGAAAATACCAACACACTCCAGCTACGTTAAAATGTTGCAACTCTAAAGGTAAATACCAAACCCACGAGGGCCCTTGAGATCAAAGCCTGGTGAAGAGCATCGCTGGGAAGCGAGAGGGAAGAAGGGAGGAAGAATGAGAAGGGCAGAAATAAACTCCAGAGACCCTTGGGAGAAAGCTTTGGAGGACTCGAGATAAAGGCTCTAATAGAGCTCCAGTATTGGCTCTAATTAGGGTAAGTCAGGGCTTCACTAATTGCCTTTAATCCCTTGGCTTCCTTGCCAACAGCAGTGCCCGTGCCCAGGGCGTGGAGGGGAGAGTCACAGCCTCTGTACCCCAGTGCCACTCACTGAGCCCATTTCCCACAGGGATCAGAGCTGGGGCTGGGCAGATCCAGAGGGGAGAAGGGAATCCAAGGACACTGTGAGCCCCAAGAGCCCCATCCTCCATCAGCACAGACTCTGCGAGGCAAAAAGCTGGGACATTCTGCTTTCCTCCATTGAAATAATTGCTTTCCCTTCTCCAGAAGGGCTGTTGCAATTCCCCCAAAATCCTGCAGACAGGTGTCCTTCAGGTGAGCATTTTTGAAGTGCAGTGTTTGCATTTGAGCTGCTCCACACCTTTATTCACTTTATTTTTTCTTTAAGGCTTTTTTTCTTCTTCTTAATTAGCTGCTGGGCTTTTTATTAGAGGAGAGACATCTCTTGCCAAACTCTCTTGCAGAAGTAAGGATGGAATTCCCTCTGATTCCATCACAGAGGTATCCTGAGTCACCTGCAGTCAGCCAAAGCTCCCTTGCCTTGGGTGTAAACAGAGAAAAACACCAACTTTTGATCTGCTTCCAGCAGAAGTGAAGTCAGTGCAAGTACCAACATGGGAAAAGGGAAGAAGAAAAGCTTTTCTGGGCTCTCTTGCTGTGCATGCAAAGGATCACACAAAAATCCAGGGGTAAGGATGGAGTTGCTTTGGTTAAAGGTGACATTCACCCTTCCCAGTACAACAGCCACTGCACAATTTAAGAATATTAAAAAACATAGAGCCAAAGCAGGATGATTTCTCTGGGTAATCTCTGTGCCCTGGGGTGAGATGCAGCCCTGCCCATACAGATCCTGTGCTATTAAACCATAGGGATCCAGCCCTTCCTGTGGACAGCCCATTACAGATCAATTAAACTCCAATAATGAGTTCAGTGGAAGCAGCATCTCAGAGTTCATTTGTCTTGGGCAACACCAGCAGTCAGGTCTTTCTCAAAGCCTAATAGTCAAGAAGATTTCTGAGGTGGTGACCTCGGAGTGCTCTGGCTTTGCTCTTTATTTAGAGCCGAGTGTTGGTGCTTCCAGGCTGGAGCAGCAGCACCAGTGAGCCCCAGGCTGTGTCTCTGCTGCTCCTGCACCAAACACGGGCACAGCCAGGAGGCATTCCATGCCAGGCATCGTAATTAATGAGCTGATTTGCATATCAAACATGCTTTGTGCGCAGCAGGATGTTTTGCCTTTAAAAAAATTAGGGAAATATCAATCCTGGAAAGCGAGAGCCCACGGATTCCTCCCTGCTCCCCAAGGAGCCAGCACACCCCCTGCAGCAGGAGGGAGCAGGGGTTACCTGGGGGATCCTCCCTCCTACTGCTGGTTGCAAGGAATAACCAGAATAAGGTCAAGTTTGGGCAGACAAGACCTCAGAAATGGTTTTGACCTTGTTTCCTGAGTTATCCTGAAATTTGTTACTGCTGGGAGATGAAAGGAGGAAGATATCCAACAAGGGCAGTTGGTCTCCAGAAGTCCCTTCCCACCCATTCTGTGATCTGTGCCACAGTTCACAACTCCCTTTTGCTTCCCAACCAGAGGGATTCAGTAGGGATTTCACAATTTAATCAAAATATCATTTATATGATTCCCAATGCAGATTTTTTAAAATAAAATCTGTTGCCAGTACCTGTGGGTTGAAATCCAAGCCAGTAAGGAAGGAAAAGGCAAGAGCAGCAGTTTTATTTTTAAAGAATAATATAAAATGCCTAAATTGCTGGAACAGGTGTGTTTGTAGCCCTTTCCTGTCCTGCCCACCCAAAACTATAAAATGCCTTGGCTTGTGTGTAACAACCTGGATTTGCACATTCAAACAAGCTGAAAACATTAGTGCTGGATTACAGTGTAAATATATGTTTTCAAGACTTGCATTTCGCTTTTACATTCTTGACCTTTCCATAATTCTCATTGCTTCCATTTCCTGTCCTGTTGGGTGAGAAAACTGGGGAAAAGAGGGACTGGTTGCTTCCTGCAGCTTCCTCTGACCCTGCAGGAGCATCCACAGCAGTGCCAGTGCCTCTGTCCTGCTGCTGCTCCACGTCTTCCATGGCATTTTACTCCCTCTGCCTGGATTCAGGTGGCACATTCCTGGAGCCTGCAGGGCATCCTGGATGCATCCAGCTTGTCTGGGAAGGAGGAGAGCTCAGCTATCGCCTCTCTAGCTCCCAAATCTGCAGCTGTGCTCTGCTGCTGGATTTGTGCTGACTCCCCTCGGCAGCACCAGTGGCCGGCGAGAGGAGGGAGAGGCACTGACAGGAGAGGGTGCTAATGATTTAGGGAATGGGAAAACAGGCTGAGAGTGGTCCCTGACCACTGTCCCTGCAGAAACATCGGAGCCCTGAGCAGCTCTCTCAGAGGATGCTTTTCAGCAGGGAGAATAAGCAGATCCAGGCTGTGACAGCTAATCTGTATCTCTAAATCCAGCCCCACAATTATTATTATAAGCTTTCCAGAAGACCATTAGATCTGAAAAGTAAATTTGAATTTATAAATGGAGTCCTGCTAGGCAGGGTCAGGGCTCCATCCCAGGCATCATTTAATGGCATTACGGGCTGATAAAAAGGTTGGAAAATCGGCAGAGGGGTCAGAACTGCCCTGAGATGCTCCCTCAGCCGTGGCAGGGTGTTTGATTCCCGTTAGATCAGCACTTTGGAGCTGAGTCACAGTTGTGCAGCCTCAACATCTGCCCTGGAGGCCACGCACAGACAGGGAAGGAGCTTTTCCAGCCCACACAAACAAGGGCATCACGGCCCTTTCTGGTTCCCCAAAGCCCGTCCCCGCTGCTCTTCCCTGTCCTGTCACACAAACCCCCCGTGCTGGCGGCACCAGGCTCGGGGCTCCAGGGAAATGAGGCCTGGGTGGGGATTACAGAGCGTGTTTGGAATTGAGCTGAGCTGAGGAACATCATTTCAATAAGGAGATGTTCCAGGCAGACATGAAACACGGGGATTTCAAGATGAGTTTCCTGCTTAATTTTTTAATCCCTTGCCCAATCTTTCAATGCGCTCGCTGACGCTCTGGGTTTCATCCCCCCCTTCCCCTGCTTTGGACTTTGTGCAGACTTTGAGCTGCTTTACCATTTAATGCAACTTGTAGCCAATGACCTGGAGCTCTGAAGCCCCAGGTATGACCTTAAGAAAGGCCCTTGATCTGTCTGGGGCAGATCTTTCTTTGGTGCAAGTTGCCTTACACCCTGTTTGTGTTCTCATCCGGGAAGTAACAATGGGATCATCTTTCCTCCTGTCTCTTCCTAAAGTGCTTCAGACAATGACTGTGCTCAGACAACCACAACCACAGCTCTATAACCCCCCACAGGCCCACGTCCCCCCTCGTTTACACACGTGCTGCACACACCAGCTCATTCTCAATTTTTTTTTTTATTTATTTAGAAATAATAAAATAAGACATAATATATAAAAATCTGTACAATCCACAATTTGTGCAGTACATTAGGAAGACTTTGATACAAAAAGGCTGCAAACAGGAAAATAGTCATGGACAACTGTCAGATGCCGAGATTGTTCACCTTACAACAGCTGCAGGCCAAAAGTCCTTACAAAATCAGCTTCTCGTTGGCTGTGGAGTGGCAACTATGCAGCACCTTCTACTTCACAATGGTGGTGAGCAGCCATAATTTAAAGACATTACAGTACTTCTCAGTTTTACCTTGTAATCCATTATGAAAAAAAAAGGAGACCTAAGAGAAAACAAATTAAATATCTGAACCCTTTGTCTTTCCCGAGAGGAGAGAGAGAGTGCTAAACTAACCCCACAGAAAGTGTCTCATGGCTGGGAGAGTGTCACCAACCCCAGCTGATAAGTCAGGATTTCCACCCTTTGCTGCTTCACCGAGGCCAACTCGCACGGAAGAGACGGGGGAAGGAAGGGAACCATCCCCGGCTGCCCCCGGAACGCTTTTTGTCACTGTACACAATATTATGGTTTAGACAATGTGTCTCATTCAAGTATTTTCAGGGAAGGGCAGAAATAACATATTCCCCCCCCAGCCCCTAAGCAAGATACAGTATAAACCTTCTGTGCGAGCCAACTGGATCCTGGATAAACCAGAGACCGGCAGAGTCTGTGGGTAGAGCTCAGTCAGTTTAAAGGGCCCCCAAATCAGCATCAGCTTGGCCCAGGATCAACAGGAACTGAAGAAATGCTGTCAGTCACTGTCTAGTCCTTAAAAAAATATCATTTTTTTTTTAAATGACTAACCCAATTTGCTGCTGTGGAAGTGCTACAACAGCCTGACCTACACCGGGCTGGGAAACACGGAGCTGATGGAGAAAGGGGAAGTGGTACCACGGAGTTACATTGCAGGTCTGTTTTTAGCAGCTTCCCCGGAGCCAGAGGCCGAGTGCAAGCCTGCAATGGAAGGTTCAGTCGGCAAAGACAAAGGGTTGGGAAAAAAAAAAAAAAGAAGAACACGGCAGAGAGTAATGGATTACCCCAACACACACCCCCTCGACAGGACTAGCTGGTAACTCTGAAAAATGCCAGTAACTAGAACGTGTTTTCAAAATGAAAAGTCCATGCTTGAAAATAAATAAAGTTCATAGCATTAGGAATCCTATAAGGCTTGCAAGTATTTGCTAAAAATCATGCTAACCTGTAGCATCTAGTACTAGTGAGCCGAGACTGCCGAGCTGAATTGATACTTTGTGTGGCCTTTTCGTTGTCTTCTCCTTGTCCTCCTTTACAGACTTCTATTTACATTTGGCTTTAAATATGAAAATACTTGATAAACTTTATAAAATGTACATTTTAAAAATATTTCTGAAAAACCGACTTGAAAAACAAAACAAAACAGGAAAAAAAAAACGAAAACAAAACAAAACAACACAAACAAACCCAAAACCTCTGCACCAGAAATGTTAAGGGGGGAGGGGATTTTTATTTTTTCTCTCTTTCTCTCTGAATTTCTTGTGTTTTAAAGAAACGAGACGAATCCTGTGTTTCCTATCCCCCGTCTCTCATCCCTCCCTCGAATATCTCAAGTATCATTTAGTGGGAGCACTGTGCACCTGGGGGATGCTGACCTGAGAACAGGTCCCCTCTCTCCCACTCAGCCTCCCTTCCCCTTGTGTTTTCACGCACCCTCTGTTTCACTGAATACTCTTTGGTTTAGGTTTTTTTTTTCCTTTTCCAAGAACATCACAATTAGCAGCACTAGCAGCACTCCGTTGTCTCCACCACTGTTGACCCAGAAACTGCGACCAAATCGCCTTTTCATGTTCACCTTTCCTTTCCTTTCTCACCCTCCCACCCCAGTAACAGCCTCAGTACTTGCACTTCATCATCTGCCCTCTCCAGTAGCCAAATCCACGTTTACAACCCCGAATTTCCACAGTTTTGAACCCACCCGCTGCAGATACCATCTCATCAGAAACCACTTTGTTGCAGGCATTTCTTTCAGGCAGGGCTGGAAGGGGCCAGAGGCCTTCACAGATATATCCATTTGCAGAAGACATTAGACCTAGAACAAGCTGTTTTTTAATGGCATACAGTGATCCAATACTGCAAGAGTTGACCGGGATTATCGTCCCCACCGCCCCGCTCCGCTCCCCGGGGAGCAGGGGCCAAGCACAGGTTCGCTGTCTCCTTGATCTTAGAGGCACAGAGAATTTAAAGCCTTCTGGGTGAAGGAGCCAAAACACCCCCAGAGCCAGAGCTTGGCTGAGAGTGACCAAATCAGAGCTGGGTGAGGTGTCTCACCCGCTGACCATTCGTCTGGGGAGAGGAGGCGGGGGATGGACCTCCCTTTGCAGCCTCGTCTCCCCAAATAATCCCTCTCTACATGAGAGAAAAATGCGCTTTTTTGACACCCCTGCCCTGCTGAAGAGAAGCATTTTGTACAAAATCCTGCAATCCCTCTGCCCTTCCCAAGTGCTGTGCTGTCAAAGCTGTTTGCCCCCTCTTCCTTCCTCCTCAAAAACCTCTTCCTGGGGGTTCCTCTGCTGCTTGGCTCATCCGTGTCCAAACACCTGCTCCTGCAGCCTCTGGCATCCACCAGCAGCTCCATGGCACAGTTTCCCACTCAGAGCTGAGGAGCTCGAGGTCCAGCTCCAGGCTGCTGAGTTTCTTCTCACGAGAAAAGAGGGAATTTATTTCCCCATCGAAGAGTAGGAGGAAGGAGAGGAGGCCCAGCTCACTTTAGATCCGAGCCTTAAGCTTTTAGAATAAGGTGCAAAATAAAGGTCTTAAAAAAAAAAAAAAGAAAAAAAAAGAAAAAAAGAAAAAAAGTCAAAACCAAAAAAAGTGTCTGAGGTTTGAAATTTTTTTTTTGTTTAAAGCAGCCTGTTCCTTTTTTTTCCTTTTTTTTTTTTTTTTAAATAAACTCCACTGTGCAAAACTGTGCATTTTCTTTGGTATCCACTTAGGTAGTTTTCGCTTAGTACTTTTTCCTACGTATACGTATATTTTGTCTCACTTTAGACAGAGAATTAAATTCTCCCCCCAAAAATCATAATTTTGCTGGAGGCTACTGATTGGCCTGATATTACATAATGCCCCTTATGTAATTGGAAAGAGAGAAATTGATTCTAGCTATCAAACTACTGGCCTCAAAAGGAGTTTAGACTTTCTGGCAACATCGGCCTCTCTGAACTGATCACGAGCTTTTCAACCCAAAAAGTTCAACACTGACTTTTTTTTCTTTTTTTTTTTTTTTTTTTAAATTACACAAGAGAAAATAAAAACTACACTGCAACAAAAATAACCATTTGTGTTCATGTAGTTAGCAGCAGCTTTTTAAAAAATAATTATAATAATAATAATAAGGCAGATCCTTGCCTTTGTTATGCCATTAAAAACATTCTTGTTCCCTAGAGAGAAGCATTCTGGAAAAAAGTTGAAAAAAAAAAATAATAATAACCCAACCAAAGCTTGCCTGCAAGTTCAAGTTTTGTAAAAAAATATATACATAATTTATTCTACAACATATGTGCCTTCTGTTCATACTTAGACATGTTTAGTGCTTTGTGTTTAGAGTTCGCTTTCTGTCGTCCCTCCTCTGAGGACAGCCCTAAAACCAGCCTGGGTTTCTCAGGTCTGCTGCCTTCACACCACACTCTTCAACAGTACCGTTGTCTGAAAACTGTTCTGGGCCAACTTCTCAGGTCAACAACGTGCCTTTGACCGGTAGATGCGGGTTGTTGTTGTTTTTTTTTTTTTATTTTAAACTTTCAACCAAAAAAGGGAGAGGAAGAGTCCGCCGGTCATATTTCCGACTCCCGCCGCAGCGGCCGCGGCTCCAGAGGCACGCCGGCCTGGTTGTGGTGGTCCATGTCGGGGTGGGTGTCTGTGCTCATGCTCTCAGGCACCCCCGTGTCGATCTCGTCCTCCTCTTTGCTGCTGAGGGCGACCTCGTTCTCGTAGCAAAAGGAGTTCGCGTTCGAGAGAATGTATTTCTTCTCTGCTAAGTCTCTGGCACTGCAGATGGGTGTGTTGGGCACTTCGTATGTTTTGTGGAACCTCGAGTAGTCCACTTTGTAGTAGTTTTTCTCTTCGAAGAGCACGGGCTCGTAGCGGTGGCCCCAGAGGATTTCGTTCGCCAGGTAGGAGCTACGGCACTGGGTGGTCATGGCGGTGGCCTCCACCATGCCCTCTAATATTACTACGATTTCAAAGTCAGCATTGTCCATGTCCTGCTTGCTCAGGTCATACAAAGGACTGTCCTCATCTATTTCATGTACTATGGTGATCGGGGAGACCAGGAATATCCGGTCTATGCCGCTGTCAAACCCTACGTTGATGTCTATCTGATCCAAGGGGATGTACTCCCCTTCCGACGTGATCCTGGATTTGAGGAGCTGCGCTCGCACGTGCGCCTCCACCAGGTGGCTTTTCCTCAGGTTCCCAACACGCCACATCAGGCACAGCTTCCCGTCTCTCATGGCCACCACGGCGTTGTGGCTGAACACCAGGGTTTCGTTCCTCTTTTTTGGCTTAGCCATCTTTGCCATGACGGCCCCAATGATGAAGGCATCGATGATGCAGCCCACTATAGACTGGAAAACCACCATGAACACCGCGATGGGGCACTCGTCCGTGACGCACCTGAAGCCGTAGCCGATCGTGGTCTGGGTCTCGATGGAGAACAGGAAGGCTGCGGTGAAGCTGCTCACCTGGGAGACGCAAGGTTTGCTGTTCTCTTGGTTCTCCAGATCCCCGTGCAACAGCGCAATCAACCAAAACACACAGCCAAAAAAAAGCCAGGAGAGGATGAAGGTCAGGCAGAAGATAACCAGCATCCACCTCCAGCGGATGTCCACGCAGGTGGTGAAGATATCTGCCAGGTATCGCTGTCCCTTCTCCCCCACGTTAATAAACTGCACGTTGCAGTGGCCGTCTTTTTTGACAAAGCGGCTCCTGCACTGCTGCCTGGTGTGTACCTTGCCCTTCCCATTCCCAAAGCCGTTGGCCACGGCCATGGTGGACAGCTTCATGCCGTCCTCCTCCGAAGACACGATGCTGTAGCGGTTGGTTCGCACGCTGCCCATCACTACTGCTGTGGACTGAGGTGCTTCTGCTTTAGAAAACAGTCTGAGTTTCTGCAAAACCCTTTGGAGAAACAGTTTTGAAAGTTCTAGAGGAACACACACGCACGGAAAAACCGGGGAGAGGCCGGAGTCCCCACGAGCCCCTGGATCAACCAAGGACAGTCTTCTGGCATGCAGAGTTAGCTTAGCAAGCAACCGTCATAGAGAGGGCATGGTCTGCAAGAGAAAGAGAAACGTCGTGTTAGATCCTGGAGGGACAGGACAAGGAATCAAATTTGAAAGGATCAAGTCAAATTCCACCTGCAGGAAGTTTCCTCTTTCTTAACAACACTCTGAGCAATGTTCAGTGATCACAACTGTGCGTGGACAGGAGGCCACATCATCACTGCGAGGAAGTCACTGCTCTTCCCCAGGGAAAGCCCCAAAGGCATCGTGTCACACAAGTCCCTGAGCAATATTCACTTTAAAGCTGGACATGCAGAGAATCTCTCTGCTATTTGCAACTGTGCTTTCTGTGTATTGGGAAACAAACAACTGTCTTTAACATCCATCTGCTCAAACACAAATACTGGAGATGTTTGTGGTGACTTACGAGGTGTCCCACGGACTGTTTGTCGACGACAAACCAGGGAGTTGCAAAAGGGAAGGTGACGTGTACAGAGAAAAGCAATAAACCTGGGAAGTGCAAATAGCAGTGATTTCCATGAAATTAGATCTCATTTAATTTTTTTAATTAAGCTAAAGGAGTGAGTTGTGTACTCTCTGCAAACGGCAGGAACAAGGGCTGCATTGGTTCCTCTTTAACTCCAGAAACTCACTGGGATCTCCGCGGGTTTTACACCCATATCAGGCATAAGTTAGACAAAGCAAACTAAACCTTGCAATGATGCAACTACCAAAAGTGGAGTAGAATCAGCTGAGTGTCTTCATAACACCTTTAGTAGCAAGAACCAGCACCTTCCCCTCGGGAGCCCGAGGCAGCCGATTCTACCTCCAACAGGTAACGGCTCCAAGTGTCCCATGGGCCTTAAACATCACCAATTAAGACTCAGCTGAGAGGCTACAAAACCTTCTTCCTGAGGGTAGAAGCCACCAAACTTGTTTCGGGGAGGTCTGGCTTAGACCCAGGTTCAGCTTTTAACAAGTGCGTCATCCATTAAGTCATGTTCTGTGTATCAGGAAATGGAACTGAAATGCTGCAGAGGAGAGAGGCACTAATGCCACTGCTCCATCCACACGTGCCCCATGCAGGAGACAAGGCTAAACCCGAGTGCTGGGGAATGTCTGCTGTCCCTTTGTCATGGCAGAGGAGACTTCAGAACCATTTACCATAGCAGGGGATTAAATCATGATGCTCTCCCTAAATTAATGTTATCAAAACTCATCTGAGTTTGTCCAAAACCCAACAAAACTGCAGCCACCGTGGAGCACAACCCCTGCCCACCAGGACTTCTATCCCCCAGTGGCTTCAGTACTGTCTCTGACTCGAATCCCACAACAGTTGTAGGTAAGACGTTGTCTCCTTTCCCAGCAGCAGCCCCTAAAGCCCTGCAGAGATGTTCCAAAAACTCGAGGGATTTCAAACAGTTCCTCAGCCCTCCCACATCCTTCAGCCACATTACAAGGGCTTTAGCTCAGCAAACACTTGTTAGGAAAAGAGCAGGTGACAAACAGCACCATCATCGTGCTCTCAGCTCCTTGCAGGCTGCTCTTCCCTCCAGGACCTCTTCAGGGTTTACTTTTACCTCCTCTTTCTTCCTCACTCCTGTTTGTTGTGCAAGAATGTGTCCCGATGCCTACTTGCCAAGATTAGTCATCTGTGACTTCAGCTCCTACAAGACATTTTGGCAGCTCTCAATAGGTTCAGTAATGCCCACTCTGAGCACAGCTCTCAGCAATGAACACTGACAGTCTTGCTGCCCTCTTACTTATTCTGTACATTTATTCTTACTTAAGACAACTGTCCTGCCTGCACTGCCTAAGGATCCACTTTTCCCCCCCCCCACACCTTTTTGTTCTCGGGGTTTCTCATTCCCATCAGGATGTCATTCTCAAAAATACAAAAGAGTTCTTTTAATGCTCACTTAAATGATTTTTGTTTTGGCTGAAAAACACTTTGATTAGAAACCTGAACACAGCGGGGAAGTGAAATTACTGTTAATACATTCCACACAAAAAAACTTCTTGAAAAGCCATTGCATTGCTCTGCAAATCGATCACTTACAAACCACATCCTATAATCACAGTCATGTTTGACTTCCACGGTCAAAGTCTGTTTTGTTCCAAGCTGATGGAAACACACAGCCTAGGAAACAGTTTATTTTGAAGCCTGGGGTTCATTTTTTTTTCCCCCTGCATTGTCTCCTGGATTTTAGAGGAAAACTTGTGGTGGAGGGAAAGATAAGCTGTAAAATCTCAAGTGTCTGACTATGCAGCTTCCCCCACAAAAGTCTTGACCTGAGGACATTTGTTTGAATTCCACAAATCACTGAAATCCTAACGGAGCTTCCTGCAGCAAGCTGGCTGCATTTGGGCAGAAGTTTGGGACCTGAATTAGGTATTGTCACATTCCTGCCCTGAAGGGCTGAGCACCTTCTACCTCCTGCACCTTGCACAGCATTTCTCCTCCCTGGCTGCTCAGTGGCTGCTGTGTCCTCGGTGGACCTGCACCCATTTGGCTCTAAGGATCCCTAAATCCAGGGGTGTGCCTGGGGACACCTTTGCAGACTGCTGGAAGTTTATCCCACAAAGCTCTGGCATGTTCTACTGCAGCACAGTTGTCTTCTTGCTTTTACAGCTCTAACTGGCTCTCATCCTTGTGAGTGCTGGGATGTGTGGGATGGGAGCAGGACCAGCCCCGTGCACAGGGACCAGGCAGCAGGTCTGATCTCACTCCTGCTCGTGGCAGGTCCTGTGAAGTCCCCACTGGATCCACTGGCTGCCCAACCACACACCTGACCAGCGTTCACCCTGACCTTCACCAGAGGTCCCCCCTAAAATCCCAGACACAACCAGCATGAAAATCTGATGGTACTTCTCATTTTGCTAATCCACCTGCTGCTCCAAGGCAGAGCAAGGCTGCTGCCCCCCTCCCCACCCCAGCATCAGCTGCTGGTGGCACCAAAAATGCCACTGTGGGACCAGCCCTGCAAACCTCCCCAGACAAAAAGAGCCAACCCAGTGCCCACCAACTCAGCCCAGCATTTGTATAACTGAGCCCAGCGCAGCCAGACACACACATGCAGCTGGAAATTCAATCATCACTAGGTGTGTTATTATTATTATTATTAATCCAGGTTACCTTTCCTCCTGGAAGGGAGAACAAGCAACGCAGCTTGTAATTACCAGCACTGGCACTGACACAGCATTACTGGGAAGGGATGAGATGGGATGGGATGGGAGAGCCCTGGCTTGCTCTGCTGCGAGGGGATGCTTGGAGGAGCCGGGGAAAAACGGGGCTGTGCTGCATCTGCAGCATTTCCGAGCCAGCATTTGGGGAAATGCCACGATGAGGAGCCCAAACCCTCGCTTTCCCCTCAGCACCCCCCTGCAGCCCTTCCCTGGGGAAAGAGCTCGCACCGCAGGTTAAACTCTGCAACGAGCAGCTCGAAGGGAATCTGTGCAGAAGGTTAAAGGCTGAGGCAAAACTCAGAAGTGCAAGGAGAGAGGGGGGGTGGAGAGGAGCACTAACGAGCGCTTGGAGCGGTTATTCCCAGGCTGACGCCACACAGCCCTGCGGAGAGAGCCGGGCACATGTTGCCAAGAGAGCACCAGCACCACCTCAGCCAAGCGCCTTCCCTGCTGCCCTCGGAAAACAGAACAAAGGAGCTTCTCGCCCCAGCGAAGCCCGTTCCCACATTCCTTCTCCCTCGCTGCCGGGCACGGCCACCCCTGTAACCTTTCTCCTTAAAAGTCATTCCCCAGGACTTCTCCGCTGGTCCGGGGAGGACTCAAGTTACACGGAGCGGTGAGCTGCTTTCAGGAGAAGGGTCTGTCCTTCACGGACAGGCAGTGGGGAAAAAAAATTAAAAAAAAATAAAATAAATTTTAAAAATGATCAGATTATGTAGGGAAATGGGTGCGAAGAAACAGGAGAAAGAGGACAAGTGGCGTTTGCATCTGCTGTCCTGCCAAGGAGACGCGCTCGGGGTATTTGTAGCCGATGACAAAATAACTACGAGTGGAACAGCCATCACCAGGGGGTGTACGTGGTGCACCGGCTGCAAGGATGGAAAAGCAAACAAGTGTAAAGGTAAGGCTGAGACACAGAGACAAGTGCGGGCAGCCCGCGGGGCGCGGAGGCGGCGGGGACAGAGCTGCGGGTCCCGCTTAACCCGGACACCTGCGGGTCCCCTCCTGCCCCCGCCCCGGGCACCGAACCCTCGAACCCATCTGCCTTTGCTTATCAGTATTTTTTCCTGTAACTGTCAGGAACTAAGCTGAAACAATACAGCTCTTCACAGCCTGCATTTTTTTTTCCTTCTTCCTATTTTTTTTATTTTATTTTTTAGCAGGATGATCTGAAATAAAGAAACCCCGCCGTTTCCATGCTGCCAATGAATGAAGCTACAGGTTCATTTCACACCCCTCTAAACCACTCCGGACGCTCAAAAACGCGCATCTGAGGCTGGGACTCGTTGCTTCTGCCCTGCCTCTTGTGCAGGAACAACAGGCGAGAAGAAGGGAAAGGGATGGAGCGGCGCGCCTTGAGCGACACGGAGTTGTCATGCGAACTTCCAGCCCTTCCCCAGGATAAAATATCCCGGGGGGGATGGGGGGGAGCAGCTGGTGCATGGAAAGTTATAAGCACAAACAGATGCTGGAAGCAGATGCTCGGGCGCTCCAGCCATACCTATCGAATTATTCCAGGCACTGAGAATAGCTCGGGGACGGGGGGCGTGAGAAATGCAGGAGTTCCCCCCTCCAAGCCGGGGCACACAAGGGGAGCTTTTATCTCGCGGTGTCGCGACACGGCACCGCGCATCGCCTCCCCCTCGGGGGGCTGCGCTCCGGGAGGATGGGGGTCGGGTGGGCGACTCGAAAGGATGGAGAAGGCGCTTCTTACCTGCCGCGGCCCGCGAGGGAGGTGCGTGTGGAGGGCAGGGGTGTAAGATCCAGCAGCTGGGGGACGCCGAAGCCGGCCCGGTGCCCGCCGCCCGCCCGCTCTGCGCTCCCGCCCGCCCGCGGCCCCTTTTTGCGGGCGGCCATGGGATGTTTAATAGCGGCCCCGCCGGACACGCCCCCCCCGCCCCGAAGGCCAATGGAACGAGGAGGGAGTGGTCGGGGGGGCGCGGCCGAGGGGGGAGCCTCGGGAGAGGGATCGGCGGGATCGGGAGCGGGATCGGGAGCGGAGATGCTCCGGGGCGCGGGGGATGCTCTGGCGGAGCGGCGAGACCCCCGGTCCCCCGTACACAGGGTCCCGGGAGAAGGCAGCGGGGGTCCGGATTCCCGGTGCGGAGAGTCCCGGGAGAACGTAGCCCGTCTCCGGGTCCCCGCTGCGGAGGGTCCTGGGAGAAGGCGACAGGTCTCCCGGTCGCCGGGTCTCCCGTGCATAGGAGCCCGGGAGAAGGCGGCCGTTCCCCGGGTTTCCCGGAGCAGGCGGCCCGTCTCTGGTCCCCGGGTCTCCCGTGTGGAGGATCCCGGGAGAAGGCGACAGGTCTCCTGGTTCCCGGGGCCCCGGTGCGGAGGGTCCCGGGAGAAGGCGGCGAGAGCCCGGGTCCTTGGTGCGTTGGGTCTCGGGAGAAGGCGACCGGTCTCTGAGTCTCCCGTGCGGAGGGTCCCGGGAGAAGGAGGCGAGACCCCGAGTTCCCGCTGCCGAGGGTCCCAGAAGAAGGAGGCCGGTCCCCGGATCCCCGGTGGCGGCCGATCTCCTGGTCCCCGGGTCCCGGGAGAAGGCTGCCGGTCTCCTGGTGCCCGTGTCCCCGGTGCGGAGGGTCCCGG
>NW_020897746.1:9956646-10039492 GCF_003984885.1 Neopelma chrysocephalum | reverse complement strand
GGCTGCCGGTCTCCTGGTGCCCGTGTCCCCGGTGCGGAGGGTCCCGGAGCAGCCGCGGTGGGTGCGGGGAGGGCTGTGCGGGGAGGCAGCGTCGTCGCTCCGTTTCCCGGCACCGGGACGCTCCGGGAGCGCCCGCGGGCACCGAGCACCTGCCTCGGGTACCCCCCTCACCCTCCCAGAGCTGCGAGAAAGGCTTTTGCGGGACTTCACGCGCAACTTGGGAAGGTCCCGTGTGCGATCTGGGCGCCTGTTCGCTCCCGTTTCCATGTCTCAGGCTGATGTCTCGAAGCCCCGGGCAGTGAGAAAAAATTACCGGAGACAGAATAGTTTCGTCCCTTTTGTTCCTTTTTTTTATTATTTTAGTGAAGGGAAACGCGGAGATGCAGGTTATCCCACCCCAAAGTCCTGACACTAACAGAGATGAGAAGCCAGGCAAACACAGCACAGCTCCTGAGCTGAAAATCCTTTTTTTCAACTCGAATCAAACGTTCCTGCCGAAACAAGAGCTTTGATCCCTGGACTAAGATCTTTTAGAGCACGGCTGGAAGCAAGAGCAGTGTCAGCCTGGCTGCAGTGTGTGGGATCCATGTCTTTGTTCCCTGGCTCACCTGTGGCAGCTCGGTCGGGCTGACCAGAGCGGAAATATGCAGAAATCAAAATGATTTTTAATAGCTTGTCCTCCCTACAGTGAACGTGGCCTAAGACACAGAAAAATAAGGATGAAGGGTCTGGCTGGGAGCCTTGCAGGAACAAAAACAGCCTTGTAAGCACAGCCTGAAGTTTGCCAAGCCCTGATGGACAGTGCAGGGGTGTTAGGTTCCAAGGCAGGTGTCCACTGCAGAACATGCTCCTGCTGCCCCCAGAGAGCTGAGATCCCAAGTGCCAACAGCTGAAATCCAGCAGGGAGCCCTGTCATGTGCTGCAGAACTAAGAGCCAAGGTGACTGCTGAGTGCAAAGGGGGCAGAGCACACAAAGCTTCAGAAACTGGCGTAAACACCTCGATTTGCACCCAGGACTGCGACAGCAGCCTCTGCAACACCCAGAACTGGGTGTTGGGGATGCTTGTGGGACTGTGGGTCAGCAGGCAGGTCTGCCTGGAGCTGCTGAGGGATAGACTGATCCAAGGAGGTCGGCAGCTCTCCTCCGAGGAGCCTCTTACAATGGCCAGAACGGGCTGTAAATATGATTCCTTACTTTCCACAGCAATGCCAGTGCCTGCAGTCGCTCCTCATTGCTTAAACTCTCCTCCTCACTTGTTTCCTAAGTTTACAACTCTGACATGAGCTGTCTTTAAACACCCAGTGGAGGTGCTTTGCCCAAATGCTCTCTCATGGTGTAGAGGTTTTAAGAACACGCTCCTCATGCACTGACCCACCAACTGCCTCTCCTGGCACTGACAGTGTTTGCCGAGTTCCCCACGCTCCGAATGAGGAAGTGCCACATTGTTGCAGCAATAAACACAATGGCCAAGTGCAGCCAGTTCACAAGTGCCCGGTTTGTGTGCTCAGGATGCACAAACTTTACGCGAAAGGGAGGGGGAAGAAGAGACAAGTGTTTCTGTACATTGAGCAATCGGGCACGTTGGGCAATCGTGCTGCTTGTGAGTTGTTCTTGGGTGGCTCTGTTCATTCTGAAGTGGAAGGAAATCCTCTAGCAGTCTTATGAATGATGAGTCTGGGAAAAAAAAAAATCTATAAGAGGCAATGAGTGCAATTATCTTGTTCATTCAGTAAAGCGAAGATCATTAAATCCACCGGATTTGAGAGACAGGCACAAACCCTGCACTGCTCGTGTCCCTGTACTGGAGAGAAATATCCCTTGTTACTCTGTTTGTGTGCTTCCTATGAACAGCTAAAACAGCAACAATTTGACCCATCTTGAAGGAGAATGTGCCCATCTATATGGAAATGAAATAAGGTAGAGCTGCAATCCACTCTTGGGAAGAGATGCTCTCCTGAGAGCTCACGCTGTGAGCTGGGCACTGAGTCCAGCAATTCTCTGTACAATATCCATAAGATATTTATGGATTGCAGCCTGACTTTGTAGACTCTTACTCAGCCTTTACTCATGCAAACTGAGTGATAAAGACTGCAGAGCTACTGGACCCAGAGATCCCAGATCCCCTGGTATGAGTAAGGGTTATTCACAACCATTCACTGAGGAGGGGTAGAGCACATACATCAGCACCGTTTTTCAGCTCTCCAAAGTCAGAGCAGCTCTGCTCAGAAAGCTCTTCAAACAATGAAATATCGATTCTAATCTGTTATACAGGCAGTGAAAACCAGAACAGAACCATCTGCATGGACTTCAGCAAGAGAAGTCCTCCCAGACCCCCAAACAGGGAAGTTGAAGTTACAAGAAAAGTTTCTAAAAAACCCTTTCCTGTTGCAACAAGGCAGGACAAAGAGGGTGAGAGGCAGCTGAAAACTTAACCCTCAAGGCTGAGCAAGGGTTTGTTTTCCCTCTCTCCATGACTGGTTTTCTAATTTGACTTAGCCCTGCCTCAGAAATCTCTTGCTGCCTTCTAACTGAAATATTAGGAGGGCGATGTGACACGGCCACAGGCTGAGGAGTTTTCAAGACAAGACCCTTTACGTGCAGAAGAAAGAGCACCAAGGGATAGGAAGGGCTCTGGGAAGGCAGAACATCCCTATTTCATACCAGGAGGGGTAAGAAAAGGAGCCAGTGGCAGAGCAGGATGCTTTCCATAGGCAGATCCCAGGCTGTGTCAGTGAAAGCAGAGGCTTTTCACCCCCTTTTTCTGGCGTGGTTCTCACCACCTCAGCTTGCAGAGAGCTGCAGATGCCCCAAGGAAGCAAATGGAGGGTTGTGTTGCAGGCACAGCCCCTGCCAGCTGGGAGCAGAGGCTTTAGCCCCCGTCTCACTCCACGGGAGATGTTATTAAATTGCTTTTTCTGTCTTGGCGGTGAAATGACCTAATTATCAGATTGCATTTAGTCTTCATCTCTCCAAGTGGCCAAATCTGCTTTGGTTCTCAAGGATTTTATTGCCAGCTGAAAATAGCTTGATTGTATTGTGCTTGCAAAGAAAACATGGTCTGGTGGAATCAAAGCAGTCCATTTCCACAAGATGAGAAGAAATGCCATAAATAACACGTTGGGCTTTTTTTTTTCTTCTGGTCTCACCATTTCCACGCATGTAAACTGGCATAAGTTTGCCTTTCTTCTCTCACCATTAGGTCAACTGGAAAAAATTCATCAGGAAAAGGTGGTTTCCCCATTCACAGCAAACCCCTGGGGTTTAGACATTAACTGGGTCTTTATAGGTCTGATGCTGGGATCTCCAAGGAAAAATGAACCACGCTGGTAAGAGAAGGAACGGGTAAATCCAATGAAAATTCCACAGAGGGATGGTTACATGTTTGATAAGGCTTGAGAGAGCAAATAAATACATTTTGTACTTTGCAAGCAAATGGGATATACAGATGTGCAGCCAGTGAGACAGTTATATTGGAGAAAATGTGTTTGTTCATAGGAGGGATGAAATATGGAAGAGGAAATTGAATTGCTTTATATATCTGAGACGAGTGGAACTCGCACCCCATTCACATTATTTTTCTTAACCATGCATTTTGTGTCCAAAATCTCTGTTTAAGATGTCAGGCTGTCTCATTTGGTCTCATTCTAAGGACAAATCACCAGCCAGGGCCTGTATTTTGAAAAAAAAAAAAAATAAAAAATCAGTGTATGCTTTCAGTCTTTGCTGCTGCAGGTGGGGGATGTGGGGAGCAAGGTGAGGACATCTTGAAATACTGAACTGCAAACAGCAATCCATCCCTAGCAGGAACTGCATCTAACTACCAATCCAACAGCAACCCAAAGAGTTCTGCCAAAGAAAACCTATTTCCAACACCATATTCCACGTGGCTCCATTCTCAACAAATTAAGGTGCCTAATTCAAAGGATCTTTCATTTCCAGCTAAATTTTGGGACCCAATAAAATGTGACAGACAGCTGTTGGTAAAAGTGAGTTTTCTCAACACCTGCAGGGTCTAAGGCCTTAAAATGATTAGGAAATCTTAATCTGATATTTAATGTACACCTGGCACATTCCATGTTTTCTCGAAGCCTGGCTGTATCCAGACAGTTCTAGTACCATTTAGTGATAGTTTTCAGAGTTGATGATTGAGAATAATCTTCCAGAAATGCAATAAATGTCAGGGACACCTGGCATTGTTTGTGACATGGCAATATTGTATATTTTGCTTTGCCCAGCCAGCAATCAGCTGTGGCAGTTTGGCCTCAGAGGCAGAGGTGGGGAATGTATATTTGGATTAATGGTATTCATGTGAGTGATAAAAGTGACCAAGCAATTACATATTCGTAAAGTTAATACCTTCCTATTAATCTCAAAGTTATCTAATGATTTTCCATAGCTCCCATTCTTCGGTTGTCTCAAGGGAAAAGGAGTTAATGGTTAATAAAACTTGCCAGAGTGGTGAGAACATGCTTCTGGAGCTGGCATGGGGAAGCTGACAATTCCTGGAAGGAAAAGGGTTAAGAGCCAGCAGCTTTACACACACGAAACTGTGGGACTGCACTTTCATTCTCTTCCTCACAGCTTCAGTTCCTGGTGCTACTGGGCTGCCAGGTTTCCTAAAATCAGGGTAGGCTCCTGCTCAGCTGAACAGAACAGGGTAAGGATACCTTTGTGTTTCTCTGGCTTGAAAACTTCGGGTTCTGGATGTTGTAGGTGAGCAGGGGGCTCCCAAGGGAGAGGGTGTTCATCAGTTTTTCAGTGGTTACCTGCTGTGGGCTGGCACAGGCACAGGAGCAGAATTAAAAGGTATTGGAGTGGTTTGGGTTGTGAGAGACCTTAAAGCTCATCTTGTTCCACCCCCTGCCATGGGCAGGGACACCTTCCACTAGCCCTGGTTGCTCCAAGCTCCATCCAACCTGGCCTGGGACACTTCCTGGGACAGCTTCTCTGGGAACCTGTGCCAGGGCCCTCACAGGGAAGAATTTCTTCCTAACATCCAGTCTAAACCTACTCTCTGTCAGTGTGAAGCCATTCCCCCTTGTCCTGTCTCTCCAGGCCCTTATAAATAGTCCCTCTCCACGTTTCTTGCAGCTCCTTTCAGGTACTGGAAGGCTGCAATTAGGTCACCCTGAAGCTTCCCTTTTCCAGGATGAACAATCCCAATTCTCTCAGGAGAAAAGGGTAAGAGAATTGGGGTTGTTCAGCCAAGTCAAGTCACCTCCTTGCTCCAAAGCCAACTTCCAAACTCCCATTTGCAGAGCCCACCATGCTCAGAGACAGGGGCTGGGTCCCTCCCCTGGACCAGCAATGAAACCTCAGCCTCCTTCCATGGGATGGGCAGAGTTTGGTGAGTTGATCCTTACAAAGGGTTGTTTGAGGTGTGAGGGTGGGAAGAGATGCAAGGAGGAAAAGCCTCTCTGCCCCTTCAGGATCCTGCCACCAACATTCCTGGCACAGCAACCTCTGCTTGGCAAAACTAGGTGGTGACCTGCCTTCTGGATTTGTGTGCAGGAGGAGGAGGAGGAGGAGGGATGATGAGAACAGGCTTGTGTTTGGCTGCAAGAGGAGGGAGAAAGCAGGGACCTGTGTTTGCCACCACGGGCAGAAACGTGGAAAGTTTCCAGTGGGAAGGGGAGTGGCAAGAAAGAATAAAAAGTCAGTTGCAACAGAAAGAGCCAGAAAGGTTTTGTCTTTTCTAAGCAAAAATGTGGCAAGTTAGGTGCCTTTTCTGCATCTCTCCTACTGACCTGTTTGCATTCCCAGCTTGGTTCTCCAAAGGGGTTCAGGCTGGGCAGCTTCACTTTGTCAGGTGATGTTTGGTAGTTCCTGAGAGAGAGGATGATGTGAAATACGTGGGTACAGGATGAAACCTGCTTCCAACAGCAAACACTACACCCAGAAGGGACTCAGAGAGCCTCTCTAAAACCCTACTTTTCCTGCACTGCAGTGTGCATATTGCATTTCTGCTGCTGATCATTTGTTATCACTGTAATTTATTCCCCATCAGTGTACCCACTCCAGTGAAAACTGCATTTATAAACTTGAAAGCATCTGATTTGTGTTAACATCACACAAATGACTGCTCTGCTCCTTTTCTCACACTTTTGATTTTGCTCTATTAGCTGAGATCAAATGTCCTCAGTGTTTTCTATCAGTTTGCACCAGAACCTCAGAATTTGCCTGGAGTCTGTGGCCACGGCGTAAATGACAATATCAGAGTTTATTTTCTCTCCTGGAAAGCAAATAAACTGTGCTAAAAACAGAGAGTTAGATCATTGGCCATTGTGGAAGGAAAACCACAGCAGAAAACAAGCTGAAGTTTCCTGAGGAGCCAGTGCTGGGCCTATTTACATCCAGTGGGAACTTCCACCCCGATGGCAGAGCAGGAGACCCCTCCCTGAGAGGGGACTGGTGGGTGGGTGGGTGTTTTTTGCTGGATTTTTCAAACCTTGGTGAACAATTGAACTCCTGTGCCAGGTCTGCAGGTGCACCAGGGAGGGTCCTGGAGCTGCTGGAGCTGGTGCTGAGCAATCCCACCTTTTTGGGAGAGCCTTGAGGGCTTTCAGAGCCATCCCAGCATCTCTCCTGCCCCGTGCCTGCCCTTCCCTGGTCAGGAAGCCAAGGAGCCTGGCCAGGACACAGGGAGCAGGTCTCTGGCAGCACAGCCCTGCTGGGAACTCCTACAGGGCCGGGAAGGAGGGACACAAATTAAATTAGTTGGCACCTTCCTAAACGTCCCTCCAAACTAAAATTTAGCAGGGGAGTAAAACCAAACCGAGCTCAAAATTGTAGGTTCAACTTCCTGATATTGTTTTTGACTGATTACTTGGACCAGCCCTCCAAGGCCCACCCTCCAAATCGCCCCTGTCACTTGAAAAATCCGTCATCAGAGGGGAAATAATCCTCAACAAGTAAATGCCACAGCTTCCTCTCTTTGGCTATCACGATCTTGTGCTGCTTATTTGCTTTTCTGATGCCATTTTGTGCCTCCAGGCTAAATTCTGCCTTTCATGTACACGCAGGGGAAGGATTCCTCACCCACCCTTGGGCATCCTGCATGGAAATTTGGGCCAAACTGTACGTCCTGTGCTCTGGTACAGCCTCATCCAGATGCCAAAAGGGAAGGGATGGCTCAGAAGGAGGGTGTCCCCTGTTTTGTGCTAGGAAATGTTGCACCTCAGCGTGAGCCACGAGTTTCCCCGTAATCTCCCTAATACTTCAGAAGTTGGCTTTGATCCCCTGATATTATTTGAGCTAATGCCCAAACCCTATTAAGCAACCTTGTGACAGGGCCTGGAGGGGAAAAGGTTGTGCTGCTTCCCGTCAAGTATTAAAAAAATCAACGTGGAAAGTCGCTAAGTGTCAAAGCTGCTGCTCCCTCGGTGGCTGTGAGACCCGGTGACATCATGATGCTGTGGTGGCATCGCTGTAGGAGGATGTCCCTGGGTGCCAGTGGTTGCCCAGAGCTCTCCACATGGGAACAGGGTGTCCAGGTCCCTTCCCTGCCTGCAGACTGGGCTGGCACGAGGCAGCACTCCCAGCAGATGGGCAGAAACACTCCGTGGGTCCCTGGCTCACAAAGAAGACAGGCTGACTCCAAGAAGGCCCCACATCCCTCCTCAGAGGCCTCAGAGCAGAAAAATTTCATTCAGAGCTGCACTTTGATGTGTGTTTCATTTTAATCTGAGCACACTCTTACCCTGGGAGCCAAACACCTCCCGGGGCCGTTGGTGACAGGAGAGGGGACACCCAGCACCCAGGTTGGGACTGTCTTGATTTGACAAAGGGCAGGGATCACATGTAGAGACAATCAGTGGCAAAGGGTAAAGGGGCAGAGAGCCAGCAGGACAGACAAAGGGAGGCAGAGAATGAGCAGGGGCTTGTCGTGTCACTGTGACAGTACTGGAAGGTGCTTGTGCTCTCTGACAGCAAAGGTGGCACAAAAACCCCTCTGCAGAACAGCCCAGAGCAGAGCACAACGGGCTGCCTTTGTTCCTCTTTCCTGATGGGGTGACTCCAGAGCTTGGGATCAAGTGCCAGCAGTGCCAATCAGCTCTGGCTCTTCTGTTAAAAAAAAAAACAACCAAAAACAAAACCCCACACCATAAATGAACCCTCCAAGTTTACAGAAGTCAGAAATCACCAACCAGCTCAGCTTTCCTTGATCCCCACCTGTGATGCTGGTGCCCAGGACCTCTGGAGGAGGCAGGATGGGTGCACAGTGCAGGAGAGCACACTTGAAAGCACAAGTGAACACTGCAGAGGGCTGTTTGCTTTGCATTATTCACACTCTTCAAGCCCTGGCAAATTGCTTTTCCTCTGACCGTACTTCACTGTAATTTTTTCAAGCTGAACTGGCTTGGAGAGAATAAGTGTCTGTTCTGAATCTTCATCTGAAATGTCAATTGACTTTGAATCTTTTTGGAAGGCCCAGAAAGAAATAAAAGACTTCCAAGCATCTTTGTGCTTTTGGTCTGGAAGTGGCTTCTCTCACAGGAGAGCAAAGAGAAGAAGCAGATCTAGCTGGGTAATTTAATGTGCATAAGGTAATTTACTATGAGGCAACACTTCAGTGCTCAGTGCTTTTAGTTTCTGGCACATGAGTATCCTTGACTTTGCTCTTCCCTGCCCTCAGCTGTGTGTCAGATAACTCTGGGAAGAAGAAGCCTCCCTGAGAAGCAAATCTACAAGTCAAAGTCATGACTTTCTTTGCCCAAAAAGGGCCCCAGAGGGCTGGATCAGTGGGTGAGGCTGTTCCAGCGCTTTCATCAGCTCAGGTAAAATTAGCACTGTGCTAATTACCCCAGGCCAAATACACAGCTGGGGAAAGTGCAAATATTTCAGGGGGATGAAACTCGAGCTGGAATTGGCAGGAACCATCCCCCTTTATTAACATAAGGAGAGGGATGGGAGCTATTTCAGTCCCACATCCACATGTGCAGACGTCGATTCACATGCGACGCTTCCACTCTGCCGTGATTTTCCCCGCTGCAGCTTCCCAGCCCCGATCCCGAGGACTGGAGTGTAAGGTTCTCAAATCCATCCTCCCACATCTTTGGTCTGTATCAGAGGAATTCTGTGGTTCTGGGTCTCCTGTGCTATCAGCCATAGGTTTGCTGGAGGGAGCTGGGAAATGGCTTGTGGTGTGTCAAGGCGTGTGTGACTGTAAAGGACTATATTTGACTGCTTTACTTGGTACTTGTCCAAAAAGAAGGATAAAATGGGAGGGAAGGGAAAAAAGACCCTCTAGCAGAGTGGAAAAAGTGATCACTGAAGAGAGGAGGGTTTAATCAGCATATACAGTGAGTAATTCCAGGAACTGCAATAAACACTTACCAAATTTGGTTTCCCACTTCACATCCTACCACGGGTCACTCTGGACACCACCCCATTGAAATTGGTGGGGTCCCCATGAGTAAGGCCCTTGCCCTGTGTGGGCAAGGAAGGTTTTCCCTTGTATGCACCCACCAGGCTCTTTTTGATTTCCAGTTGGAGATCTGAAAAGAGACCTACCCATTGATGCATAATTCCTGTTTTTCACACCCCACTCGGGGCATGGCTGCTACAATGAGGTATTATCAGTCAAAATTTGTGCTGGAGACACCCAGTACAGACATTTCAGTGCAGGGCAGTGGCAGTGGCAAGGCTTTGGGACAGTCTCCTCCTTACTGTGGTCACATGAAGGCCAGCAGCTCATTTTGGCACCTGGGCCAAGCAGGGATCGTACTGCATGAACATCAGGCCAAAAATAGCCCCTCCCCTGTCAGGCAAGTCTGAGAGGCTTGTGATCAAAGATGGGGAAACACGAGGAACAAATGCAATGCCCAGTAGTCAGAGCAGAGCAGCTGCCTGACAGTTGTGGAGCTTCCTCCAGCCCCTGCCTGGAGAAGGGCTGTGGAGGAGGAGGATGATATGGATGGTGCAGCAGATGTTTCATTGGAGCTACTCCCGTGCGTGAGAGAACGCAGGAAGCCGCTCGATGGAAAATGTGCATCCAGAAAGTGGACATGGCACTGGAGATGAGATAATTATTAAGGCATTTCTATTTTGGAGCCCTTCTGTGTGTGTAGTTTTACATAATAAACGTCAGCATTGCCTTGCTACACGCACACACGTTCCCCGGGCCACACAAACAAGCAACCCTTTGCCTCCTGTCACTGATACCTCCCCAGGTCAGTCCCTTTGGCCACAAATAGCTCATTGCCCTATTTGAAAGGTTCCTGGTGGAGTGGAGCCAGGTTGGCCTGGCTATATATACCTAAGCTGGCAAATAGAGCCACCTCTCAGCTTTTGCTTCTATATATAAAGAGGAACGATATAGAATAAATCAGCTGAACAGGGGACACGTCCAATCAATTTTATAACGAAATAATGCCCTTTCTGGGTTGATTTACTGTATTGAACCTGAGGGGGCAGCTGCAGAATCTGAAACCAGACTTGCAGACTTGCTGAGGGTGGTCAGGCAATGCTGGGAATTCACTGAGAACAGGTTCTCTGGTTATAACACTGTTTTTTGGGGGAGTGCTGTTTCTGAATGGCCGGGGGGGTCCATGGATGGACAGCACTTTGTGCCACTTCGGGGGTGATGGTTGAGCAGCGCTGTAGAGCTGACCCTGAGGGAGTGTTGGAGCAGAGAAAGGGGGGCGGGGGGCTGAGAGCGGGGGTTCTTTGGGGCCGATGTCGCCGATGTCGCCGATGTGTCCCCGCGGACGCTCCGGGAGCGCTCCGCGCCCGCCGCAGTTCCCCCCATCGCCGCGAGGTGGCGGCCGAGGGCCCGCGCGGCGCTGCCGGAGCGGGATCGGGATCGGAATCGGGATCGGGATCGGGATCGGGATCGGGATCGGGACCGTCCTGCATGGAGGACAAGGAGATGAACGTCCCGGGATGGGTCAGGGCTGGGCACAGAGCGCTGTGGTGGGACAGGCTGTGCCGGGGAGCTCCCAGCAGACCTTAGAGCCCCTTCCGGAGCCTGAAGTGGGATGATAAAAAAGAGGGAGAGTGACTTTTTACACAGTGATAAGAGAAAGGGAAATGGTTTAAAATTAAAACAGTGAGTTTTAGGTTAGATATTTAGAAGAAATTCTTCCCTGTGAGGGTGGGGAGGCCCTGGCACAGGTTGCCCAGAGAAGCTGTGGCTGCCCCATCCCTGGAAGTGTCCAAGGCCAGGTTGGACAGAACTTGGAGCAACCTGGGCTAGTGGGAGGTGTCCCTGCCCATGGCAGGAGGTGGAACTGGGTGATGTTTAAGGTCCCTTCCAACCCAAATCATTCCATGATTCTATCACACATCTGGGTGCATTTGTGACAGTTCAAGGTAACTTTGTCTTATTTTGAATGAAGAAAATATTGACTAAGTGTGAATATCACAGTTTCAAAACCTCCTGGCTTTCTAGGGAGCAACATGAGCCCAAAACAGAGCTACTCAAATTCATACTTGTTTTGCCTGATGTTCATCCAGTTCCCCCCAGCATTTCCCGAGCCACCAGGATTCACCCCATAAAAAGCTTTAAATTTTGGGAGTAGCCCCTGTGTTGTGACTTTAAGCCCCATGGAAACATCGATCCATGTTTTTTAGCCCAGATAAAAGCTGCAACTTCTCCTTGTTTCGTTCTGGTTCCATTTCTGTCCCACTTCCTCTTGTCTGCCTGGAAGTGACTCCGTTGTCAGATGCTTCTTCCTTCCCTACTTTGGGCCTCCTCTCCCCACCACAGACACCAACTCTTTTTGTTTGCAGGTTCCCGGCTCAAACCAACAAAGATTTAAGAGCTAAAAAAAAAAGCTTACAAGCAATTTTTATTTCCTACACAAACACTTCTCATGCCCTGAAAAGTACCCCTCATTTCCTGAAGTGAGTTCAGACCTCCTGCACAGTGTGTAAGAAACAAGGGATAAACAAGGGGATAAATATTATGTCCCACATCTGAAAACCAACTTCACAAAAAATATGCACTAAATGATACATGATAATGGGGAAGGAGATGCCAGAGGCCTTAATGAATGGTGGTAAGCAAGGCTGGAAAAATAAATTATATAATAATCTCCTATTATATTGCCTTTGACATAAATTAATCTTGACCCGGAACAATAGTGCTCCTTTCCAAGGGAAAATAACCCAATGCAGTTTATAATCATGAGTCAGGAGTCCAATGCAAAGTGGTTTGTGTTTGCTCTTTGTTGTTAAGATTTTGCTTCATCTGGTGAATTTTGTGGAAAAGTTGGGAACAGGGAGAGCAACTTCCAGCCAGAACTGCCAGTTCCTGCCTCTTGGTGGCTGGGAAGAAGCTGCTGAACTTCAACCCAAGGTATTGGCTTTTTGAAGCTCCAAGGAGCACCCTCTGGAAGAGGGGGAGGATCCTGGTGTTTCCCCACAGCTCCCAACTCACTGATCAGCTCTGGATGCACCTGGATGCTTCCTTTTGGGCTGGTGGGCACTTTGATCCAATTCATCAAGGGAGACTCCAGGGTTAGGTCTGTGTTTCTGCTCTGGGGATGCAGCTGCTTTTACCTTTGCTGGGTTTCTGGGAGGTTTGTTTATTTTGGTATTGCTCAGCCCTGCAATGGGGATGAAAAAATTCCCTGGGAAATCCTCACCTAGAAAGAGCAGAGGAATGAGGAGGAACCTCCCTCCTACTGTCCAAAGCTGCTGTGCACCAGTGTCCTGCAGGAATCTTTCCTGGGTCCTCTCCTGAGCATGGAGGAAGTAAGAACTGGCATCTTTTAAAGTGAAAAACCTACTTTGCACCTTGTAAATCTTTCCATGACCTCTTAGTGCACGAGATACCGAAGCTTAAAATTATGGCTGAAGGGAAGAAAAGTCCACTGTGCTCTCAGGAGGTGTGTGGTGGAGACACATTCTTTATTTCAGTGTCTTTATTCACAAAAACTCAATGCCTGCTTTGCTGTACATCAGTACACACAGTCTTTATACTCTGAAAAATGAAATTAAAATATCAACCAGGGAAAGGCAGAAAAAGCCAGACTGATTGAGACCAGTGGTTCAACCAGTGGCACTGGCTGGCATCAGATGCTGTAGATAAAAGTGGGAGGAACTGTAGGGAATTGGAATTTTGTTGTGAATTAACATGCCCAGGAGAGAAGCTTCTTCCTGATCCTCATCAGTCAGTGGTTGCCTTACATGCCAACACACACATTGCCAGACATGCTCCTGTATTTTTATTTATCTGCACCAAGAAACACGGGACAAAGCCCTAAATCAGACTCTTGGTGCTTTCACTTTGCAGTAAAAGTCATTCTGAGGAAGGAATTTTTTCAGCCCAAGAGGCTCACACGGAGCAGAGCTGGGAGAGGGAAAGGCAGCTGAGCTTCACAGCTTAACAGGGAGAGCTGCTTTCACACACAGCACCTGGAGTGTGCACCTTTGGGAGGGATTTGGGGGGTTTTGGTTTCACATCTCAGTGGTATCTCGTCTCTCTCAGTACCTTTGCCACGTGGTCAAGCAGAGCCACGTGTGTAAGAGCTTGTAACGTGAGCAGTTCAGCAGATTTTGGGTTAGACAGCCCCTGTTTGTGAAAATCAGTGTTGGAAAGCTCCAGGGTGACCATCCTGCCTCAGTCCTGGCAGTGTTTTCCCCATCAGGCTCCCGAGAGCCACCACGGAGGTCACACACCCAGAGCTCTGTCACTGCTTCACCTCCTCTGTGACACCGTTTCCCAATTAACTTCAACCCTTTTGCCTCCAGTTTAATCCCATGTTTTCCTGTCCTACCCATCATGCACCAGGTTGCCCCTCTCTCAAACTGCAATTTTGTGTTTGAGAACTGTGTGTTTCCCGACTCCCTTCAGGACTGAAACACCTTAAAGTCATTTCCCTGCTTCCTCAACAACATGTTTTCTACATCTCCAGATTCTCTTCGAATTGCTCCATGTCTTTCCCCAAATGTGGTGCCCAACATGGAATAAAGTAACCCAGCCAAGACCAGAGGAGTGTGGAAGGATTATTTCCCATGTCTTGTAGGTTTATATTCTATTTTATACAATCCGGATGGGTTTTTTTTTTTCCAACACCACATAAGTACTGAGACCCTCATACATTTTCCTACATTCCTTCCCATTTTTTTTTTAGACTATTTCCCCAATGTCTGCCAGTGCTCAAATCCAGGATTGAAGAAGATGTTTTCTACTGCTGTTATAGATGGATGCTGCTGGTGAATCAGCACTTGAAATGGGCTAATTAATGATCTTTGGAATAACCAAATCCCTCCAGGTTTCAGTTTTACCTGAGGGGACGATGTGCCAGCAAAAGAGAAATGCAAGATACATTAAAATAATACAGCAATGTTACTACATACAGAAAATTTCAGGAAAAAAGACTCAGAATGCTACTTTTTCTTCATTAAATGTGATGAGCTCATAAAAACCCAATTAATTAGTCAGAATGATGGGAATGACTCGTCAGACCTAATTTTAGCAGCCTAAACTTAGCCAGCATTTCCACAACAGTCATCTCATCTCCTTCAGCAACAAATGGAGAGGGATGAACATTTCCAGGATAAGTGGGAATGCCTGCAGCTCCCTAAAAAGCCAGAGTAAGGTGGGATGAGCTCCCTTGTGAGGACAGAGGAGTTCCAGTAACCACAGGGAGCCTCAAGCAGCAGGCAAACACTGGATTTCTTTGCAGCTGAGGTCAGGTGAGATAAACCCCACCAACTCAGTGGTGGTAAAATAATTATTTTATATTAGTATGAAAATGAAACACAATGCAAATTAACTGTAATCATCAGGTGGGGAAAGCACCATGAGATATTGCTTATTAAATAATTACAGAGCAGGGA
Source organism: Neopelma chrysocephalum (assembly GCF_003984885.1). Taxonomy (NCBI): domain Eukaryota; kingdom Metazoa; phylum Chordata; class Aves; order Passeriformes; family Pipridae; genus Neopelma; species Neopelma chrysocephalum. The sequence continues at coordinate 10,024,701 of NW_020897746.1, read as the reverse complement.
ACTTCCATGTCACAGCCAACTTCAGAGCATCAACACTTGCCTTTTTTTCCAAATTGAGCTGACAGATGAGCATGTTGAATTTCTCTGTGAAGGATCATTTTTACACAGCAATTGGAGATAAACATATTTCATTTTGACAAAATCACCCTGTTTGCTCTCCAGATTGATCTTTGCCCTTTCCAAGAAGCACAATATACTAAAAAGAAAAGCGAAATGAAATGAAAGACGCTTTGATATCAAATATTGCACAGCTCACTCTAAACACATGATGATCCTCTCCTTGAGGCTCAACGTGATTTTGCTGGTTTCAGGCTGGAGGTCTTGTTTTGATTTCTGACCAGTGCACAGGAGGCAGCTTGGCCAACCCTCTGAGCCACCAGAGCCACGTCCCAGAGCCTCCCCACAGCCCCGAGCCAGCTGATATCCCACAACCCTCAAGATGCTGAGAGATCAGCACTTCTGGGAATGACTCATGGAAAAGCTCTCCAGGATCCCACTACGGATCCCACAGGACTGGGCAGGGTTTCCAAAGCCACCCAGTAACACTGGGGTCAGTTATTCTTCCCAGTTCACTCCCTCCTGTGAAGAACAGCCCCACACCTTCCCCAGCAGAACCCTGGGATGAGGGTTTCGTCTGAACTGCTGGAAAGGAATGGTTTGTTGGGATGGTGGAGTTTCAGAGCCTCCTAGAGAGACTGGGAACTGGCTTTCCAAACAAATTAGGCAGCTTTGAAAAATCTGACCTGGAGGGCACAGTGCATTGTTTTTGCTCCCTGCCAAGATCATTATCTGTCTCTGGGTAGCAAAGTTTACAGTGAGTTTGCTCAAGTGCAGCAGCTCCCTAAAAACCCAAATAGGAGCTGTTCTGCAACTGATACCCCCCCAGACCAGTGAGAAGCTCAGCACTGTGGGCACGCTGTCAGCGAGGTTTGTGACATAAATACTTGTGCACATGAGTTCATTGTTTGCATTCTGAGAGCTCCCGTGGGAGGGTCTGTCGGGAGTGATTTTAATTGCAGTCAGAGCTAGATTTGGGACTCTATGGAGAGCCTGCTCAGGGTCACGGCTGCTTTCCTGTAAGAAACCTCTCCAGAAGGCTGAGTGACAGCTGTCACTGGGTCTTCTGGGTCTTCACAGCTGGTGACCAGGGCAACAGCACTGAATGACTTTTGGCTGGTGCTAAATGTCTTGATCTCCAGTGCTGATGACTCTGCTTCTTTCTCCCGTGTCTTCTCGGCTCGGTTCCACTCCTGCTCCTTCCGATCCAGCTGCATGGCACTGCAGTGAGGGGCATAAACCTCGGTGGTCTCCTCAAACTGCAGGCAATCCACCTTGTAGTATTTCTTCTTCACGTGCAGGACATCGTTAAACCTGTGGCCCCAGAGGATCTCCCCGGGCACGTACGAGCTCCGGGACTGGTGCGAGGTTCCCGTGGAGTCGCCCGTGTAGACGAACGTGACCAAGATCTCAAAGTTGTCCTTGGCCAGGGCCTTCCTGTCCAGGCCGTACAAGGGGCTCTCACTGTTGATTTCGTGGACGACCGTCACCGGGGTGACGAGGATGATCTGGTCGTTCAGCAGCTTCAAGTCCCTGTACTCCATGGTCATCCTGCCCTCCTTGTCCTCCCTGTAGCGCAGCAGCTGAGCCCTCACGGACCCCTCCACCATGTGGTTGGGCCGGAAGTCGCCGATGCGCCACATGAGGCAGAACTTGTCGTCCCTCAGGCCGACCACGGCGTAGTAGCTGAAGCGGATGGTCTGGGCCCTCTTCCGAGCCGTGGCCATCTTGGCCAGGGCCGCCCCGATGATGAAGGTGTCGATGATGCAGCTGAGCACCGACTGCAGGATCACCACGAGGATGGCGGCCGAGCACTCCTCGGTGACGCAGCGGGAGCCGTACCCGATGGTCGTCTGCGTCTCCAGGGAGAACAGGAACGCCCCTGTGAAGCTGTGGACGTTTGCCACGCAGGGGGTCGTCCCCTCGTCGCTGAATAAGTCTCCGTGTTGGATGGCGATGAGCCAGAACACCAGCCCGAAGAACAGCCACGAGAGCACGTAGGACAGGGAGAATATCACGAACATGTGGCGCCACTTGATGTCCACCAGCGTGGTGAAGATGTCCACCACGTAGCTCTCCCACTCCCCGAAGATGTGCTTGAAGTAGACGTTGCAGCTGCCATCCTTTTGGAGGAACCGCTTCTGCAGCCTTTTCACCCCCTTTTCAGACCCTTCTTGACAGGTGCCTCTGTAGCTGACCTTATTCCCCTGGATGCTCACGGGCCTGTAGGAACCGCTCTGGTCCGTCGTCTTCCTCATCTCTGCCTCGTGGCATCAACTGACAGGACACACTTGAGGTTTTCTGTTTTCTTTGTTCATTGGAAACCTATGAAATGAAAGAGAAAGTTCATTTTTGCCTTAATTTCCTGGGGCAGGACTGTGTAACACCAAATCCAAGCACATTCACTCCGCGGCCATCACGAGCAATTCTTTTAAGAGTACAGACTCTGACATTCATTACACAACAGCTCTCAAAAACAGGCCTGGAAATATGAGGCAGCAAGAAATTAAAGTAGTTAGAAATGTCCTTATCAATCTTAATTGATTTTGAAATCAAAAACCTTTCTGGTGACCTCACTATGAGCATTTCTTCTAATGATCCCATGAAGTAACCTTCAAATCAGGATGGGCTGTCCTGAAAAATCACAGGAATCACAAACCCTCTTAAAGTTGGCCAAATATTTGAGGTAGTTAATTGCCTGTTGTAATTTTGCTTGTTTTCCTCCACTGGAAGAAATGCCTGGGAGAAATCCCTCATTTAGATGTAAGACTTCAGTAACATGGGCAGGTGAGTTCAGTGCTAATGGTTTTCAACCAGAAAATGCACCAAACACAAAATCATTTGTCATTATTTTTGTTTCAGTATTGCCCAGAAAAACCTGGTCATGGACGTGAACTTTATTGGGCTGGTGCTACGGAGACATATTTGTTCAATTTGTAGAAAATCATTTACATTTCAAATGAAAAAGAAACCTCTCTGGGGTCCTGGAAACCCTCTCCAATCGTTCCCTAAGGCAAACAAAAAAACATCCAGCTGCCAAAAATATTTACATTTTGATTAATGAGTTCTAAGCAAACATGCAGTGTGTTAATAAAAGTTGGGGGTGGCACAAATTTCGGAAGTGATGGGAATTAGGAGATTCCTCTGTCAGAGCAGAGAAGAAATGGATGTTGTTGCAGATTGCAACCACATGAACTCAAGTAGTTCTGGGCCATATGTTTAGTGGCTAATAACAAAAAGTTACGTTAGAAATTGAGACCTCATCACCTGGAATCCAGTGAAAAAAGGAAAGATTTAGCTGAAAAAAATCATTTACAGGATGCTTGTGAATTATTCATAGGATGCAGCACTGAGAAAGGCAAATCCTTTTCCTGCAGATCTCCAGCTCATTCCACCACATCCCAACCAGTCAGAAGTGATGGGGACACAGCAGAACAATTCAATTTTTTTTTTTTTACCAAGTTTCATGCTTCCCATTGATATTTCTGAAGAAAAAAAAAATTAATATTTTTGTGGAAAACCTGCCATTATTCTTCCAAAAGTTGCAAGTTTTCCATGGAAAAATGACAAGTACTTTTCCCATTTTCAAGCTGGTTTCGAAGCCTGAAAAGTCAAGCTTCAGACACAGGTTTCCAACGAAGCCAAAACGTTCATGGAAAATGAATTTAAGAAAAACCAACTTTCCTAGTTGCAGCTTTTTCCCCCACAGGTCTTCGTTCACTTTGCTGAGTATAAATGACTGCACACACTTCTAGGCAGAGGAGAGTCAGGCCCATGGAGTGTAATATATATTGGATGGACTAGATTAACAGACCAAGAACTCTCCTCTCATCCAAGGAACAATGACAAGCATGCAGAGACACCAGTCCAAAAACACTTAAAAGCCAAACATAGTTTCCATTTCTTTTTTCTTTTCTTTTTCTCCCTCTCTCTCTTTTTTCTTTTTTTTTTCCAGTCCAGAAATGAATGTGACATATGGTGTCGTAGCCTCAGAATGTGGCCTTCATTAAAAAACACAACATTAATGTTTCCAAAAATACTTCTTGGAATACAGTCTTTGGAAACATTCATATGACTTGCTTTACTCATAGCTTTAAACAAACAGTGTTTAGCCTGGTGTGTTGAAGACGCTTGACCTAACATTTTATAAGTCATATTTAACAACAAACAACAACTGGAAACTGTTGAGTTGTTTGGGTTGGTGTTTTTTGGTTTGGTTTTTTTTTTTAAGGACCTCATAATGTGAGGTGTGAAGATGAAGCAAATTGTAATCAGGAGCCAATGTAATCTTAAATAAAAAACATCCTCGTGAGGAGCAGTGGAGGAGCAGCACCGACCTCTTCTCTCTGGTGACCAGGGACAGGACCTGAGGGAATGTTAAGGTTGGATCTCAGGAGAAGGTTCTTCCCCCAGAGGGTGGTTGGGCACTGAACAGGCTCCCCAGGGAATGGTCACAACCCCAAGGCTGCCAGAGCTCCAGGAGGGTTTGGACAATCCCATTTTGGTGGGATTGTTGGGGTGTCTGTGCAGGGCCAGGAGTGGGACTGGATGATCCCTGTGGGTCCCTTCCAGCTCGGGATATTCTCTGATTGCACTGGTTTTCTTATCAACTTATTCAGACTAAAGTTCCTTGAAAACACTCCCAAACATCCTGGGACTCTAAAAGGGATTAAACTTCACGAATCAGAGACTCCTGAGTGGATTCCCCTGCCTGGGGTTGCCATCAGAAAATCATCCTGTTTCAAAAATGGTGTTTAGGTTTTGGTGGTGCTGGCAAAAATCATGATTGTGACATATTTGACTGTGTGGCAAAGGCCACTCTGAATTTATGCTCCTCTGTCACACACAGGAGACACCTCTGTGAGGCACCTTGCTTTAGGAACTCTATATAGGGTCTCCCCCAGGAACAGGTTGCAGTGACAAATATATGCTCATGGATGTCTGTGGTGAGTTTTTGGCTGGTATAAAAAGCCATGTAGGAGGTTGGATTTGGCAAAACAAACAGAACTATTTCTGCAAAAAGAAAGGGAACGTGATGCAGAGCTGCCTAAACCAAACCCAAATAATCCAGCCCCGAGGTTGGATGGAGTCAAAAGGAACCAGTGCATAACAATGTTGACAGACATACATTGCTCCCAGGATCTGAGTTAGTCTTTCACTGTCATGCTGAAAATTGGATTGCTCAGAGCCCTTTGACATTGCACAGTGCCCCAGACAACCTAAAATCCCAAATGTGCTCCAAAGGTTTAAGGAAAAAACTTCCACAGCCTCTCAAAAACATTAAAAAACTATTGCCCGGTATTTTGAGTGAAGGTAGCACTGAAAGGTAAATCAACTCAGAACCTTTCCAGGATACCTCCTAAAAGCTCTCAAGTGCAATAATAATCATGCATCATAATTAATGAGTCTTTTGTTTTGCCTGGTGTTGCTCAGGACATTGAAGCCCAAACACCCACCTTTCAATGTTTGTAATTATGTAAGTCACTGTTATGGTTTGTCCTTCACATCATTAAACAGGCACATAATTTCTCTGTTCCAGAGGAGAGGGAGATGTTCCTCTCTCACTCTGCTGACACACACTGACCTCTGCAGAACAGTCTGAAGACCATTATCATCACCAAATTATTCCCAAGGACCACAAACTTACAACCAGACTTAGGAACCTCAACCTTAGACCTTCAACCATCAACCTTTCCAACACCTTATTTTTCGAAAGGGAAATATTTCCCTCATCCCTAAGAAAGCCAAACAATTACATTAAAGGTCTGACTACCTGGTAAAGATTAACAAAGGGGGTGGGGGAGGATTTAAAAGCATTTTCTACTCACTGGAGCTCCTGGATCTGTTGCTGCAAATGGTTCTCAGATGTTGCCAAGAAGCGTTTTCACCTTCCTGTAATGCTGACACACAAAGCCTCCCCTTGGTTTGTCTTGCTTTTACTTTCTGTGAGTTTCTTCTTGTATTTCTGGGCATGTTTGTGCACATCATGAGCCTCCCCTTGCCTTTCAGTACCGCTGAAATTTGCAGTACTTTTCCTAACCATCCTTATAAATGTATTTCCCCCCTCCAAATAGAAGCTTATCGGAGATAAAAATGGAGCAGGGAAGCCAGGCTGGGCAGCAGGGAGACAGAAACAGAGAAATCTCAAAGATTTCTTCAGGGTAAATGGCAGAGAGGGTTCAGAAGTTCTTTTGAAATATATATGTATCAGACTCAAAGTTCAGAAAGTCATTTATTCTTAATTATCTAAGCCAAGGCCATGATCTTAATGTGTTGGATTCTGAAATATGCTCAGGGAGACACAGAACTGCTCTGGAGACCTGTGTTCATGGGCTCTGCATATTGACCCCCCAAACTTGTATTCTTTAAAAATTCCACCCCAGTTCCAACTGGGAGGAGGAGGGGAAGGAAATCCCTGTGTTTCAAAGCTCATAAAGCAGCACAGTGGCAGCAACAGGAACAAACCCAACACCTACTTACACCCAGTGAGGAGCTGCACAAACAGCAGCAGGAGCAGCCCCTTTTTATCATATTCATGTTTTCCTCTAGTTCCTCTTGAACAGAACAGCTGTACCAGAACAACCTGAACTCCGGGTTGTCAGCTCAGAACAAGTCACTCAAAAGCCTTAAACATCAAATTTAGCCTTTCAAAGACTTTCACTAAATGTAACTGTCAGCTTAATCCTGACATTTTGAGTTTAGGGCTCAGAGTTTTGTGAGGATAATCCCTGTTGCACCTTAGCCTAATACCTAACAAGTTGCTGCTACACCCCTTTTATGACTCTGTTTTCCCATTATGTAAACAATAGGAGTGAATTCTTGGTCGGTGACAACTTCAGTCAACAGCCTGTTTGTAAAACATTAAGCAAAACAATGTGAAGATCTCGGTTCCAGAATAATTCTGTTCTGAGATTACATCAAAAAGAAAACAACTGGAAACCTCTACATGAAATTGGGTGCTCCCTCTAACCCCACACACATGGAAGTGGATGTCTCTCTCTCTCTAGGGTTGGTTTAGCAATCACCTCAGTTTCCTCCTGCCTTTTGGAAATGGTCTGAAAGGTTTCCAGCTTTAGTCACTGTTGTGTAACCCTGGAAGATTTTCAGCTCAGAGACCAGAAATGTGACAAGTCAAAACCTTCTGAGCTGCTTTGGAATTGACCCAAATACCAACAAACACCAAAAAACCAACAACCCACCACCCACAAAATCTAAATAAATCTGTTGTAGGACAACACTGAAACTCTTCCTTCTTTCTTTCTTTCCTTCCTTCCTTCCTTTCACTTGCAAAGGGACATTTCTTCTAATACTTACAGCCAGTCTTTCTGCTTCTGATCTGCACTGCCCAGAGCAGGGTTGGCACATATCAGGATTCTCCTGTACAACCACCCCAGGGAGGTGTTTGCTCACAGGGTTGCTCCAGGACACAGAAAACCTGCTTGTAAATCTCCTGCCTTCTTGGCTGGTGAGTCTGATCACCCTTGGCCCACAAGACCTTGTCTTTATGATGTCAGGGCTTTCACTTGCCTCCTCTGGCAATACAAAAAAGAGCAGTGATGTTCACAGTGTCAGGAAGTGTCTGATATTATTTGTCTCTAACAGGTCAAGCCTGACAGCCTGATAAGCAATTTATGTTACAAGTGGGTTTTTTTATAGAATCCCAGAATGGTTTGGATTGGAAGGACCTTAAAGCTCATCTGCTTCTACCCCTGCCATGGAGAGGGACACGTTCCACTGCTCCAAACCCCATCCATTTTTTCTATAAAGTCCTTTCAACAGCAGAAGAAAAGGTTGGAAATACAGAAATAAAAGAAAACCTTGGAGTTGGAACTAGGTGGTCTTTAAGGTCCTTTCCAACCCAAACCATTCTATGGTTATAACAGGCTGATCTCAGAGCTGGAAAAAAAAGTGTGTTTATTTCTTAGACTTCTTCCTCAATGCCTCCATAAAGAGATAAAACCTAAAGTATCAATATCAAAGGGTTTATTGAACATTTTAAAAGGCAGACACAGACAGCACAGAGCAGCAGAGCTTTGCACAGACTTTAAAGTCATGCAATAGTGCTGTGATCTACACTGGAACAACTCACAGCAACAGATATATCGACATTTAATTCATCTAAGTGAAACCAGATCTCCTTAAAACAAAACCAATAAAAAAGAAATGAAAGAAGTTTCTCCCCTTAAAGTTAGAGAAGACAGGCTGAAAGTTGCTCCTTGATGAAGGCTGGTGGCCTGTTTTGGAGACACAGGACAGGTTCAAAGGGAACCAGCCCCTTGCTTACCACTCCAAGCACTTCCCAAAACCTATAGAAAGCTAGAAATGTCTATTTTAATTAATTTACACTGCAAGCACTGCATGGTTTCAGCAGGAACAAGCCATGGAAACACTGAAATACCATAAGAAATGGAAAGTGCTGGCAACTTGAGGCTCCTGATTTCGGGCCTCGCTGCCATTCTTTGCCCCAGACAATTTGGCAGGAGGGAAACCTAAAACTGTTCACTCTCAGGAGTCTCTTCCTCTTTTTAACCCTCAGCTCTCAGCTGTTCCTGTGCCAGGGTGACCACACAGAGCACGGACTGGGCAGCACAGTGCCCAGCTCAGCCCCTCCTGGGTGGTGGTGGGTGGGTGCAGGAGCACCTGAGCCACCCCCAGAGGTGACCCTACCCTGCATCCAGCACAGCCCACACCTGAACAGGGCAGCTGGATCCCCACAGGGCCACTGGCATCTCCTCCTGCCTGAAATTCCTCCTCCTGCTTCTCTTCCCATCAGCCCAGAGCCATTTGCATGTTGGTGTTGAGCTGATAGGACCAAAAAAATCTCTATTTCTAGTCAAGCTCCTGTAGAATCAGTCCTTAAAAATTGTACAGCTGATACACATCCTAGAACTGAAAATCAGAGAATCATGGAGTGGTTTGGGTTGGAAGGGACCTTAAAGCTCATCCAGTTCCACCCCCTGCCATGGACAGGGACTCCTTCCACTAGCCCAGGTTGCTCCAAGTTCTGTCCAACCTGGCCTTGGACACTCCCAGGGATGGGGCAGCCACAGCTTCTCTGGGCAACCTGTGCCAGACATGCAGAGTTGGAACAGCTGAAAAGACATACTTTATATCCAGGTTTCTTCCTTTGGAAATCAGTAACCAACCTATTCCTGAATTCAGCAGGCAGAATCCTCTGGGCTCTGATCCAAATTAGCTGTGAGGGAATCAGCACTAATTAGCACTTCCTCCCCTCTCCTCCCCTGGCACTCTGATGTCTGCACTGACATCACTGACACAGAGCAAAGGTTCATTCCCAACACTCCCAGATGTGTGCAGTGGGATTTCACCCCACCTTGCCCCTCAGGGATTACATGCAGCCCACAGAGCCACAGCAACGTTCCTCGAGGAACTTTTCCAACAGATCTCATTGGCAAAGAACAGGAGAACAGTTTGTTGCAGCTCTTAATAGACATGATGTAATATAATAATGAATTCAGCAGTGGGTAAGTGGCAGGTCATGAACAATGACAGAATCAGATTAGATAATGCTGAGCACTTTGATCTAACAGAGCCAACACCCTCAGCCCCGTTATTTGCTGTTATATCTCTTCCCCAAACACAGCAGGTTATTAATAATGTAAGAATTCAGAGGCAGGCAGATTCTAAAAGGGTTCTTCCAGTCTCGAGGACAGTTTCCTTTACGTCACTTTGTGCAACTCTGCTTCCTGAGGCAGGGACTGTACTCCTCTTTTTCCTGTTTTCTGGAGCACCCTGTAAACCAAACACCCAGGGAAGGGCAGTGTGACACAGGAACGTGGAGTCACTGCCTGTGCGGGTGTGTTCAGGTGTGTTCTGTTCTCAGGTGTATTCTGTGCTCAAGAATCACAATTTGCTTTTCTGAGCAGCTTTGTGTGACTTTCCTTTCATTTGTGAACATAGATGCAGCAGAAATCCACCTCTGATGCACCAAAATCTGATTTTCTCTCCGCTCTGCTCGAGCACATCCTGCAGCTGGAGCTGCTCCGCCAAGGCCCCGAGTCCTGCCCCGCATCCCGAGTTTCCATCCAAACCCCAACAAGCTCCCACATTTGCTGGGCTGTGCATGTCACCACCTCTTAAAAAAGCCTGTGAAACATATTAAATGGTTTCAGAGATCCGAGAGCTGATCCAAACCCCCCTGAACCGAGCACAGGGGCTGTCTCTGATTCCTTGTCTTGGATCAGAGGCGGCCGTCAGGTTTCTTGGTGTCACCGCAGGCAGAATCCATCATCCATCGCTGCTCTCTGGAATTGGCTTGGCCTGCTGGAATTGCAGCAACACTTTCTAAGAAACAAGGGCTTTGTAAAACCTCCTTTTCTTTCTTTTCTTTTTTTTTTTTTTTTATTTTTTTTTTTGGTCTGAGTTTCCATGTTGCTGCTCGACTCCGCCGGGTTCTGTAGGAAATTCAGGAGCGGGGTGACTCTGTCAGAGATGACTTTCAACGCCTCGAGGAGCAGATGGTTGAACCTCTGTGCATCCACCCTCCTCATCCATCCCAGCACAGCTCCACGTGGTTCCTCTGGAACCCAGGAGCTGTTTCCTCAGCCCTCACACTCAGCATGGTGCCGACCACTCCTGGTTCCAGCTGTCACTCCCCTTCCAAGTTCAGAGCTCTCATTTACAGGATCTCGGTGTTTTGCAAGTCAGATGATTGAAATAATGTGGAAGTGGAAAATCACGTGTATCTGGGAGTTTGGGATGTATACTTAGGGGTATTATTTTTTACCTCAGTGTGTGGGTTGTATAACTTCATGTCTGGGCTCCTGGAGTTGTTCCACAGTTTATTCCTGATCACCTGAGGGAGTATCTGGGCACAGCAATTTGATTTTAAGATATATGATGACAGGAAGAATCTCCTTTAAAACCTTGTCTCTTCTCCCCTACCTTTAAAACATCACTAGACAAGTTAATCTTTCCTCTAAAAATGGGAACATTCATCCTAAATCAAAGCTGAGTTTAATTAATGCCAGTGCCTGTTCTTCAGTGGTGGTCCAGATCAAATATTTAATGGAGTGAGTTTTATTCATCATCTACAACTCCATTTACAAACTTCTCCTCTCCACTCCATCCAAAGTCAGACAGGTTTAGTGCTTCATTCTTAAGATCCTTCTCAGTATTTTCACCGATATTTGACACCCTGATGAGTCATTACCAAGAGCCCATTCTTTTGGAGTGATCTATCACCTCTCTATCAGCATTTCTCACATCTAATCCTACTATTTTTCTATGTCTTCTCACTTAGAGTTGTCTTTTGGGCATATTCTGAGCTCTCAGAAGTTACTGGAATTAGTTTTTTTCCTTGCTGTGTCCTTGCTCTCCTGTGCACGTGCCATTAATTGCAGAGACACTGGAAGTGGCTTTCACAATCTGCCTCACACAGTTTAAAAAGAGACTTTTCATGATGCTGAAAACCCTCAAACCTTGCCCTTTATTTCATTTATGTTGACTGCTACTACTGTTTTTAATGCAATTTCCTATTTTCTTTATTTTTGTACCCGTGTTTTAACTTCTGTATGTCAAACCTGGTTTGTCAGTAAATCCCAAACTTCTTCCCTGGTGTCCCCATGGAATGGACCCTTCAGTCACAGGCAGCTGAAGGGCTTGAGAGGAATCCTAGCTCAGGCATGTGGGATAAGGACATCCTGAGATATTGGGGTTAAATCTAAGAAAAACAGTCATGCACATATTTTGTTTGACTGGAAGCACTAATAAGAATTAATATAAGCCTGTTGCAAATCTTCCTGAGGCTGGAGCCAGAGAGGAAAAATACTTGTTGGAGGCTCTGCCATGAACCACTGGAGGAATGCAACAGGCTGGTGTCTCAGTCCCACCATAATGAATTTATCAGCAAATCCCTCAGCTGCCTAAGGGGTAATTAATATATTTTTTTTTTTGTTCAAAATATCTGTTTCCAAAAATGGCAGCACTTATTAAAAAAAAAACAACAATACACACACATATATAAAGATATATAAGTATTAAAAAAAAATGAACACACATATATATATAAATATATATAAATACATATAGAAATAAATGTAAATGTTGTCTTCAATTAAAAAATTGAATTTAAGGATTTTTTCAAATAGGATTTTTGTCTTCCAGTGACCTGCAGAGAGGGTGACTGTGTTTCCCTCATGCTCCGTGACCTGGACCTCTGTGGTTGCCCTTTGTGTGGAATATTTTCACTCAGCACTACCGAGTGAAGGAGCTACTTAGGGAGGTTCAGCTCGTTCCAAGATGTTTGTCAAGAACCTGCTCAGTCAGCCGTGTTTTTCCTGTTTCACTTCTCGAAGGCAAACACTGCGAACAAGCAGCAGATCTTATCGAGGCCGTGTTAACAAAAATACATCAAATAAAAATCTGCTACATTACAAATGTCAACACTCCAGAAATGAAGATATCTAGACTGCAGTAGGGTTGATTTTATTACCAAAGCAATTCCCATGTTTTGAGAAACAGCTTTGCTCTTTTGCCTCGTAGGTGCTATGGACCCATGAAACAAAAGTCTCATTTATTACACACTAACTTTACAGGGGTGCTGTCGTCAGAGACAAGAGCAAGACTAAAGAGAATGTCACCCTGCTTTGAAATTTACTTCCACTGCCCCCTGACCCACTCCAAATTAGCTGGGAGGTGTATAAATGATTGGTCAACAAAATTAAAATTAAGTTCAGAAGCAATACACACAGCCTAAGTGGGAGATGTTTTATCCTGTATTTTCCCTGGGTCATTTTTAGTGCTGTTTTTACTGATCAAAATCGAGTTAAAGCATCTCTTTTAAAGCCACTGAGCTGGAGTTGTCCAAAAAGTCAAAGGTGATTAATTAAACCTCAAATCACCAGCAAAGGCCTGACCAGCCCCGGATCACGAGCTCGGCCCGGTGGCATTCCTGCCTCCTCGGGAACATTCCGTATGGTGCTAAGCCCTGTGCACCCCTGAAGGAACAGATCCTCGGGAGATGAAGCCTGTGAAAAGCACGGAGTGGTGTTTCCCACAGAAAAAATTTAAAATAATGGAAAACAAACCCCAGCACTCGGGTGTGTCTTAGTTTGGGGGCAACCGCGACGCTGCTGAGGCTCAAGGGGAGAAAGCGCAGGTCGAGGAGAGTAAAAAGGAGACCTCAAAGGTCCTGGCAGGGAGCCAGGAGTGCTGTAACAATGGGAAAGCGCTCCGAGAGCAGGGATGTCCCGGCACATCCCATGGAAAGGAGCAGGGATGGATGTCCAGCCCTCGTGGACGCTGCAGAGGTGAAGTTATGTCCCGGTGCCGCCGGCACAAACATCGTGTGCGAGGTCTGACAGCTGTGAGTGGGTTCCAGCAACGCCGTGACGTGGGTTGGGAATTATGATATCACACCATTGGTTTGGTTCTCGGGGTGTTTTTCAAATCAGGGCCTGGGATCTCTTTGTTCTCCCTGTGTAAAACTCAGCTCTGAGATCACTCTCTGCCTTGGCTGTTTATGAACATCCTCACAAGCCCATTTCCCATTGAGGAAGACAAGAAGCAGGTCGTGTCATTGTCTGGCTCGATTGTTCTCCACAACTAATTGCCAGGAGAGGAACAGTTACGGGCTTGGAGCTTTATTGTCATTACAGCAACAATGAAAGGATGTGCATGGCACCAGCCACGCCATTGAGAAAAATCTGCTTTTCGTATTAAAACCAAATGAATGAGAGTGACCTGCGTCTGTTTGACAGGAAAATTGGTGAAAGGTTCACAGGGCACCCACCTGTAATGAGTGTTAAGGGCCATTTCTGCTGCTGTGTCACCAGAATAGATGACTCTGGCTTTCTAAGTGTGACAGAGGTCCCTGGTGACACCCCAAGCCTTCTGTGCTTTTGGCTTCAGGGTGGAGAAGCAGATTTTGGTGCCCTAAACTGCTATTTCCTTAAAGCTTCAGGCAACATACCCTCCTGTCCTGCTCCTATGCATTGTTGCCCTGAGCTGTGGCTGCATTTTCTTAGCTCAGACAGAACTCTGGGATCCTCCAGAATAAAAGGATCATTATTGCAGCAGCTGGAAAAGTGTCAGCAGAAGGGATGAAATATTGTCCCCTGCCCTTGCCCATACTGAACAGGGAATCTTTTCTTCCAGTGTTAGTTTAGGACTTAATCCTGCAAGGTCTTGTCTGTCAGCAAATACAATCAGGTTTAAGAGCATGAATAACCATCCTGGAAATCACTGGAAACTATTTTGTTAGTATAAAATTAAGCAAGTGAGGAAGTTCTCCAATGGACTTGGACCAGTGCACTCAGCACCCTGCAGAAACAAGCCTTTAGTTCTTAGAACCATTTATTGTGTCCAGAACAGCCATTCATTAGGGCTTTGTGCAGAGAGGTTGAATTTCACTCACTTGGAAGATATTCCCTCTAAACCCCCCGAGACACACAGGCTGTGGTTGATTTGGAAAACAAAATGATTAATGGCATTTTACAAGTTTTTCCACTAAACAGATTTCAGTCGAAGTCTGTCACAAGCTAAAGAACTCGCAGGAAGAGTGTCAATCTGATGTCATAGTGGCAATAAATCCTATTGTACTGGATTACATTTTTACCCATTAAAATGCTCTGACCTATTGTCATCCGAGTGGAACCACATTCCACTGGCTGCTCAAAAGGTTCTGATTTCAATCCCGATTGTTGCCAGGGCAACTGCACCTCCATCCAAAACTCTGCTGCACCAATCACTTAACTCCCTTTGAACAGACCCGTGGAGATAAAGCAAAGCACTAATTACTTACTCCCATTGAATAAGTCTAAATCAAATCTTTCTGAGACCTGAACAACAGAAGCTGTTTGAGGGTTACTCGGGATTTTTTTGCATAAGGCACCAATTGCCTCATTTCTTCGAAGAATAAGTAGCTGTGGCAACAAAATACCATGAAAAGATTAATATTCTTAGTCTATCCAAAGCAGGAGTGCACTAGAAATCTCACCACAGGCAGCTCCTGGAAAGAGTTCTCTCCGAGTTGTGGAAAACTAAAAGGATTTTCATTAATAGTCAAGCAGCTGGTTAAGGCTTGCGAGTGGAAACAGAAATACTTGAATTTTCCCACTGAGATTTCTGGTGGAAAGTAGCCTGTGTTTTATGGCATCTCCTTTTCTGAAGTGAACATCACCTCCATTGTTGGGATTTGTCTCGCTCTGAGCTGTCTCTGAGTGGGACAAAGCCAGTCAGAAAATGTGCATTATCTTCATTTCACACTGCTCAGTGAAGCCCTGTCTTGGTTTTCCCTCGAGGTGCAGGAAAACTTGTCTGAAAAACGGTTGTTCACTGAAATTGCCCCTTTTCACTTTGTTTCCCAGACTTGGTTTTTATCAAATGTCAATTCTTAGATCTTCTCAGGGAGGTATAGACCTACTCTCCCCTACCATGACAGCACAGAGAAACCCAAAATTCAATGGCTCCTTAGCTGAATCTTTCCACAGGAAATTAAGGGCTGAAACACTCTCCACTCTTCCAATTCTCCAACCCAATGTGTCACCACAAATAACATTTGAGTAGTTGAGGATTATTCTACACTCTCAAAACAGGAATTTAACTGCTCTAAAAAGAGGAACCAGACAACAAAAATGAACAGTTCCTTGTGAAACGCAGCACAGTGACTTCTTGAGTTACAGCATGTGCAGACAGGATGGACAACTAGTCTGCTTTTACACTGGATGAAAAGATGAAGAATCAGATCACGCTCTGAACCCAATTTAAATAGCAAACAGAAGGCTGAGGTTGTATTTGTTTGCTTGGCTCCTTTGTATTTATCATATGGCTGTTAAATTGCACAACAAGTTCCTGGAAAGGGGTGCTCTGTTACCAAGCTTTTCACCAAAAGTTTGTGGTGAGAATATTGGTGACTAATAAAAGAAAGAGGGTAAATCATCATCCAGTCTAGAGAATCTTAGTCACCAGAGAACACTGAGCACGGTGAATTAGCAGAAACTTTCTGAGCGTGAAGTATTTTCCAATCAAACTTTCCCAGAGCTATTCAGAACCTCTTCTGGCAGAAGGGCTTCTCAGATTTTAACCTTTTTTTCTCTGGTAACATGCCCTTTGCAAAAGTTTTTCTCTTCAGAAACAGTTTCCTGGAGAAATGATCAATACATCAGTCCCTGCTCTTGCTGCCTCCAGAGTGACAGATAGAGAGATCTTGGTAAGAACTTGTATTTCTGACAGCCCTTCCCTCCTGTTGGAGAAGAGAAGAGAAAAGAGAAGAGAGAGAAGAGAGAAGAGAGAAGAGAGTAAAAAGATGCAGAATTGATGTGAGATTAGTCAATGAAGTCTTTGCAAATCATGAAAGTTACAGGATTTTCCTCCTTTCCTTCCTTCAGTGACTGATTTCTGTTACTGTAACCAGGAGTAGGAAGGTTTATCCCCTCCAAAACTGAAGTATTCACTTCTTTTTCTCCATCTCCTACGTTCACTTGGAAAAGTACTTCCCTCTTCACTCTGGCTCTAGCAGAAAAGCTCATAATAATACTACAAAACCCACTGTCTGTAAAAGAATTTCTTCTGTGTGTTGAAAGCTTAGAGTCTCACTCTGTGTCACCACTCCCTCGGGGAATGAGTCAGGGGTCATAGGGAACACCAGCAGACGCTCCCAGAACACCACAGCCCCAGAACAAAGTGATGGAACACCAGGCCACTGCAAACATTTTTATCTGGACAGATCCCCTCACAGACCACCCCTCTCTAGTCTGGATCCTCTCTATCCTCTTCCCAGGCTCACAGCTCTGTGCTGGTCACTGCCATGGGAGCAGAGCTTTGATCCAAAACCACGGCACAGGCACCAGCGTTTGAGGAAGTTTGACAGCAAGGAGGATGCAGAAGCCAGGATTGTGTAACCAAACCCCTGGCAAACACATTCCAACCCATTCAGGGAGCAACATGTCAGCTGTATTGTCTTTCTCTGCCATCTTTCAACCTGTCCTGTCTGGCAGGTTGGTGTTAGCAGACAGGTGATCCTTCAGCAGGCACACCTTGGCTGCAGGAGTGAAAACTCCAAATATACAGCAAGGGAAGGAAATCCTGTCCTCCACTCTGCCTCCTACACGACCTTCCCAGAGCCTCAGCCGACTCACAGAGGTATTACAGAGTTTTCAGAGCAGCTTATAATGTTTGCTGAGGATTTGGAAATACAGAAACAGGGGGATTTCTGAGGTGGATGAACAGGATTCTTCCTCTCTCACCTTTGTTTGCAGATTTTCGTGGCACACCAAGGGTCAGACTCTCTCAGCAGATTCTTTGTGCACATTCACACAGGTCCTCAACCAGACACTCAGATCTAACAAAATTGTGCCTATTGTTGTATTTTAGGCCTTCACTCCCAGGCTCTCTCTGCCACAATAGTTCCAACAAATTGGTTGCTCAGAGCAGGTTCCCAAGGCAGGCTCTGGGGCACAGTGGTTCTTCTGACTCACCCTCCTTTCAGCCAGCCTTTCTCACAGTCTGCAACCCTCAATTTCCCTGGGATGAGCTCGAAGTGCTGCTCTGCCCTCCTGACTCAAGAATTCGGGAGGGCAGGTTTGCTGCACCTTGGCTTTGCACCTCCCCTGGTAATGACAAGTTTCTAAAACCCCTCCAGAAAGGCACAGAAAGGAGAGGAGGAACTGCCAGGCTGGATCAGCCCCACATTCCCTGTGGTCTCACATCCCATCCCCACCAGTGGCTGACACCAAATCCTCCAGGAAAAGGTGTGAGAGCTGCAATTGGCAGCTTTGGAAGGAATTCCCTCCTCTAACAAGTTCTTCCCCCGATCTGCAGTAATTAGAGGCTTCAGCCCTGAAATCACACAGCTTAATATCCCCCCAAACAAGCACCAGAGCTCTGCCTCTTTTTAATATTCAAATGAACACCAACTCTCCTTCTGAATTTCAGATCCAGAAACTGTGTTTCCAAACAACAACCATAAAAAGCTGCCAGGTTACATCAAAACACCCTCCCAGTTAAACAAGGTAAGCAGTTGATTCCCACACAGGTCGTTGACTTAGTTTAAAGCTCTCTAAGGTAACAGAATTTCTGTTTACATAAACAGACACAGAGAAAAGCGCAATTAAGGAAGTGAGAAATGGCCTTTACCTTAGTGCCTGCTGAGGTTTGAGAGAATCTCTGCTTCACTCCCTCCTCCTTTCTTTTTCTCTGTCTCTCTCTCTTGCATGGCTGGACTGACAGGTTGGCAGAGCTGAGGAGGACAGGTTGGGTTTGTTTTTTTTAGGCACAACTCCTCCCCCTCTCAAAGAGAAGGGGAAAAAAAAAGGCAAAAAAAAAAGCAAGACTGTTTGGGAAAAGTTCACAGAAAATCCCATCCTTTCAGCACATCAGAACTGAGGTGAGAAATATGCTACTTTTGGGAGCCCAGCAGTTTTCCAACTGCTTTTCTCCAAAAGGCTCAAGGTCTACTTTGCAATAGGTATGAAGCAAACGAAGGATTTACACCAGGAGCTAACTTGACCCTGAATTTTTCCCATTTCCCTGATAACTGATCCAACAACCCCTTTAAGGCAGCCTTGACAAGAGAATTTTTGCACAGGTGGAAAGAGCTCTTTGCAGGCAGCACAGATATCTTTGTGCTTTGGGTTTTATCCCTGCATCCTACCACCACTGGGTGTAATAAAAGTCACCAGGAGATGTCTGAAGTCCTCATTTTCCCCCCAGGAGCCCTCAGGTGCTGCCAACCTGCACCCCCAGCAGAAAGCAGGTGATTTGAAAATCCTATTTTGCTCCATCCTCTGAGCTGGTTGTACAGAGAGCAGCTCACCTTCTGTCCCTGTCACCTGAGGTGTGAGAGGGGGAGGTTTTTAGCAGACCACTCTGGCCACAGAAACAAGGTCAGAGGGAAAAGAGGTGGATGCAGCACAGAGCCCACTATCCATGTGTGCTTCCACTTCCACAAGTGTTCTGGCTCACCTGGACATTCCTGGGAACTGCTCTGCTACCAAGTGTTTGAACAGAGCCTTTCAGAGATGCAGAGATCTCACCCCGAGCTTTTCAGAGAGGGTTTTCAGATTAGGGCCCTGACAAATGAACTTTCCCTGCTCCTAATTCTGTGCACGGCTTTGCTGCTCCTGCCTGTGCCCTCCTGGCTTTGCTTCTGGGCGCTCGTGGCACAAGGATTTGTTAATAAATGCCAAGAAAGAGGAGCCAAGAGGTTGGTGGCTGGGCCTGAAATATCTTCTGCCCTCCCACTTCCCTGCAATCTACCAACAGAATTGACAGGCAGGTCTTTCATTCTCTGCTGCTTTCCTTAAGTTGGCAGTTTGGGCACAAATCTGCAATTTCCATGTTCTCTGCAGAGTAGCTGCCTCTCCCTCCCCCGCTGTTTCAAGCAAACAAATACAAATATACAGTAGACTAATGACTGTCATCTGCATAAATTTGCATCCCAGACTCCTTGGATAGAATCCTGTCTCCTCTGGGTCAGACTTGCAGCTGGGCTGTAACAATGAAGGTTCAGAGGCTTCGTTTACCTGCATCACAGGGCTGGAGTTCCAACCCTGCCTGTAACACCTCCTCAAAGCCAAAAGTGTTCCAAACTCTTGGAAAAAACACCCAGCCAGTTTAAATTAAAATTATAGTGAGCTAGATTAGAGGTGAATTCAGCGGGTATCACACAAAATCAGTATGACATCATATCTAAAAATGTCTGGTTTCACCTCTTGCAAGCTCAGCTTTGTCTCCTCTGCCAGGGGAGGGCCATGTCCATCTATCCCAGGACTGATTTCCATTCCCTGTCTCCTGCAGAATGTATTTGCTCTCTGCCTCTTTTATCAGGCAACTGTTCTCAATCGTGTTCAGCTCCCTAGTTAAGATCTCCAGCGAGATAACGTGAATGCTCCAGTGGAAGGAGTTACCTGAATCCAGACAAAACTGGCTCAGACCAGCCCCGAAATCCAGTGATAATGAACTAGAGCTGCACCCCTAGTGCCTGCTGAGGGGGTCTGAGGTGAGAAACTGTTCTTAAGGTTACACACATCAGGTTTCTGCCTTAATTCCTACTGCAGATGGGATAGGGATGAGAATGCAGAGCATTAAGCACTCCTCAGTCTCAGGGTCACCCTATCAAAGGGAGATGCACTGGCAGAGAGATCCAGCTGCAGTTTGCTTTGGCACTGATTTACAGCAGTCTTCTCAGTCCTCCCTTCTTGGAATTACGAGCCTGGAGATCCACACTGGCTGAATCTTTAAGATCTTTTAGACTCAAAGGGGTTTATTCTCATTATTGACTCACGTTACCTGCCCCAGCACCAAAACCATGCCCAGCACAATGCTCTTGCTTCACCTGTGGCACATTCCCCCCCATGAACTGACTCTCCTGTGGGGTCCTGGAGAGGGGGAGAAGCTGAGGAACGTGGCCATGAGGGAGAATATGCCAATCTCCAGCTTTAGCTTCCTGCCCAGTCCCAGCCCAAGCCTGGAGCAGGATGGGTTTGTGTGTCAAGGCTGTGTCTGCCCCGGGAGCTAAAGGTGCATCACGCCAAGAGCTGCCCCTCAGTTCTCAGCAAACACAGTTGCTACAAGAGCTTAAAACCAGTCAACAAATGCACTTCAATTAAACACCAGAGCGAGGTCAGATTTCTTGTTTTTCCTGTTTAACCAGCAAGTTTCGAGGCAGCCCAGTAATGAACCCTCGGAGCAGAGCTCATTACACCATCAGAAAGGTTGCAAAATTGCATACAACTCTGGTTTATTGTGCTCAATTAGGTACACTCCCTAAAATCTAAAAAAAAAAAAAAAAAAGAAAGAAAAGAAAAAAAAAAGAAAGAAAAGAAAAAAAAAAGGAAGGAATGTGTCTCATAATGTGGGAACTTAGTTCAAAATGTCTTGATACTAATGACAAGATTCCCATGGCTTTCAGTCGACTGTGGATCAATACAGGTAAGATAAAGCTGAGATTTTCATGTCACTCCAGTGTTTCCCGTGGATTTACAAGTGGATCTTCATATCCTGATTCCCTGGCCTGCCTTGAAAACATCTCCCTCAATGCACTCAAACATCCCTTGTCACCAACTGGGCAGATCCCACTCCCACTGGAGCCACCTGTGTACTGCAAAGGGAGAAAGGGAAACAAAACCCCACAGTTCAGCTCCAGTTGTTATTTTTTGGGGGTGTGGATCCCCCCAGGCCACCCTGATCCACATCCTCACCCCAAACCCAGCAGCCACGTGCACAACCCGGGCTGTGGTTTCTCAGCTTTCAACTTTCTTGCTGTTGCTGAGTTTGTTGCTCTGAATTTCCACCCATTTGAAGTCCAAACTGGTTTTTTTATTGCCTGTAAGGCAATTTTTTTATTGCTGAAGGTTTGACAGGGCAGGGAGAAAGCCCTGCAGAGAAGAGAAGCAAATGGGGCAAGGTGTGGGATCTTCAGCGCTTACAGGCTGGTGGTGCCATGAAAATCAACACCAAAATTCCTGTTGGGGGGCACAGATAAACCATGTGGGTGTCCCAGACCCTCTGAGAGGTCTTTCAGACTGCTGGGAGCAACAGGAGGGCTCCAGTCCTTCTCCATGTGCTGTTGCACAGGGAGAATGGTTCGGTCTGGGGACTGAATAATTCACCAAGAAATCAGCTGGCCAGCGTGGAAATCATTTTAACTGAACTGAGCCCTCAGGTATTACATTAACTGCATCTCTAGGGAAGGATGTGGATTATTGCAGCTGAATAGAGCCCTTATTTATCAGATGGAAAAGGTTAATGTCATTTCCTTTCCTCTCCTCCATGGTTTTTTCTTACCACATCCCCATTTCTGGACAGCATGAGGTGCAGACAGTGGAGGAACACGTGCTGGATTGTTTAAATGACCAGAGCTGTTACTTTAGGCAGGGACTGGGGGGTAAGAAATTAAGATTTCTGCTGGTTTCCTGGGGAGAGTTACAAGGCTAGGAAACATAAAACACTGAAGAAAGGAAATGGGTTGTGGAGCACCTGGTCTTTGATTTGACATCCAAGAGGACCTAACTGAAGGAGGGAATTTTTGCATTCTCCTCTACTGTGTGTGCATAATAAGAACCAGGATCAAACTAATCTAATATTCTCATTTCATACTTTATAAAGCAAGAGTGCATTAAGAAAGGTCATTTTTTTTTACTCCTTAATGAAGTTTAAATACAGTTAAATTAAGTTCTGCTAATAAAGAGCCTATGCTTTTTTTCTAATTTGCCTCTGGAGTCTCAAGAGCTGTTGACCTGAAGATAAATATCAGAGCACTTCAGTCATCTATTATGTGCTTTGTTAATGATGTCAACAAGTTAATTCTAATGCCAGTTAAGGAGAAAATTTCCATGTCAGGAAGACTAAGAGCAGTGAAAGCTTGGATTAAGAGAAAAAAAGCTCTTTTTTGTGGTAAAAGACTCAAGACACCTCAGTATATCCTCAGGTAGGGGAGATCCTCCTCCTGTACTAACCAAGATGGACCTAAACCAGTGTCTGTTGGCAGAGTTCAAGAGAAAGACAAGGACTTCTGGCCATCTGGGGATTTAAGGATGCCAGGACCTGGCCCCCTGTGTGTCAGCCAAGAAAGGTGAGTGTGGAATTTTTGTTGGGCTTCTGAGCCCTTGGTTCCTCTCGGCGTTACAGGAACTCCGAGCACTCAACACCAGTGTCAGGCAGATTTCTCCTTGCCCTGCCACAAATCAAGGATGGTTTGGGCTCCTCACCACCCTCTTGTTCCCAGATCCACCAGCAGAACTGAGCTCCATGCCAGGCCCTGTAAGGAAAGACCTGGGTACCCCTGTTGGTCTCTGGCTGCACAGAACTACAGGGTGGGAAGTTCTCTAAGGTCCAGCTGCTTTCCTTCTCCTGAATCCACTTCTGTGTTGGAGCAAAACTTGGGCATGCACCTTTCCATGGAGAGAAATCCAGACTGAAGGGGTCATGAGGGTCAGGACTTTTGGGTGATTCTGAGGTCACCTTTCCAGCCCCAGCTTTCCACCTGTGACCTGAGTCAGTGGCATTGCCTTACCTTGCAAAGGTGTCTTGAGGACAAAAAATCAATATTTAAGGGCAGTGCAGCGGGGATGGCTAATTCCAGCTCTGAATTAAATGGGGAGAGAGATGCCCATTGACTTATGTGGGATTTAGAATGAGCCCTTACTCATTTCCATCGGCCCCTGAACAGCCATCTGAGGACAGCAGGGACTAACTATTAATACTTTGGGGGGTTAAACAATCAGCATCTGAGTTATAATGGAGTAAATTAATGTGTGTAGCCAAGGCAACCACATTGTGACTCCTGAGCTGGTTTCTTGGAATATTTGCAGAGTATGAAAAGAAAGGGCTGAGTGCATCTGTTCTCTTTTTTTTTTTCCTTGCCCATAAAGGAACAGTTTTCCTGGACAACCAAGCCCCAAGATATTACAGCAAATAGTCTTTCACATAAGGCCAACCTTGGCTTTGTTATAATTGCTATGTAAATATAATCCCTCTCATCAATTAAATGCTACTCTCCAAGGCTGGAACATTATACATGTTCATCGGGATGGAATCCCTGTCAATTCAGTTTGCTGCCTCAGTATTCATGTGCATTAGCCTTGGAAAAGAGAATGTGATTGCTTGAATAAATTCAGCCCCTGCCTCCTGCATCCCTGGATCAGTTGACAGCGTCAGTCTGACTGTAATATGGGCTCAGAAATGTGTTGCTATGGAAATCCTAAATATTCAGTCCTTGGCAGGGGAATTCAAATGGGATCCTTGATAAATAGAAATAGCCCAGCCCTTGCTAACCACAAAGCTGGCCCCTTGGCCTTAAAGGTGACACCAAGAATCAGAAAGCTTGTTTTTTTCCCAAGTATTTGAAGAAGAAAAAAATCTGAATTTCCCCTCACATTTGTACTGGATTCCTTAGTGAGCCAGGAAACCTCTCCCAGAACCTCCCATTGCATGAGTACGGTCTCTCCACTAGTGCTGCACTATTTTTGAGCTACCTGGATCCAGCCAGTCCCACGGGCCAGAGGGTGACTGTTAATGGGCTCTGAGCACTGCTCAGAGCAGGTATTGCTGCTCCTGCCCTCAGGGTGACCTGTGCTTTCTGTCCCTGGGCCCAGCCAGCCCATGACCCCTTGTTTTATGGTTATTGTTCTGTGTGACTGAACATTCCGAATAATCCAGCCCAGCCCCGTGCCTTTGCTGTTCCCTGGGCAGAGCTGCAAACTTTACAACCCAAAATACAACCCCGAAAGAGGTTTCCCTGCAGGGCAGAATCCAGCAGCTGTTCAACAACACCCAACACCCCCCTGCAGCAGTTCAGCACCGGGAGGAACGTGTGTCCCACCTCATTAAGCTCCGGGCAATTCAGGCTGGACACCAAGTCTTTGCCCTGTGTTGGTAAAGCAGCTCAACAGCCCGTTGCTGGGGGCACTGAGCACTGCTGGGAGACTTTAAATCTCAGTATTTTCTGCGAGGGAGGTGAACCTGAGTTCTGTGGAGCATTGTAGGCATTGTCTGTAGACACTGAGGTGCTGGACTCCAAAGAAGAGCAGCAGAGGTGGGGAAGGGTCTGGAGCACAAATGCTATGAGATGTGGCTGAGGAGCTCAGGGGGCTCATCTTGGAGAAAAGGAGGCTCTGGGGGGACCTTCTGACTCTGTACAACTCCCTGACAGGAGGGTGGAGAGAGATGGGGATCCACCTCTTCTCCCAAGTAACAAGTGATAGGACAAAAGGAAACAACCTCGAGTCATCCAGGGGAGATTTAGATTGGATATTAGGAGGAATTTCCCCCCCAAAAAACATTACCCAGCCCTGGCACAGGCTGTCCAGTGGAGTCCCCATCCCTGGAGGGGTTGAAAAGCAGTGTGGGTGTGGCACTTGGGGACATGTCATGGTGGCCTTGGCGATGTTGGGGTCATGCTGGAATCGACGACCTTAAAGGTCTTTTCCAACCTCAGCGACTCTGTGACTCTGTAGTAAAACAAGCCTCGGGGCAGGAACACTGCTTTGGACAAGTTTTCTTCCAGAAAATGCCGTGGAAGCGCTTGGGCATCTTCTCCCTTTGTGTAAAAGGAGTGGGAAACACCCGGCGCTGTCCCTTCAGCACCACGGAGGCTCCGGCAGCGCTGGAAGGGAAACCACAGACATCCCCCGCACCGAGCGGGTGAGCTCAGCCTGCCGCCCCGGACAGGGAAAAAAGAGGGAAAAAAGCCTTTCTGGTGGTTTAAGTTTCATATGGTTTCGTGCTGGAAAACAAATTAACCTAAGAGGATTTTCGGAATTGGAGCTGGGAACAAAAGACGAGGTGAAAGTGTCTGAATTTTGAAAATGTGCCCAAGGCCCCAGCTACAAAATCCTTTCTCTGGATGCTCTTACTGAGCCCTTTCATCAGCACTGAAAGAATACAGAGAGAAAAGGTGCTTTTTTTTCTTTGAGGTAGCAGAAAAAGATTATCTAAAAACTATTTTCAGTAAAATATTAGTTTTGGGTTATCAAATGAAGCATTGTAAAGGTCTAAGGTGCCCTTCCTGAATGCTCCCTCTGTTTGAACAGAATCCCTGTTTCCTTGAGGAGGTTTTATCCGTCCCAGCCTGCGTGTTTGGTTCCAATATCCATAACAGCAAACGCTGCAGGATCTCCCTTCCCTAACACCCATTAATTTTCCTGCTTTCCACCACCCCAGACTTTTCATCCTTGGACTCAAGGGCTGGCACTTTACTACATGATTCCCAAACAGCTTTTTTTGCAGAGCTCAGAGATCCTGAGCAGCTCTGACAGCACAGCAAGGACGGAATTACCAGCAGAAGGGCAGAGTCAGAGAGACACTGGGATTCCATGGAACATCCTCTGAACTCACTGGAAATATTCTCACTGACCATGTCAACAAAAAGAAGGGAAAACCTTCCACTAGAGATGTTGGTGAGATATTTTCTGCAATTCATGTTTTCTAGGTCCTGTCCATAATGACGGTTTTCTTTGCTGTTTATAGTCAAGAGTTTATCATTTTTTTCTGGGCAATAAAAGAACCCTGGAGAATCATGATTAAGATGAAAAACCTCCTCCTGCAGCAGAAGGAAGAGGCAGAGAGCAGCTCTAAGCAGAGGCTGCCTTGTGCCAGCCCCTCATGCCCCTGATAAATCTGCACTGGATCGTGCTCTCTAAGTCCTTAAGCACATTGTAAAAAATGGGGCAAATCCTCTTTTGGAATTTACTGACTTAAAAAAAGGAAAAGCAACGTAATTCCATTTGTTTTAACATCATTATATTCTGAAAAAGTAAGCCTGATCATATCATGGGACAGTGCAATTGTTATTTCTGTGATTACCAGGGCATTTTGACACTTGGTGCCACACATTGTTGGGAGCCAATGGACTCTTTTGCTCTGGAGTTTTACAGGAGATGAGAAGTTGGAGTGAGGCATAAAAAGCAGTTACTGATTAGCACTTTTTTTTCCCCCAAGAAAGTCTAATCTATTCATTGTCATGACAGTGGCACCGAGCCTGGATGAGGCCACGGGGTGGAAAATGAGGCTTTTCTGCTCTCTGTTTGTACATCTCTGAAGCACAATAAGGTGAAATCCAATGTATCCTATCCTTTATTATCACCAGAGTGGTTTTGGAAGTGGCTCCTAGAATCGCACTAGAAAACAATAAAAACAAAAAAACCCTGAATATTCCACCCAAAAAAATTCCCAACTAAAACACAAGCAACCAATGAACCAAAACCCCTCCAGGGCTCCAGGTCCAACAGGACCTGGATTCTTGCTGCTGTCACACCAACAGAGCCAGAAGTTAACTCAGACACAGGGAGCTTGTCTGCTTTTGAGACAGGCAGTATAAAATTGAGCCCTTTCTCCTTTCCCACCTTCTCCTCTGGAAGATCCCTCTGGTAAGTTCCTTTTCCGCTTTTTTCTTTAACTGCTTCAGTTCTCAAGCTGAGTTGAGGCAGTTTGACTGGATTAGCCAGGAGAGAGCAATGAACATCTCCTCTGGTTCCTTTTTTTTTTCTTTCACCAACAGGAAACTTTCCCCAGCTCTCAGGAGTGTCCTCTCCTGAGAATTCCAGTTCTCACTGCTCCAGTGGCTCCTTGGCTCCCTGACAAAGCCCTCCTTCCCCTTTTGATGCCACAGTCTGTACTTGCACTTTGCAGCACCCAGAACAAGGCAGGCAAATGTGTTTAAAGTCCAATATATGCTTTGCAGAATTGTCAGATTGGGACAAAAAGTGCTCAGGAAATGGAGAAATCTGTGGACTTTCAACAAACATTAAACTCCTGATAAAAAAAAAATGGCAAATTCCTCCTCTGCTGACCCAGGTCACCTTTGGGCAGGCACAAGGTTCTTTATCCACTTGCCAATTCTCCCATTCTTTTAGAGAACAGGTTTGTGTTTGGATTTGTTTTCTTTGCTTGTTTATCTCTTAATCTTTGAGTAAATTGCAACATCTGTCTTTGGCCATTGTAGAAACAGGTTCAAAGCTTCTCAACCGACTTCCCACCTATTTCCTCACCAACATTTTCATCTCTTGAAATCCTGCAACTCCTCAGTTATTTTTTTCTGTGTTATGATTTAGATTTTCGTGGTGACTTGGGTCTATGTTGACATTCCTCCAATACATCTTAATTTATTCCACCAATATTTGAATATCAGAGTCTGTCTCCCAAGGCAACACAGAGGCAGAAGTACAGAGAGGAGGATGCTCTTAAATAATGCACCAGGGCTGAGATGTTTTTTGCTTAGGTGGACATCAGACCTGTCCTAAAATATTTACTCCTGGAGTAAAATGGATTTCTGGGCAGCTGGAAACAGGAACAATTTGGTTCTTCTTTTACCAAAGTTTGTAAAACCCATTTCTATTAAAATGTTACTGTTCCCAAAAATATGCAACATTTAGTTAATTTGTAGTTACAATGAACAGTTAGTTTTTGGAAATCTTTAAGTCCTTGTTTTAACCTCCACTCTTGATCTTCACTCAAATTTCCTTTGGTGCACTACTTTGCCTAAAGTTCAATTACATTATTTTCCATGTAAATTTATGTCACAGCAAATGAAAAAAAAAAGGTTTGTGCAAGTGAACCCTTCTCTCTGTAAATAAAGCCACCACACAGCACACACATATATAACATTATTTTAAAACAAATATTCACACAGTATTGACACAGTAACCAGAACAACTCAGATAAGTGTCCCTGTCCCTTCTGTACTCTGCTGGTGGCACCTGCCTCACCAAGGAGTTTTCTTCTAGAATTCACTTTACCCAAGAGCAGGTTAAAAAAAACAAGGGTGCAGGATGAATGAAAGACAAATGGTACAGATGGTTTGTGTGAGCTCAGAGAAAGGACTGGTGCAAACACAGATCTTCCCGTGGTTAAGGTGACAGGAGAAGATGATACAGATCTTTACAAATTTGAGCAGTACAGAAAAACTGTTAGGAAGGGAAAAATAAATGCAAAGACAAGGCTATTGCTGTGGAGAAAAAGGTGGTGGAAAGCAGAGAGTGTGTTTTTGTGAGCATGTGAATGACCAAATAAACTCCCAGTGCACTCTGGCACTGGGGATAAAGACACTCCTTCAGTTTGAGTCCAATGAGGATGAAATCAGCTGGATGTATCTAGTGATTTAATTCAAAAAGACACAATCAAAGGTGGATTGCTGCTGGCAGGTTGTTGTGCCCTGACAGAACACAGGAATGAGCCCCTGCTCTCCCCTGCACAGGTATGGAAAGGAGACAAAAGGTACTTTACCTCTCTTGTGCCACCACGGGAAGTTCTCTCAAGGGTCCTTTGTCTCCCGTGTCCAGCAGCTGTGCAACTGTAAAGAAAAACAGGGGCTGGGTTAATAATCAAGAAAGGAACAAGCTGTAAACTCCAAAGGCTCAAGTTAAACATTTACTCCAGTTTGTTCTTGTGAGCAAACTCCGAGGGGCTGCTCAGCAAACTGCTGGAATCTCGAGAAACAGGGAAAGGAATGGAATGTTCTTCAGCCCCTTCCCTGTCTCCCCTCAGCACAAACCTGGAGTCCCCCGTGCACATCCAGGTTAGGATTGAAAACATGAGAAGCAGGAAATTCTCCCAGGTGATAAAAGCCCTTCATAATTCAAATGGTACTTCAAATATTTACACACGGCCCCAGATTTGGAATTACCCACAGATAGAAAACTTTAGAATAAACAGGTTTAAGTTTATACTTATATTGTTTTATTTATTCAGACTTTTTTGTTGGTTTTTTTTGGTCCCTACAGGAAGCCTTTTGTTTCTAGATTAGCATGACGTTAAGGTAAAGACTTCCAGTGCAATCTCCTTTTCCATGGAAGTCGCAGGTCAGGCGGAATTACAGGCAGATACCTGGAAAAAGGGGAGGGTGAAGTTCAGCCTTCATCCCCCCCCCAGAAGCTCTGCAGTGTGGTGACCTTTCAGAAAGTGCATTAGCTCCTCCTTTTCACTCTTCACTCTGTGCTCAGGTTGTTTATTTAGGCACTCGAAGACTAATGTGGGCACTTAGAGATGAATTAAAGCCATTTGAATTTCTAGGTACGGCTCAGGAGCGGAGCAGAACGAGCTCCCTGCACAGGGGATTTCTGAACCTTAAATATGAAATGACCTGTGAGAGAAAAGCAAACCAAGAGCAAACAGTGAGGAATAAACAGAGGAATGAGCTGGTGCAAGGTGGTGAGAGGTTCCTCCAGCTCACACAGGAGTCAGTTATGCTAAATCACATTAATCTTGATTTTCCTGCATCCGTCTGACCCTACCTGTTATTCAGACACAAGAAGGCAGGTTCACCTCTTCTAATGTCATCTCTGCTCTCCAGAACTGCCCTCCAGCAGCTCAGGGGCTGAGGAGAGAGGAGAACAACTCCCACAGCTGCACAACACAGGGCAAAATGCCCTTTATCTGTTCCCCCTCTGAGGTGAGATCAGGCTCCTTCTGGAGGTTTGCACACCCCTCATGCAGTGGAATTCCAGTCACACTCTGGTACTTCTGTAATACAAATTAATAACAATAACTAGACTTGACTGCTTGACAAAAAGCAAATAGTTTGGAAAAAGCTGTCTTAAATCTTTCTATCCCACTTCCCCAGACCAAAAAAAAAAATTAAAAAAAATCTACAAATGTTATTTCTTTTGGCAGCTGAAACCTAATCCTACCTTGGTTAGCATAACAGAGGGAACAGGAAGCACTGCAAAGGAATTTTTCATTCCCTGGGACGTCTTTGATCCCCCTCCCCTCCCTTTTCCTATCAGGTAATTTTCAAATCTTGATGTTTCCACTTAGTCTACGTATCTTCTTGTTTTGTCTACTTCGGTCAAGTGTTATTCAACTCCCATTTCATGGATGAAAAACTGGTCTGCATTTAGACTTTGCTGTTGTGTAAGCTGGAACCTGAGAACGTCAGAACCCACGAGGGAATAGAGCTAAAATTCACAGCCCTGGCTGGTGGAAAACCAATCATTCTTCAGCTTTAGCACAGGCAAGGGGCATTCATGCCTTGCACAGAGGCTAAACAAACCCTTGCATCATTTTCTCTTGTGAGAAAAGTGACTTTTTGTCACTTAACATCTTAATTCGACTTCCCAACATGTGGAGGGAATTTTTCACCATTATACACCTTGATTTTTGCCCAACTAAAAGGTGCAAAGCTCAAAATAAATCCATGTTATCCTCATATTTGGGGTTCTGAAGGGGTGTGTTGACCCTTATCCTGGGCCCACGTGGAATTCAGGGCAAGCCTTTGACAAGAAAACAGGCAATAATTAAAATATGAATGACCCTCCAAGGGCTTAATTACCTTAGTGAAGCCTCGTGTTTGTAGCAAAGAAAAGACTGGAGCTCTGCAAAGCAGGAGGTGACAACATCCATGAGGTAAAAGTGAAAACAAGACGATCTTGGAGCAGATAATACAACATCCTGCAGATAATACAACATCCCCTCTGCCTGCAGATGGATAAAATCCACATTCAGAATCATCAAATACCCCTGTGACAGTGCAAATATTTATATATATTTACACTTTCACTGTTACACTTTTAGTTATCCCACAGAGCACCCTGAAATATAAAAATTTACAGAATCATTGAAAAAGAGGGCTGAAAAGGGGTCTAGAAGAGAAGCTATTGCAAACTGCAGGAATGTCAGGAGTGGAAAAGGTACCTCTTTGCAAACAGGCAGTGATGGAAATTCCAAAGGCAAACTACTCATCATTATACCTATTTTATTTAAAAAGTTTTTCCTGATAATGATACTGAGTTTCTTTCTCTGTATTTTAAACCAATTACTTCTCAAATGTTTTCTTCTCTCAAATATTCCCATGACCATCTTGCAGCTGCTCCAGGTCAAAGACACAACGGGGCAGTGCCAGGTAGGACCTGGTGATCTTAGAGGTCTTTTCCAACTTTAATTCTTTTATGATTCTAGGAAAAACTTAATCTTGTTTTATGGCTGGGAAATTCTATGCAGAGACAAGAAATGCCTTAAACCAATAGAATTCTACCTCACTTACAATTTAAAAAAAAAAAACAAACAAAAAAAATCGAGCAAAATGTGATCCCAGAGGGAAATTTCTATTAACTTATTCTTTACTCACACACACACACAAATCCTGGTTGCAGGACATTGATACTGGGATACTCAATGGAATAACAGGAGTTATATCCATAATTCCATACTACATAAGGTCCCATTACATCATTTTTTTCTTTCTAGATCATAATACACCTCTCAGGCACTTGGTGGGATCATTGGGGTGTCCTGTATTGATGATCCTTGTGGGTCTCTTCCAATTCAGGATATTCCATGACTTTATGACACCTCCCACTTGCTATTAACTATTTGCATGCTTCAAACTTTCTGTTAGAATGACTAACCATAACAATTTAGTACATAAGAATTTAATACACAATTATAGTACATTATTTAAGTAATAATTTCTGTAATACCTGATAATTTAATACATAATTACTATCAATAATAATAATAATAATAATAATTGCTAACAGTAGTAATGAAGTCCTCAGTAATAATGAAGAAATATTGCTTGCACTGGCAAATAATGCTTGATAATCAGTAGTGTTTCTGTTGTTAATTCCTTTATTCTTTTATTCCAGTCTATGATTGAAAGCCACTGGAACAGATCATGACTTGCTTACATGATTATTATTACTGACTGAGGTTAGACTCAAGTCTCTTTTTCTCCCTCTCATTTTATTTCTTTACCCAGGGATGGCCAATATTTCTCCTTCCTTCCCTTCTCTTAGCAAAGTTACAATAAAAGCCAACAGAACTGACTGGAAGGCAGAGCAGATGTATAATTTCCCTCCTCTTTATGGCTTTAACTTGTGAAAATCCAGGCATGCTTTCATTATTCTGTGCCTTAATAACCTGCACATGATGGAGGTGGATTCTGGGCCATTATTGCCTTCACTGGGGCTGAAACGAGGACATTGCTCAGGGCTCCATTTGCAGAATGTCTGTCCCTCTGTTCTGCTCTCCTGCTCCCAGGATTTATGACTCCCCAGGGCCCGGAGCAAACAGCTGAGGAACGAGTCAGGGGCTCCACGGCCCCCTCAGGGCTCCGTGCCACCAGGATTTGCTTTGCTTTTCCATCTTTCCCTTTTCCAAGGGAGCTCTTGTGAGTGTCAGCAGAGGGATCCAGGCAGGCAGAGCCCAGGGGGAGGCAGCACAAGGGCAGTGCCAGCCCTGATGGGGTCGGTTTGTCCCCACGCCCACCTTCGGGTGATGGGAGAGTTTCTGTGGCCTGAGCCTTGGAGGGTGTGGAAGGGGCTGTGCCTGGCAGGGACCCACCTTTTTCCATGTGCCAAAGGGATCTGGGGAGGCTGGAGCTGCTCTGCACGTGGTGGGGGGGATCTGTGCCTCCTCAACTCCTGCGACATCCAAGGACACCTTGGGTTCCTTCCCATTATCCAGGAGAAGAAATTACAAAACTACAGACCTCAAGTGCTGTTGCTGCAGGGTGTAACAAAAGCAGGATGAGCTCACCTCGCTGCAAACAGAGGGAATCACATGGAGATGCTTTTCTCACTTTTTTAAATTTTTGTTTAATATTAAAGAGTTCATTTGCCTTCACCTTCAAAAGATTTTCTCCCACTCTCAACAGATCTCTCACTGGGCTTTTAAGGATGTGAGAGAAAGGGAGAGGAGATCAGAAAAAAGATGTAGCAGCTTTTTGTTGTTTTTAAGTGAAGTGAAAATATGATCCCTCACTTCCTTGGCTTTGCAGCATTTCCAGGGTGAAAAGGCAGAGCCTTCTGATGCACAGCACCACTGGCCTGCAGCTCCCAGTGTTTCCTGGGAGGTTGCACATCCCCTCCCGTGTTTCTGGGGTTTAAAAGGG
This sequence comes from Neopelma chrysocephalum, assembly GCF_003984885.1. Classification (NCBI taxonomy): domain Eukaryota; kingdom Metazoa; phylum Chordata; class Aves; order Passeriformes; family Pipridae; genus Neopelma; species Neopelma chrysocephalum. Next base: position 9,991,355 of record NW_020897746.1, on the reverse strand, counting down.
CACAACCGACAGAAAAAAGAGTTTGAGAAGGTCTTTGGAAATAAAAAAAACCAAACAAACAAAAAACCCAAACAAAATAAACGAAAAAAACCAACAACAAAAAACAAACAAACAAAAACCCAAAACAAAACAAAACAAAGAAAAAAAAAGTTGGCATGACTGTACAGATAATAAGACTTAATGATATTTTATTTCCAATTTAATCTCTGTGCTTTCTTGTGGAAACAGTCTATTTTGGGGTGATAGTTCTTCATTAAAAAAAGCAAACAAAAACAACCAACAAACAATGAATGGAATGGAAGTGGAATGACAAACTGTGCTGCACTGTCAGATCCTTTTCTGCAGCTATTGCAGTAGCCTCTCTGAGCTGCAGGCATGTGTGTTTTCTTCCCTGTGTGCCTTCCTGGCTTTCCCAGTGCCAGGATGGGAATTGTTATTTCGAAAAGCAGCACAATAAAATTTTATTAGAGGGAGCAGGCTGGTTGTGTCCTGGTGAGGGCCAATGGCAGGGCTGGGGGGAGGAAGCCAAGCACAATAAGGGCTGAAGCCCTGGAATGTGACACTGGTATTTGTCTCAAATTGATTCTTCACCTTGGAGGAAACATTTCCTTTCTTCTTGTCCACTGACAACTGTGAAATAATGGAATTGTTCATCAAACGGTTGTTAAAAAGGCAAAAATAGCTCTAAACCTCCCACAAGAACCTCTTGGCAGCCCCAGGAACGTCCTCCTTGCTGATCCATCAGCTCCCCTGCCAAGCCAGGACCACTCTCTGCATTTCTGGTCCTTTTGCTGATGCTCATTTCAAATGTTCTGAGAGTTGTGGCCTCTGTTATTTCTCTTTGCAGACTCTTGAGGCCTAAGAAAGAGCAGCTGCAGAAAGTTTTCCCTGCTAAATGCTAAATACTCTCATGTCTATACAAACAGTCATTGAAATGTTTCCTTTTTCTTTCACCTGCCTTCTTTGAACTTGTTTTTCTAATTCTTTGGCATATCTAGTGGATGGAAAATGTTATATATATTAGTAAATTCCTCTCCTGTGCAGAGCAATGTTCGACCAAAAAAGCAGGGCCTGAAGCCTGGGGTCAGCCCCAGGTTCCACATGACTTGGCCAACTGTGCTGCTCCCCTGCATATAAAAATGCAAATTGTATTTACCTGCTTTGAAAAGGTAACATTTAGTAGCCAAATTTCTGCAGGCATTCATAAATGCTGTTGGCACAACACACCACGATAGTCAGATTTTCAGTTGTGACTGGAAAGAGAGCTCGTAAATTGGCTGTTATCTGAAGGTTTGATTTTTATTAAACAAGGAGTAAACAGCACAGCCCAGTAACTTTCCTCTGGCAGGAGGTGGCTGGAGGACAGCACAGCACTGAGGCCACCTCTTCACAAGCTTTTTTTTTTTTTATTCAGAGTCCCCTTTTGTTGCCTTTCTCTGTAGGGAATTCCTGGCTCCATGCAAGGAATTGAGGAACCTTTCCAGGAAATTTCAGTAGGTGAGAGCACAGAGCCACGTTGGTCAGGGATACCTGCCACAGTATTTCTACAGGCCAGGTTTGATACCCATATATTTTGCATGAGTAATATATTAGCACTTTTTCAGACCTTTAAGTGGAGGATACAAACCCCCAGATGTGCCGTGGAAAGGGTGTGTGAGAATTTCTTGAAGCTGTTTTCTAAATAGAACATCACTTTAGTCACTGTATTTCTAATAAAGGTAATTAAAACCAACAAAAACATTGTCTCCAAGAGCACATTTATAACATAACTTATAGCAGCTGCTGCCTTAGTAGAAGTCACGGCTGACAAACCAGAAAAGTCCTCATTTTGATTTTTCTTTGGAACCTAATGTTTGTCTTGACAACCGTAATCAAACTGCTTTTCTTATCGAAACAAAACACACCTATGGGGTTGTAAGAAATGAAATGTGGGTGGGGAAAACGGTTTTCTTGGGAACTGGAGGAGATTATTCACCTGTACTGTGGCAATAAATGTGACCTGAGCTTCGTCATGGGGAGTGAAACAGCTCCTGGGCATCTCCAGTGCAGATTTGGGAGAGGCACGAGAGAGCTCAAGGCTCCTGCCCAGGGATGTCATTTTTGATTAAAGACTGGGTTAGGCCAAAACCACAGATCCCAAAACCTCTTAAACTCTCACAAAATAAAACTCCTAATGTGAATTTAACATCTGTCTCTGTAACGAGCTGAGCTGAAGCCTTTACCTCCAGCACCAATGAACTTTGGGAGCTTTCTGTTTCCTGTTGGAAGCTGGGCTTCCTCCCTCCGGATGAGCTATCCCAGGAAATCACTGGGTGCACTGATAAATCCACCCATAACACTTCTAGGTGTTCTATATCCAGGCTATTTGGTGCCAAAATCTTCCATTCAGCCACCTCCAGATGATATCTATTTAGTGAACAGACACGTGCGAGGCCTCGTACACCTCCAAGAATTAATGGCAGTGGAAACTATTTGAAGAATTGCAGGTGAGGCATTTCATTGTGCCCAGGGGTGTTTCTGACCTGGTTTTAATAATGAAGACGGTGTTTTCACAAGGTCACCGGCAGCACTCAAACCTGCCCCAAGAAACAGCAGCTCACAAAGAGCTGGGAGGCAGGAGAGAAGCAGGAGAAGCAAATCGTTGTGTCCCTCACACCGCGGGTAAAGCAGCCTGGCTCTCCAAGTGCAAACATCCGAGGGGTGCTTGAGGATCACAGGGATGCTGCACCCCCCAGGGGATACAAAACCTTTCTTTCAGGATGATGAGGTGGGAAGGTTCTCCATTAAAACGTTCCTCTCTGTTCTGCAGAACGTCTCTGCGGCCTTAGAGATGTTCGCAGGCAGAAAGCCCGGGCTGCTCAGCATCCTTCCTGTGCCTCCAGCAACACGCAGAGATCAATGCCCTGCAGGCCAGGAAAACGTTTGTTTTAGCAACCACCTCTAAGGGAATAAATAAAATAAGACGAAACAAGCCCGGTGTGTTCCTCTGTTGGCAAGTCAATTAACAAGTACAAAGATTTAAATCTACCATATGTCACAGGCATCACTGAATAGAAAAACAATGCACAGCGTAGCCTCGTTGAGCCCTGCGGCAGGAATCCTTTGTGCCACTAATTAACTGAATAAACAGCCTGAGGTGGGTGAAATGACTCACCCGTTATCCAGGAATCAGCTTTACCACCTCCATTATTTACTACTCTGTGGTTAAACTCTTGTTAAACTGAGGGAGGGGCTCTGCATCCTACGGGAGAGGGGGAATGGGGATGGAGAGCGTTCTGCTGGTGGCTCCAGAGGCACCTGGTGCTTAATGATCCTGTTGTACCTGCATTAATGATACACAGCAAATAATCCACAGGTCAGACACACACTACAATTTCCATCCCATAATTGCACAGCAGGCTGTGCATTTCCAGGGTGTTATTACACTCCACTGAAATCTGAAGTCGCTTGGCCTTTGGCCTCCTAGAACCACCCAAAAGCCTCTCAACAATCTCCAGGGCTCTGCTCCCTGTTGTGTCTTTCTCAGACAAAATGGAAAACACATTTTCACTTCAAACTAATCCCTGCTAAGCAGCACTGAAACCATGCAAACCCTTGAGCTGATTCTAATAAAAAAAAAAAAAAAGGAACATATTGAGAAGCAAATTAGCCTTGTAACTCAGGCACTGCAATATCATTCTGTGAAACCACTGCTGGTGTGATTAGCTGCTCTGAAGGCATTCCTGGGCCCGAGTGACAACAACCACAGGGATCATCTGAGCTCCCTACAAGCAGTTGAAGCCTTCACGTGTGTTGGTGTGTGGGCTTTTCAGCCCTGGGGAGTGACACAGATTGTGCTTTTTGGTGAGAGAGAGGCGACTCTGAGCACACAAACGATCCAGGGAAGGGAAGGGAGCTCTGCCTCGCTCCCCCAGGTGCTGCAAAAGTGTTCCCAGCACAGGAAGGACATGGAGCTGTTGGATTGACTCCAGAGAAGGCCACCAAGATGATCAGAGGGATGGAGCAGCTCTGCTGTGAGGAAAGGCTGAGGGAATTGAGATTGTTCAGCCTAGAAAGGAGAAGGCTTTGGGATGACTTAATGTGGCCTTCCAGGACCTGAAGGAGCTGACATGAAACATGGAGAGAGACTGTTTACAAGGGCCTGGAGTGACAGGACAAGGGGGAATGGCTTCCCACTGCCAGAGGGCATTGTTAGGTGGGATATTAGGGAGAAACTCTTCCCTGGGAGGGTGGGGAGGCCCTGGCACAGGTTGCCCAGAGAAGCTGTGGCTGCCCCTGGATCCCTGGAAGTGTCCAAGGCCACGTTGGATGAGGCTTGGAGCAACCTGGGCTAGTGGAAGGTGTCCATGTCTGTGGCAGGGGGTGGGACTGGATCTTTAAGGTCTCTCCCAACCCAAACCATTCTGGGATTCCATGATTTAGCAAAGCCTGTGCTGTGATTGACTTAGAATGTTGCGAGTAAGAACCTCACTTTTGGGTTACACAAGAGAACTATTTATTCTGGATCACGTTTTGAGCCCTTTTAGCTCAATAACATTTTTTCCTGGGCCACCACCTTCAATATTGCATCGATGCTACCCCAACACATGATAGCTCATGGGTTGTCAGGGCTTTCATCCAGCTCCAGCAACACCCACCGGCTCACAAAGGTGAAGAATTCCCGTGCAACACCTTCCCAGTGTGTTGTTGTTCTTCAGGGAAACACATTCCTTCCTGATCCCTGCGGGGATCCCTCCCCACAGGGAACATTTGGGGATTAGTGTCTCCAGCTGTGGAGTTTGGGACGTTGTGCAAAGCTCTTCTCTCTCGCCAGGCATTGTTTTGCACATCACTGGTGAGGGCTGGGTTCTGTTCTGGACTGGACTTTTTTTGGGGCTGTTTTTGTGAGTTAAGGGCTTCGCATGGAAAATTGCTTTGTGAGCTCTCTGCTATGCTCCCATTTGGGCTAATGTGTTGTTTATTTTTAATTCTCCATTCTGTACTCCAGGCCCAGTGCACTGGTTACATCCAGTGATCATTTAAGATGTGCAAATGTCTTAACAGCCTATTCCAAAGCCCACTGAGGCTTTCTCTTTTCTTCAATAGAATTTGATTAGACCATAAGTAAATAACCAGGAAATTTTGATTATTTTAACCTTTACTCTACCTTTTTTCTTTCCTGCACTGACTATTTTACTGCCTTTGTTACCTCACACCTATATTTAAAGATAAAAAATTCTTCAGGTTCAGATTCATACCTTTAACTTTTCTGCCTTCAGCTTTTACAGATTTTGACTTATTAGTTCTCATCACCTTCAATGGGTTAGGATCAGACTTGTTGTGTAAGTGAAAATGCTGACAGTGTTAATTTTTGTCCCCATATCTTTGCAGAAAACCTGATAAGAATGTAGAGGATAAATCTGTCAAGGGGTTGTGTTTTATTTATTTTATTTATTCCCCTGGCTCAGGAGATGGACAACGTGTTCCCACTCTTATCTCAGCCTCCTGCCTCGGGTTAGGGCAGGAGGAGGGTCTGTGCTCTCCTTACTGAGGGGGTTAAAGAGCAGAATCCATGTGCTTAGACCCATGGAAGATGTTCTGGAAGATGTTCTGGCCTTTTGCAGGTGTGTGGCACACTCAGGGCTTCACCTGCCTGTGAACAGCCACCTCCACCCCTCTCCCTTCCAGCTGCTCCTCTGCTGTGGGACTGGACAGGGATTCCCAGAATGATGCTGGATGTGCCCTGAGCTGCTCAGAGAGCAATAATTGGAGGAAAAGGATGAAAAAACACCAAGTTCAGTCTGTCCCCCCTGCCCTGCTCACCCAGCACTGGCCATTCCCCACATTCAGGATTTTCTGCCCCTCTGCACAATGTGCTTTTCCACCCATTCAAACACTGGGTTCCATTGTCCCATATATTTTGTCAATTCAGTGCCAGATATTTTACAGTGTCTTCATTCATCCTGTAAAAAGGAAAATGGATTACAGTGTGTCATGTTACCTTCAGACTCTGCTTGGCCCTCCCTGGGGGCAAAGAAGAGCACTTTTATTCTTCTAGGCAATCTTTTCTGGGGAAAAAAGAAGAGAAGTTTCCATCTCCAAAAAGTCTGTGAGGGTCAAAGTCTTTTCTTGCAGTGGACAAATTCAAATCAGACTCAGTGTTATACCCTGCAGCTACACTGAGGCCAGTTACTTGGGATTTAATGGCTTTTATTATGGTCTTAGTTGGCTTGAACAGAAATAGTTAGCAAATAGTAGTTAAAATTCAAACAGCCATTAAAGTCTGGTCCTGACAAGATGCAACTACTCTGTTACTAATGGACTTTTCCCCACAAGGACACATTTGTTAAAGGAAAATGTTTGAAATGTTTGACCAGTTGACAGTGGGGAACAAAAAAAAAAAAAAGGAGAGAGCAAATTCTAAAGTTCTGAGGAAGTTGTGGTGGCAGCATCAGCCAGATCCACTCCTCAGGACAGGCAGCATTTTCCTTGGGAAACTTTTCCACAAGTTGTCTTTATTCGAACGGATTTTCACTCACACGTCCCCGTGAGCTGGTGGAGAACTCAGAAGGAAAGCTGCTTGAAGTTCCAGAAATAATGTTTCTGGCACACCTGAGATTCTGTGTTATCTGTGTCGTGAGGAAAAATCGAGGCAGAAAGACTCAGGGGCCTAAAAGTCTGAGTCCTGCAAGATAATGTTAGAGCTGCACGTGATGTGGTAAACTCCACATCCAGAATTTGGGGTAAAACTGGGAGATTTGGCATCAATTGAAAAGCACCTGCACAGGCTGCAATCTGTAGGTAAAGATAATTAGGTGTCAGTTCTTCATTTAGGAACACTCAAGCTTTAAGTTTTTATCCTATGGATATTTTCCATCAGAACACTGTTGGTTCTTGTTTTCCCCCTAGATTTACTCCCTGTTGCTCTGAGGGTGTAAAGGTCTGGTATGAAAACCCACCTGGATGGATCAGCATCCCACGGATGAGTAAAAGGGTTTATTTCATTTTCATTAATTGCCAATACAAAGACATATCCTAGAGGTGATGATATTCAGAATTTTCCATCTGACCCACCCAGCCATTCAGATCTTCCCAGCTGTTCCAGAGCTTTGTTGGGTTAAGTGCAGAAAGGGCTGGAGGCAGTTTGGAGGGAGGGATGTGTTGTGTCCTACATGATACCACTTTGTTCAGACCAGATGCAAGTGCAAATAATAGAAGCGACTTCTTTTAAAATTGCAGTTACAAAAGAGGGGGAAAAAAGGAGCCACCTAAGAGTAATTAAATTAAATTTTGTTTCTCATTAGATGCAGGTGTTAGAAACCACTCCAGAGCTACTTTTTGCACGGTGTTTGCAAACTCTCTCCACCAAACAGGTTCTTGGAGTGGCAAGTAGAAAACTAATAAAACTCTTGCCCCTCCTCTGCCTCTGAAGTAAATGTAAATGTACTCCCAATGCCTGTGATTTGTTGATAGTTTTTAATGAAGTTTTTTTGCTCTCGAACTTCCCGTTCAGCTCCCCAGATATCCAAGTCTGGATTTTTTCCCTTCCATACCATTTCTGTTCCAGCCTCTCAGCAGCTGCCTGTGGAGAACATGAATTTCCTGCTGCTTCAGCACTTGGTTACAAAATGCTTTAGTCTCTCTCATGCCTGTTGGAGCTCTCAAAGTGTCAATGGTGCCTGCAAACGCTGATCTCAGTGGGTTAATTAAGAGACTCTTCCCCAAATTACCCAAAGTGTTTGAGCAGAAGTCAAGGTCTCTCATCCTTTCCCTCCAATATTCAAAATGCCTCGAAGCTGAACCTGTCCTTCCCAAATGTGGCACCTGGTTTGCAGTTGAAATACTGGTCCCTGTATTTTGGCCAAGCTGAATGGGATTTAAAGCACCTCAGGCAATTAGTGTCAATATTAATGAGGGCAGGTCTCCCTGACCTCCAGATCATGGCAACCACTTGGCTATTTCTCCATTTGACTTTATTTCTTAATGTTTCACTCAACATTAATTAATCCAAAGACATTGTGCACACACTTAACTATTTAAAAATACATTTGTGAAGAAAAATCTGGTCCCCTGTGTCAAGGACACCTTTTTCTCCCGTATCCCAGGCTGTGCTTGCCCATATTACACTCCTGTAGGTAATGAATGATAATAAAAACATCTGCTGGGGCTTTCAGCTGAAGGATTACAGACCAAACTCAGCCCTGAAAGACCACACTCATTGTGTTCCTCCTCCCCAAGATCCCTTTTAACTTCCCCGTGACGGGATGGGCGTTCGGAAGAGGGAGAAACCTTCCTTCTCACCTATAAAAGTTGCAGCTGCTTTCCTGTTTTTATAGAAAGCAGCAGGCAGATTTACTATGAAAGAGTAAATACTCCACTGGCAAAGTGCTGTTCACCTTGAGGGATGATGTCAGAGCCATAAATAACACTCCGGGAATACGGAGATGTCCTTAAAGGCCCATTAAGAATGATGTGAAAAGGAAGTGAAAAATAGGCGAGCGAGTGTGCTCTGCACAGCAGGCACATGCTAAACATCACTTTAGTGAGGTACTTGAGAAATACCAGGAAAAAAATAAAAGGAAGGAAAGGAAATAACATGGTTTCTTCTTTGGAAGTCGCGCGTGCATCCTTACACTTGCCAGAGCAGCATTTCAAAGGTATCAAGAGTTAGTTAAAGAACTGCTGGTGCATCCCTTTTCGGTGCCAGTTTCATGCTTGATGCCCCATTCCACTGAATAAAAAGAATATCTAAAAATATATTCTGATATTTGCAGAATATCAAAGAAATTATTATGTTTAAAAAGAAAAAGACAGAGTCTTTCAGGTAGAAAGAGTAATTTCCATCAATACCACAGTAACAACATCCTGTCTGGCAATATTTCCTCTGATACATTCTAGGGCTGGATTCGTCTTTTTCCTCCATTCATAACCACATCTTCCTCTTTTCCCTTTTTCCTGTGTGTTATATTCTGAACATGCAGCAAAAAAATCTTGCTCTTGCCTTTTATGCTTTGACACTGTGTGTTATTAAATTTCCATCTCGCTGCCATTGCTCAGCCCCTTGGGACTGTTTGATTCTTTCCCTTTGGTATTTCCCTCCTCCAGCACCTCCCTTTCAATCCCAGCTTTTTAACAAGCTCAGCATCACTGATGAAATTTTTAAAATGAGATTAATTCGAGGACTGATCCCAGGGAGCCTCACAGTTGTGTTCCTGCCTCATGTGTTACCTTTGAACAAAACACCCTCTCCTTCCACCTCTTACATGAGCTTTGATCTTTAGTTTAATGAATATATTTGTGGCAGTTCAGGTAAATCTGCAGCCACTGCCTGGAGAAGATCAGTGACCAGTTAACAGCAAACAGGTTTGGAGTTAACAGGAGCAAGTGACCTTGGGAAAACCTTCTCTGACTCTTATCCCTTCTGCTGGACAACTCTCAGAGAAGGCAGTGCCTGGCAGTGGGACACAAAGTTCACCTTGTACTGCATGTTCTCCTTTTTGACTGCTCCAGGCACAGATTCTGCAGCACAGAAGGTGCTGGCAGCACAAGAACTCTTTTTCCTCCCTCTGTCCCACCACCCAACGTGGCTGGAGCTGCTCTTCCTTCCCCCTTCAGAGCCAGCCTCGCCTCCCCTCTGGGATCTGCAGCTCTGGCAAGGTTTGGTTGCTCAGAGAAGCACAAAAAGGGAAAGCAGCAGGGAAGGGAGAGGGTAAAAACCCGAGTTCTGTTCCTAAAAACCAGCAACGTAGTCGGAGGAGGTGAGTTCTCTGAACGTGGCTTCCAAACGGCATCATCAGCTCATTTTTGTGGTTTCAGCTTGAAGACTTCTTGCCATGGCACTCTGAGCAGAACAGCTGTCCACCAAATGCTCCAAATGCCTCAAATTAGCTACCCAAGAGCACCCATCAGAAGGGAAGGGCTCTGCTGGCACTCGGGGACATCAGGCTTTTATGACTTGTCATTCTTTGCTCTGTCCTCGTCCGACCCCGCGCTGTTTCCCAGGCAGGGCAGATCTTCTGAATTAGAGCAGGATTCGTTATTGGGAAAATATGGAGCCTCTAGTAATTGTACAAGCTTGTGTAACCTCTGCTTCAGTTGGATCCCACTCCTTTAACACCAACAGGGACAGTTTTGCTCTAAGGCAACGGAAAGAGAAGTGCCAGGGCAGAGAGAAGAAACACCTTCAGTGCTGAGCTGGCATTTTTTGTCACGTAGTCGCCACAAATTTTGTGATGAGGAGAATGAAAGGAAAACTGCATCCCAAAGTTTTCTGCAACCATAGCTCTGATGGTTTCAGTGGAGAAACTGGCTCCAGGTTTCCCATGACAACTGAGTTTCTGGTTAATGCAAAGCATGGTCAGAATTGCATCTTTCCTTCTTCATCACAGTCCCATGGTAGTTTTTCTGAGCCAAAAAGATACTCAGGTGATCACAACACACACAGTAATCAGGGTGGTGAGCCAAAAGCACCAACTCACTGCTGATTTCCAGAAGTGTGTTGCCATGGAAATGTGTCCTTCCCATGCCAAGCAGCATCTTACTCACAGGAATAAACCAAAAGGGACACTTGCCTGGGCTCAATTTTTGGCATCAGGAGCGTGGGCAGGACAGTGCAAAGGCCCTGTGGGACCATGGACTTCTGGATGTTCACTTTGGATGGAGTCAGTTCTTATGCTTTAATTTGGTTTAGTACCTACTGGCCTTTAGGGGCTCGTTTGGGGTCTCTTGTTTTCTGCTAAGCACAAATGGAAAAATGTCCTCTTCCTGTGGGACAGGGAACCAAAGTCCCTACTGGTAAAAATAGTGGTTTGTTTATTTAAATCTCATATTTTTCAAAACAACACGATGATCTTATAGTTGTAATTAACACTTGTTCATTATAGAAAGTGCTCCCAGAAAAGTTGGCAACTTGTTCAGTTAATCTTTAAGGCATGTTCCTTTCCAGCAGACGTCCCACCAGTCTGGAAGTCTTTGCTCTTCTCTCACCTCCTGGTGGACCCCAATGGAATTCCAGGCTCAGCAGGGAGAACAATTCCTGTTTCCCAAGGCAAACCCTACCAGATCTTTAAAAACAGCCACGTAAGGCAGATTTAAGTTACATAAGTGAGATTTTTTTTTTCAAGTATAAATTAATCAGTGGTCAGCTCAAACCATGTGTGACACAATGAATTCTAGCGAGCTTAAAAAAATCCTGCCAATATTCTATTTAAAGAGACTCATTATGCACATATCATTTTCTTAATCCACTAAATCTGTCATGACAATGATCTTTCATCCTTTTATTTGTACAAAGCATAAGAGTCCTTATTCATCATAGCAGCTTATAGGCACTGGATGATAATAATAGCAGTAGTAATTTGTGTCTCATAGTAATGAGTTTCATGAGTTGCTTTGTTTTCTGAAAGCTTCCTTTTGGATTTTGCTGCCATAAAGTTTGTGGCAGGCTTATTATTTTAGCATTATCACTCAGGGTGAGTAGGAGCTAACTTTGGTACATTCAACACTTCCAGTCCCTTGCCTTCCCTGCCAAAATTCCTGCATGGATTCAAAATAGACAAAGGCTATATGGCAGGAAGATCTGCAACCCCAAATCGTTTCTCTTTGTGGGATAGCTGTGAAATGTTTGTTTGCATGTGCAGACCCAGTGCCCAGCTTGTTTGTTCACAGCTTCTTCAGAATATAAAGCCATTGTGACCTGCTGATCTGATGAGCTGCAAAACACAGGCAAGGGAGTTTTGCCCAGTAATTTGTGTATTGAGTTGGGAAATTATGTTTTAGCTGCACATCTTCAGAAATGCAGGCAATAGTCATTTTCCTTCATCAACACAGGAAACATTGGATTTAAAGATGCATTTAGTACTCTTTTGTTTCACACTATTCACGACTACTCATGCAGGCAAGTGTTCCCTCTACAGAAGTGCTAAAAAAGTGTTTCCTGAGATCCAAATATTTCCAGCTCTTGTCATCTGATCAGCGCTTTAGTAACCCCGCAGTTAAGCTGGTGATGTAAGGAATGATCTCATGCACTTTAAACTTGAGCTGACTATAAAAACTTCACTTCAGTCAAGTGCAATTTTTGTGGAATGGAGGGTTTTTTTGGTGCAGGATGCAGAAAACACTGAACCTGAGTTCCCTGACATTTTTCTGCTGGATGGAAATGTCCCCATGTTTCCGTGCTGATAGGAAAACTGGGATTTCTGGTAGGTAAACTGGGATTCCTGGTAGGTAAACTGGGATTCCTGGTACTCAACAGGTTTGTGCACTTGTTCACCTCTGCTCTTGGTTCTTTCCCCAAGGTGAGGAGGTAGATAAGCATCATTTACTTTTTCCCTCAGCAGTGCCTTGGCTGCCCTACACATTCCTTGAGCTCAGAGCACATTCCAGATCCGGCTGTGTCCAGGTGAGACCTGCCCACAGGGGCCCTGGAGAGGCAGCTGTACCTGCTGCTGGTGTGAGAACCTCCAGCACAGCCCCCTCTCCTTGCCCATCATCCCCATCCTCCACATCCTCCCTCCCCCATCTGATCAGCTCTTTCTCCCTGCAGGGACTTTAATGGGAAGGTGACTCTGTGAAGTGTCATTGGAAAGGGCAGCTGGGGATTATCTCCTGTCCCTAACACGGTTTAACATCCTATGCCACCTTCCTGTCCCTGTTGGAAGTACATGCTCCTCTTTTCCTCCCTAAATACTGCTTTTTTGGGCTTCAGTCCCAAACCAGGGGGCTCTTTTTATCCAGATCAGTGTAGACTAAGCGGGATTATAAAACCAGATTTACCCAAGGCCATAATACTGTAGTTGCAAGGAGCACTTTCCAGGGGCTGTGAGGTGCTTAATCTTTTAGATTAACTAGAAATATCTATGGCTTTAAACTGCTGGTTTGCGTCACGTCCCGAAAGCCGCTTTATGAACTGGTGTGGAAACATTCTAACAGTGATTAAAAAACTGCCTCTGGTGGTGGACTGTGCACGAAAACCAAGAGGGAGAGGGGCAAGCATCAGTTCTTGGCAGTTTAATTCATCTTTGTCCTCCCAAGCAGTCAGACTTTACGTGTGGTGCAAGAAGAAGCGTTTTCATGGATGGCAGAGTATTTCCTGGAAAAAGAGAAGGGAAACACCAGGACAAGGACTGGTAAAATGGGACAACACTCTTCTCTTGGCACTGCCCAGCTGACTCTTTATCCCAGAACTCAAGCTGTGCTGTGCTGAGCTCAAACACACCCTTTAGAGCCAAATATTTGGTAGAAAATTAAAAAGCAATTGAATAACCCGGGTATGGACCATCAATAAGAGCTTCACTACAGGTCCCCTCTTGGCCAAAGAAAACCTTTCCCTTTCTCTCTATGCTGACCTGGAGGATCCATATCCTCCCACCTTTTCCCATCTCGTTCCTCCTGCAGAGGTTGCTCATTCCACTCCTCACTGGAACACGCCAGGTCACAACAAGATGTGATTTGTGCTGTGATTTGCACTGCAAGAGTGACCAGTTCAGGGAGTCCACCTGTGATGGAGAGTCACAGAATCAGAGAAATCAGTTGGAAGGACCCACAAGGATCATTGAGCCCAGGGACAACCTGTGCACCTCGTGTTTGGTGCCCGGGTGGCTCAAACCTTGCTCTGAAATGGCTTTGCCATCTCCAAACACACCCCTTTCTCCCTACAGCTCTTGGGAAAGAGGTGATGGGGCATCTCCTCTGCCTGCTGGATGCCTGCACAGGGCTTGGGATTTTTGGGGGGAATTATAAAGCCACTCACAAGCTCCCGGGACTTTTTATTGCCTGAGCAGCAGCTGAGATCACCGGGACAGCTATGAAAACTCTGTCCAGGTAGAAGAGTCTGCAAGTGCTTTTCCTGGTGATAACATTCTAAAAAAGGAAGCAACAGAGAGAAAAACAGTTCTATAAATTTGTTCACGGAACATTCAGTGACCGTGAATCACTCTATAAATATCCCAGGCTATAGGTTTCAGGGTCTCTTTACCAGGCTGGTGCAGTGCCTTGTGACAGACCTTGGTAACAGTAGCTTCATGATGGTTGTGATAAAAAACCCTTTTTATTCCTTATCTCTCCCTTTCCTCCTTCCTTCCAGTTACACCAGCCTTTTACCCATGCTGTTTATTCCTCACCTCATGGAAAATTTTTGACCGAGGGAAAAAAAAATCGCTTGTGTTGAAAAACCAAAAATGTCCAGCCAAAACCAACGTTTTTTCATTGTTTGGCTGAAAATGAGAGGTTTGCCATTTTAAGCTTAAAGTTTTTGGTCGGGAGCCAAAGTAGCTTTGCTTTTTGCCTGAAGTCTCCAGTAAAAATTCCCGATTTTTCAGAGAGACAGGCACTTGTTTTTACATCAACGAGAGGAAAGTTAAAAACCTGGTTGCTCACCAGGAGGAGTTTAGACAAAACCAGCCCTACAGAAAGGCCCTTTTTCCTTCAGTGAGTATTAAGTGGGAAGTGAGGCTTGTTGGAGTTCATCTCCCTGTTACATGGACATGGCAAAGCTGATGGAGAACGTTTCCAAAAGGATTCGTGGTTGGAACAGGAACGACAATCGTGTGATTTCAATGTTTCATGACAACTGGAATGGTCCTCCCACTGTCCTTGCCCTCTCCATGGCAAATCACAGCTGGTGCACAGCTCAGAATTCCCAAGGAGTAGCACTGGAGCTGCTGGGGTGGCTGAAGCACCAGAGCTTTCAAACCAACAGCATCAACCCTGATTTCTGGTCCCAGCTCCAGTGAGGAGGTTGTGTGAGACCCCCCTGATTGTAGATGTGGATTCCCAATGCATTAGGGAGTGGGATTCTGCTCATTGCCATTCCTGAAGTGACTTTTAAGCCCCCACAAAGAGTTAAATCAGCTAAAGCTGTTTTATTTCTGTCACCATATCAAGAATTCCTGTAAGAAGCGAGGAGAGGGAGTCCTTTGCAATCCCACCACCACGTGTTCCTGGGCCCCCAGGAAGCTGTACTGGATATCCAGGTGCATCCTTGCCTCTTTCCTTTCCATGCACCCCTGTTCCCAAGGATTTGCCATCTTGTGGGAGGGCTGAACCAACATCTAAAACCCTGGGAGAGTGTTTTTAAGTAGAGAGGTGAAGAGAGGAGCTGCAAAGGAGTATCACTGCTCTTGGTGTCTTGTGGATTCCTTAGTGCAGAATTCCAGGCTCAAAAAATGCCAGCAACACCAGCTGGAGCAGCACTGACCTAGGAAGGGATAAAAAGAAGCAGGAAATGTAAATTTAAAGGATCTGTAAGAACTGGGCAGTTGGTAATTGATGATTAATAAATATTTCAATAAACCAGGCTGTTATTTGATTTCAGCTGACAGAAGGACACAGGAGTCACCAGGATGGTAAGAGCCACGACATTCCAAAAAATCCTGGGTCTCTGAAACCATTGCTGCTCCTCTGTGACTTAGTGTTTGGGGGAACTTAGTGTTGCCTTTTTATTTCGTGAGCTCTAGGTGGGAAGGACCAAGCCAAGGAGGAATTATCCACCCCGGGTGATCTCCAAGTGGAGCCTAAGTCCAGTTCTACCTAAAATTCCAGGTAACTTGATGGGAATCAGGGAGATCATAGCAAGAATCTGAATGTGGTATTTTCAAATGCCCTGTAATTGGCTGGTTTTGGAGTAGATGCCTTTCTTTTCTGCTGCTCCTGTTTGTTCTCCTGGGCTCCAGACACATTTCAGCGACACTTCCATCAGGAAATTAAGACATGGAAAGTTGGCATTTTCTAACAATTTCCACAGAGCAATTTCCAGCTCGATGGACATCCTGTGCAACACTAGACCAAAAAATGACAAAGCATTCATTTTCTTACCGAGGGAGACCTGTATCTGTTCCCCTCCCCAGAGGGAAGGCCAGCCCTGTGGTGGTGGTTGGGGTGTAATTTGTGGGTGTTTCCACAGCACCAAACCCCACGTTATTGTGCTTGGCTGATCCTGGGGGTGAGCAGTTCATGAGGGGGGGAATCAGCACATCCACAACCGACCCAGGGATATCTGAGTATGGCTGAGTCACCCTCCAGTGACGCTGTAAAATATCCTGACCCGAGTCTTATAGCGACTGCAAAGCTCTTAAGTTGATCTTCGGGCATTTTTAGGCTTTGACTTGAACTTGATATGAAAAATAGTTTGATATGAATTTGATGGAAGGTGTCCCTGCCCATGGTAGGGGGTTGGAACAAGATGGGTTTCAGGTCCTTTCCAACCCGACCTATTCTGTGATTTTCTGATTCTGCGAATACTGATTTCATTTAAACTGAAGGTTCAATGTTTTGATTGAGAATTTTAAAGACCCGCTTTGGAGCGAGCCCAGACAAGCTCACCAAGTTGTCCAGAGGATGGGACCCCTCTGCTGTGAGGAAAGGCTGGGAGAATTGGGATTGTTCAGCATGGAAAACAGAAGCCTTTGGGGTGACCTAATTGTGGCCTTCCAGTAATTGAAGAGAACCACCAGGAAAGATGGAGAGAGATGTTTACAAGCTCATGGAGTGATAAAACAAAGGGGAATGGATTCAAACTAAAAGAGAGTAGGTTTAGATTAAATATTAGGAAGAAATTCTTCCCTTTGAGGGTGGGGAGGCCCTGGCACAGGTTGCCCAGAGAAGCTGTGGTTGCCCCTGGATCCCTGGAAGTGTCCAAGGCCAGGTTGGATGGGGCTTGGAGCAACCTGGGCTAGTGGGAGGTGTCCCTGCCCATGGCAGGGAGTTGGAACTAAATGAACTTTAAGATCCTTTCCCCACCAGGGTATTCTATAATTCTATGATTCTACTCCTTTCTTTACCATACTGGCATATTTTCCATGTTGTCTGTAAATTAATATTGAAATGATTAACAAATGTGTTCAACATCATCACTGGGACCAGAAAAAAAGAAGGGTAAGAAGTAAATAATAGATAATTTTAAAATAAATACTTGCTCACTGGTATGAGCAGTTGTTTCATCTCATCCATTTCAAATATCTTTGCTAGGCACTGTGGCATAGGAGGGTTTTAAGATAGGATTTTTTTCCCCCATAAAAATTGGTTTAGACATTGGCAGATTTAGGGTAACTTTGTCTTTTATCCCTCTGTTGTTTTTCCTGCCATGTATTTCTCAATGAAGTAACTGTATCCCTGTATTTGCATATTAAGGAAAGGGCAGGGGGGGAAATCAATCTGTGGCTTCTCTTTTGTAGAAAGCTATGGTTTCCTACATGAGTTTTCCATGGAATTTGTTTGGGAAAAATGTAGAGTGCACCAAAATGAGATAATGACGGGGTTTGGTGTTTATCAAAGCCCTTTTTCCCCCCCGTCATCAAACTGTAAATGTCCTGTTGTTTGCTGAACCAGAGGGTGCACAAGCCACAATGTGAGGCACAACTGACCTCTTGTGAAGGTTCTTCTTTGCAGAAACCAGGGCAGGAACCTGGGATGTCCTTGGGATCCGTGTCCTTGTGCTTCCAGCATAACTTCAGGTGAGGCAGGGGAGTATGTCCATGAGCAGACAGCAGTGAAGGCTCAGTAATGGATTAAATGTCATATAGATGCCACAAAAAGCTGAAAGAGAACCTTGTTTCTACTGCCTAAATACCCTGTGATGTGCACACTTGTAAGTTAAGCAAACTAATGGTTTATTGTCACTCTATTGTCATTATTAAGTGACAATTCCCACTACACTCTGTGGAGTATTCCCAGTCCCATTTTCTCCAGGTCTTCTCTGTGACTGTTTGAAACCCACCCTTTCCATGAGAGTTTTGCTCACCTTAAATCATCTTAAATGCAACACTGTAAATGTCACCAGTTTTACTCTTTTTTTTAATCAGAAGATTTCCTTGAGAGCTCTGAGTGTGACTGTACTTCAGGCAACGTAATCATGAGGTTTATCACAAAAGTAACCTCATCCCTCACCTGTGCTGAATTATTTCCCTTCTATTTTGCCTTTCTGCCATTTTTCAAACCCCAAATTTATGTGCTTTGCACACTTTGCCCTTTGAAACTGGATTTCACAGTCAGAAATTATTAATTTCTTTTTTTTTATTTCTTTCCCCTTGGAAAATACTGAGTGGTTCGTGTTTTTCTCTTTTTATTGTGGGTGAAAACCTTAAGTGGTGTAAATCAGCACAGTTCCACTTACAGCAGTGCAGGTCACCTATAGAATTCAACATTTCTCACCAATTATCATAAGTTATGAGCATTTCCGAATCTCCTTTATTCCATGGATAAACCCAGGGTTTATGTGTGTAACTCCCAGGGTGATAATGGCAGGGAGCAGTTTTACTGCACACACAGAACTTTTCCTTAGGCCAAGAAAAGCAGCCACAGCGTTTCATCCACTCCCAGCAAGATTTAAGCAGGATTTTAGAAAAATAAATAAAAAAATCTAATTGATGGGGACAGAAAGTGGTGGGAGAAGAGAAGCCAAAGCAGGAAAATGAACAACATCAAGCACACAGAAATCACCCCAAGCAGTTTGTCCTCTATTTTAAATGTTTCTGAGCTCTTTCAAATTAAACATTCGATTAAATGATCGTATTTTCAGTCTTTTTTTCTCCCCCTGCAGCCACAGGGGTGAAAAATCAGAGGATGAAAAATAGGAACATGAATATTTAATCCACGTGTGACTCTTGCTGAGTTTTTCAAAATGCAGTTTCCTGGCTGCTGCAGGGCAGAACAGCAGCAAAGTCACTCCTGAGAACATCCTTATCCAGGAGAGCTCATCATCCTTCCATTAATAATGGGAATGAGGGATCCTACATTTGCAGAGGAACCATCCTGAAAAAAACCACCCCATCCCTGGGAATGTTCAAGGCCAGGTTGGAGCAACCTGGTCTGGTGGAAGGTGTCCCTGCCTGTGGCTGGATGTTGGAACTAAAGGATCTTTTAAGGTCCCTTCTATCCCAAACCATTCCATGATTCTGTAAAAATGAGCTTTATTCTGGGGAATAGAGGACAACAAAAAGGAAGGTGTAGGTGATAGAAAGACCAGGAAGATCCCCTTTGGAGTAACATGCCCAGATATCTGAAGTATTTTGTGGGATTCAAGCTGAGAAAGAAATATAAATGTGAGTTCATATATTTCCATACAAATTCAGTTCAGAAGGAAAACAGGTTTTCAGCAGCATTCCACATTTCTACATGAAGACAAGAAGGAGGATCCTATTGTTTCTCTCTCTGCCCTTTTCTGCAGAGCCATTCAACCATGGAAAGCATCAGGTTGTTCCTCACAGTTTGTCCTTGGTGAACCAGATCTCACCTTTGCTGTTTGTCTCCTCCTTCACGTGCCTGGACTGGTCACTATTTTCCAGTGAAGTCCACCAATGTTGAGAACTAAAAGGGAAAGAAGAAAAGATCCAACAGTGCTTGTTTTGAAAAATAATCTGTGTGTTTTATGCACCTGAGAGCCACACGCAGTCCCCTGTGCTGTGGGGTTTATGGACAGTAATTAAATTTATGGACACAATTCCCCCCTTGCTGGACCCTTCCACTCAGCTCTTCCCGCTGCAGACAGGGCAGTTATTAAATGGTATCATGGAAAATTCCAATGAGTTCCAGGTGAAGCTTCACCCAGCTCCAGTTTTATATTAAAGAGTTTGGGGGAAGGGATGGAGGGTTGAGTTTGGACCATGCTGAGGTTGGGAAGGGAAAATAGGAAGAAGGAGGGAACTAAAGAGCAGCATCAGTGTTTGTGGGTGTGACCAAATATCAGAGTGGTGGCACTGAGGGAATAAAGGGGCTTCATGAAAGGGGAGAAGGTCCCACAAGGAACAAAAGACAGGTGGAACCAACGTGAGGTAAATTTGATGTTGAGGTGAATGTATTCAAGGCCTTCCTTAGTCCCATTAAGGATCCTTAGAAAGCTGAAAATCTCAGCATAAACACCCACAGGATTGAGCTCTTCAGTGTCCTGTCTATTGAACTTCAATGCGAAACTTCAGAGAGTTGGTTGTTCATTAAAGGAACTCTGAATTTGAAGACATACCATTGTCCTAATGATCCTTTTTGATGGACAAACACCTCATGGCAGGTGTTTCCCAGTCTGGAACAGGATTGGAGGTGACTTTTCAGCCCTACTGTGCCCTTTTAAAATGAAGTGAGTGGTGGCCCAGGAAGGTGCCTGAGGGAATTATTGACTCCTGTTAAACCCCTGGGATTTGTTGATGCTGATCAAAGGCACCAGTGAGATGTTGTGGCTTCCAACCTTGCCTTCCTCTGTGCTCACCTCTTCTTAAACCTGCTGTATGAGTCTGCTGGAGACCAAAACTCGTCAAGTGGACATTTCTAAGTCTACAGGAAGACACCACATGTACACAAAGATTCTCAAGGTTGTCTGTTCAAAAGAAAGCAAACGGGCTGGTTTACATAAGCGTGCCTCTTCCTGAAAGGCTGAGCTATTTTAACAGTGCATTCCACCAAAATGAATAATATTTGGCTTTTGGAGGCAGATTTTTCTGTGGTTACAACCTCTTTTGCACATCATAAATGTCCAACCCCATCCTCTTGCTTTTCTTTCATTAAAAAGAACAACAACTAACCTTTAAAAATACCGTATTTGTCATGCTCTTGCCTGGGTTTCAGCTGGTGTGATTTACTGGTGTCTGTCCTCAGGGTAAACACACTCATTGAGGAAAATTATCAGGCCTATTACACTGTGGAAAGGAAGGGTTTGGGGTCAGGGTGGGTCATGGCAGATGGTGCTGCAGAGCTCCTTGGAGCTGACTTTGCAGAGGGGTCACTGCTTAGTCTGGGCTGAAGGTTGAGGTGGGTTATGAGTCCAAGCTTGGATTTGGGAAACCTCCAGCACTTGCAGGTGATCTGTGCATCTCAACATCTCAACAGCAAGCTGAGATGAGAGCAGAGCCCTCCTGCCTTCACCCAGGGGTGTCACGGCCAGTTTCTGTTACCAGGGTGGGTGAAACCAGACTCCTAAATCCCAAATCCTCCCACGTTTCTCACTGTAGGTGACATCAGCCACTTGTGGCTCTGATTTACCTCCAGTCCCAGCCTGGCTGGGCATTAACACCTCCCATTATTTAACCAGGTTCTGTTTTCAGTTCCACTGCTTGATCCTGCAAAATTTAAAAACAAACAAGTAGCACTGAAAGAATCTGGCCCAGCATAAATAGATTTGTCCCTTGCCTTAACAATGACAATTTTCAGCTGGTGCAGATCTCTCCAGTTCTGTTTTAGACCCTGGAGGTGTCCCTCCTTACACAAGCAAATGATCAGATCCAAAAGGAGCAGGATTTCTTGGAAGAAGGGGGAAAACTATTTGAGGAAGGAGTAAACGGCCCTGAGTTGTTCCAACAGCTCAAAACTTGTTTTGCCAAAGGAACAGGAGAAAGCTGTTAAAAAAAGATTTTAATTGTAAGTCATTTCGGCTTTCCCTGTAAGAAAACAAGGAAGAAGCAAACACAATGGCTAGAGAACATGAAAAGATCCCAAAAGGCTAAGAACGCTCCAAGAAAAATATGCTCTCCATCTGAAATAGTGAGCAATGGAAACATTATTTGCACTACTTTCAGGGCTGCTGTTGGTTGCAACCAGGCAGCAAAGGCTCTGTGATTTCCAAGGGCTCCTTGGGAAGGGGCAGGAGGAGGGAACAGCAGAGGCTGAGCCTTCCTGCCCCATTCCAGGTGCTTCGGGCTTGGCCCTTCTCCCCCCCCCTACAAAGGGTGTGTTTGCAGAGCTCATTTGCAGGGTGAATGAGAAGGTTCAAGTGGCAAATTGGATATTGATAACTTCCAGAAGCCTTTCTGTGTTATTCCACTCGCCCTGAAAATCGACAAACACTCGCAAGCAAAGAGAAAAAGAAAAAAAAAATATCCCCTTTCTGGCAAAAGAGTGTGGCTCCAAATGAATTAACTTCCAAACCTGATATTTAAGGGTGTTTTATTAGCCTGATGTCTCTCCAAGTCTTGCCAGAGCCATCATGTCAAAAAGCCGTGGACTGGGTCATAATAAAAGGGATGTTATTTGTAATTGTTTCCTCTCGGCGTTATCATGTAAAGGGGGAAGGAAAGTGGAAAAGCACTTCCCAGTGCTGGGAGTCACCTCCCTCCCAGTGCTCAGCTCTTGTCCTGAGCTCCTGGGACTGGGCTGAGGGGTCGAGGTGCTGGGAGAGTTCCCAGGGATGTCCCTGAGATGGAGCAGAGACAGCACAGTCTCCATGTGGGAACATCCCACCATGCACAAGCCTCATCCCTCTCCCTCTGGAATATCATCACTCTTAACAGGAAAGCTTCCTCTTGCTTTGCTTCTCTTTGTTTTGCTGTTGGTTTGTGTTATGTTTTTATTAATTAAGGATGGGATTTCATTTTTTTATTTTAAAGGAGGCAACGATCCAAATTCAGCCTTACTTTGCATAAATATTGGCAGAAGGACTGATATGGGAGAGGAAAAACAAAGGTTATCGTGGTCATCACATGATTTTACTTAGGCAGTGGATCAGTTAAATTAGTTTTGAAATTATAACGTTTCAGCTGCCGGTACTTTTCATATTAAAAATCAAATTTAATTTTCCAGTTTTGAAGAAACAAAAAAATTCCAACCATTCGTTGCTTTCCACCACCAACACCAGGAGGGAAGAAAAAGGGGAAAAAAAAATAGAATGAATACAGGCCAGTCCTCCAAAATAAATCTCTACAAAGGCCATGACGATCTGGGAGAAGATGTCAAGGCAGAAATTTCAGCCATTCTTGGTGTTCATCACTCAAGGTCTCATTTAGTGGTGGCAACCTGGCCTCAGCCTTCCAAATTCTGGGATGTTACTCTGTGCTTATGGATGCATAACTCGGATCAGAATATTCCATTTAGCATGGAGCAGATGCTCCTCATTCCCTCTTAATGACTGGATGTGAAGCAGCATTTTGGGAAGCAGCACTGCCCGGTCAGCTCAGGAGCAGAGCCATTTCTGACCGTGTGTGGCAAGATTTTTCAATGCTTGGTTTAGTTCCATCCAGGCTACAAACCAGAGAACCAGACCAAAAACAGAGAAATTAAAAAAAAAAAAAAAGAAAAAAAAAAGAAAGAAGGAAAAAATCCTTTCTGATTTTCAACATAAAGCTAGGATTACCACCAAAGAACAATAAAAATTCTTTTATTACCAACAACAGGAAGAGCAAAGAGAAAAATAAACCACAGAAAAATCTTTGTTATAATTTTTCCATAACAAATAAGGTCTTTTCTGGTCATGTTTGCCTTTATTTTTTTTCTTCCTTTTTTTTTCTTCTTTTTTTTTTCCCCCTTAAAATTGTGTCTGTTTAGGAAAAAAATAAAATCTCGTTTAGAATTAAAACAAAACTGCGGAGGGAAAAGCTCAGCTCTTATTAAAGGGTTTGACATCACGAGCCACCTATTAAATAGCAGAATTCTTAAAGGAAAATAATTTACGAATAAAAGGGCGGAAATGAAAGGTTGTGTGAGTTCCCAAGCCCGTCGCTGATGCAGGAGAGCACAGAAAATTCCACTATCTGTAGTCAGGGAAGTCGTGGATGAGCAGGAACCGGCGCTGGAGGTTCCCACAGGGAGAAGATCCCTGTGGAGGAGCACGGCTGTGACTTGTCTTCGTGCTGCTTTTACTCCCCGCGGCTTTCTGTAGTTTTGCTGAGGGTGATTAAGGAAGATAAACGAACAAAGAGGAGTGAAAAGTGTTACTTCCCGTGTCCCTCAGTGCCCTGCTCTCCCTGGGTGATCCCACCAGGAAAGGCAGCTCCTGTTGTTGTGGGGGGATGTAAAGTTATCTCCAAGAGATTTTTTTATATATTCCTCCTAGATCCGGGGGCTGGCTTGGCTTTGTTTTTACTGTGTCCCTGGGAGAGAAAGCTCTTTTTCCTCCCCAAAGCCTGGCACACTTTCTTCCCCTGCCCAGAGTTTGCTGTGTGGCTCTGATGGGGCTGGTTGGGGTTTGATAACCCTGGCAGTGAGTTATTGCCACGTGAGGCTGCAGAGACAAAACAGGCAGTTTGGACATAAAACAGTCACAGAAATGGCTTTTTTTTCCCCACCTTATCTGTCCCTGCTCTCGATAGCAAAGGCAGCCTGGTAACAAAGGGTTTTGTTGCTCATTAATCCGCAGTGAGAGGTGCCAGGGAATTCACCCTCCCATCAAAGGGCTCTGCCTGCTCTGATCCTCTGCCATGGAGGGACAGGAGATGCTGATCCAGGCCTGGGCAGCAGCTGGCCCAGATCACAGAGGTTGGGGTTCCCCTGGGCACATCCCAGATGGCAGCAGAAGGGCAGTGCTTGGATTTTGCCCTGAGCAAACAACAAGGGACAGTTTTCCCGAGGGGATATTGAGGGTGAAACAACAAAGAAGCAAAGTTCTCACCAAGTTTTAGTCATAGAATGGTTTGAGTTGGGAGGGATCTTAAAAATCATCATGTTCCACCCCCTGCCATGGGCAGGGACACCTCCCACTAGCCCAGGGTGCTCCAACCTGGCCTTGGACACTTCCAGGGATGGGGCAGCCACAGCTTCTCTGGGCAACCTGTGCCAGGGCCTCCCCATCCTCAAAGGGAAGAATTCCTTCCTAATATCTTATCTAAACTGACCCTCTTTCAGTTTAAGGGGAATTTTAATGGCATTGAACCAGGAATATTTTCTAGATTCTGTAATAAAATTCCTAAAATTATAAATAAATATTGAAATGCTGACAAGACAATGTCACAATTAACCTTCTCTTCCTTCATTGTTGCTCCTCAGCTCCTTCTCACATCCAGGTACCTCTTGGTTGCTTTGCTGGGAAGTTGTGGCCTGAATTGAGCAAAGCTGTGAACACCTCTAGGACACTTCTTTGGTGTTAGGTCCCAACTCCCTCTCCAAAGATAATTTGGGGTCATGTACATGAAGTCCAACAAAAGCCTGTTTTCCTGCACTTTGGTCTGCACTGGTGTCTGAATTTCTAAACTCTTCCAAACAGAATTTAGATCTGGGTGTGTTTGTGCAGCACCAAAAGGGATCCAGACATTTTGACCACCTGTGTTAACCCCCTGCTCCAGATGATTTGACAACCAAAGAGCTCAAAGATTCTCATTTTGTTTTGAACACTGATGTCTTAACCCAAAAAACTTAATCAAATCAATCTAGGAAAAACAAGAAGACTCTGTTTTCATCTACATTTTTCCAGATGTAAATACTCCTTTAATTTAGTACAAAATTATTGTGCTGTAAATTCTTTTATAACATTGCTAGGTTTCATTTTTGGTTTTGTTTTTCATTTTGTTATGTAGTTTGTGGATTTGGGATACAAACAAATGACAGGGTACTAACAATGACTTGAACTAGCTTCTGAAAGATGGCTTTTTATTTTTTTTTTCACCTCCTTGCACCACTGCTTTTCGTCTCTGACTGCTTCATCACGGCCTTTCTCAGGGGGGCAACACGTTTTGCCACAGGGTGTGATGGGAGGATGAAGATTCCCATGGCCAAAATCTTTCCTGAGGTACATGCATACAAATATTAGAGGATCCCTCCAGATGAATTCTACAAAACAGTTTGGGAAGATCATGGCAGTGAAATCTCATCTGGACTCTACAGGAGGAAGATGTTCCAGAAGGAAAAAGCCAAGTGTTCAGCAGTTATTCAGAGCACAGTGTTCACACTGACAATCACCAAGCTGGACAGAACGGGACATTTTCCTGTAAAGGACCCTCTGGGTACAAATCTAGATCTCAGAATACAGAAATAAGGTGCAAAATCAAGGCAGAAAGTGGTTTTAGTGCTTTGTGGAACAGAGCTGGGGTCAGGCAGGGCTAGGAAGGGCCAGGGAATATGGCCAAGGATCTGAGCTGCAATAATTCCGGGCATTTGGACAAGGTGCAGAACAGCTCTGGGGGTGGGGATGGCATTTACCTGTTCCCTCATATTGTCTAATATAGTCTAAAAACCTACAGTTAATCTCAATTATTTTCTGTTTCACAGAAGGTGTTATAGCACAAGAGGGTTCCAAGGCAAGGAATCCCTTTTCCTCAGGTCTATCCAACCATGGCCTTCCCACTGTCCATCCCTCCCTCCATGGAGTAGAACACAAAGCCATTCAGGGAGGGACAGATCCCCTCTGATTCATTTTTCCCAAATCACTTTCCTTTGAGAACAGTGGAAAGTACCTTTTTTATTTTTTTTTTCCATGACCATAATTTAATTCTTTACTTTAAAACCAACTTGCTCCCCTTCCTCCTCCTTGATAACTCACGAGTTCGAATGTAAAAAAATGTATTATTACAAGAGACAATTACGGGGTTCAAAGCATTCTGAAGCATTCCATGCTCCCAGCTTCTGGTACTGATATAAGTAGAGGAATATTTGTGGTTTTCTTACTTGCATGAAGTGGAAGAGTTCCAAGAGCTGGTGGTAAAAGGCCTAATGAAAGTCTGCCTTCATCAGACACAACAAAGATCCTGCATCCTGGGAGGTTAACTGTTTATATGGACATGATGCCCAAGCACCATCACTCAACACAAACAAGCCCTTGACCATGTAAACTCAATCATTTCATGCTCAGTCAAAAATAACAATAGCAAAAATAAGAAGGGGGGAAAAAAATGAATCCTGGGTTTGTTTGGCTTTAATTTTATTTTTTTTTTCTTATTTTTTAAATAGAGCATTGCTTTGGAAGCTGAAGGTATGCAGCTCTCTGGTTCCCAAAGTTTGTTTGGACTGAAGATGTGTCCAGCACCTTTGGGGGTGTGGAAATAGAGCCTGTTTTGAAGCACACACAGTTGTTGCACAAACATCTGCCTGCTGCAGTGCAGGAGGTTCTTCTCCACTGAACCTTCTGTTTGTCATTTATTTTTCCATTTTATAAATACTGATTGGAAACTTCTTCTTGGAAGGCAGAAGGAAATCTTGTGGATTGTAAACACTGAGAAGAAGATGAATTGTTTAGGATGGTGAAAGGGGTATAAGGACTGAAAACATAATGTTATGTAGAGGAAAGTTTAGGCTGAATAACGGGATAAACTTCCAAGTGCTGAAATCTTATTAGACTGTGGAAAATTCTTCCAAAGGATGTGGGAGAAGCTCCACTCTTTGAGCAGTTTGCCACCAGATTAGACAAAGGGCTAAAAATAAATCTTAAACAATCTTGCCCTAGAAAAAGGGGGTGAAGTGAAGAGGCCAAAATCAATGTATCAAACACCACCTCCTTCCATTTCATGGACCACAATCCATCCATGCCTGGAGAGTGAGAGTGTCCCTGAGGTGTGGATGTGCAGGGATGAATTCAACCCCCATGTTCATCTCCCAGGGCTGGACTCAGCTCTGGAACCTGCTCAAGAGAAACCTGTGCAGTGCAAGAAAGCAGGAGGTGCCACCAAGCCTCCCATCCCAGCAGGAAACACAACAACTATAAACCAGGAAAATGGAAAGCAAATATATATATTTGAATTGATCTCCTGTCCAGAGAACAAATGGGGGTTCAGAGAGCCTTCTTCATCCACATGGAGTGGCCTGGGAGAGAGCACATAACTTGTTTTATGTAGTAATGGTAGGTGACATGAGGCAGAGAAGATACAGCAGAATTTACAACTGTAATGATTCACCAGCAAGGTTATAGTATTGTGGATATTAATCCACTTGCTGCCTTTTTCCTTCTCTTTGTGGATGGTCTAAAAGCAAAGCCTTATTTTTTTTTTTAAATCTATTCTTGATGGTGTTGACCTGGAGCTCCTGAAGAGGCAAGAAACCTTCCCACTGACCTTGCTGGGCTCTTGGCTTTTATGAAACCATGTAAATTCATTACAGAAACACCATATTTCTAAACTCTTTGCTGCAGGGACTCGTTATGAGACTTCAAATTTGCTCTGAGTTACTTGACTGGGACTGGTCAGACAAATCACATGGTGGCATTTCCAGTCCTGACTGGAGGCGTGTGGGAGCAACATCTGGTGCAAATATTTCCTGGTAGAAACCAAAATGTCACTTGCTGTAAATACTTCTCTGTGTGATTCCGAAATTCGCTCTCTGCTACGTTTTTTTGGCCGGTAAAACTTGATAACTGGGGAAGTTCTTAGAAAGCAAAGACAAAGAGATGAGAACGGGGCCAAAGTGACTTTATTGCAAATGTGAATGATTCCAATATCAGCGAAAGCAAACGTTGGATCTCCTGTAAAACTGAACGTTTTTTAGACTGGAGAAGATGCACAGACCTTGAACTGGTAGTAGAAGGGTTGGAAACCTCGTGTTTTTGAGTGAAAAGGGACTGTGTCACTCTTATATGCATGGAAATATAGAATATACGCTTTTAATACCAAAAAAATAAGGGGTTTATGTGTCTGTTCGGTGTTTTCTGCTGGATGTGTTATGTGAGTTGAGAGGGCATCTCAATCCCACCACGAGCAGAGAAGAACTAAACCAGTCTCCTACACGTGCCTGTAAACATCACTAAAAATCATTATTATCAGGAGTGTCAGACTGGGGAGAACTTCTTGACTATTTCCTGCCCAAACCAAATCCTAGGGATTTTTTTTCCCCAAGGAATTGATGGCTATCAAAATTAAATTGAGTTCTTTTCCTTGTGACTTTTTCTAGCTATTACAATTCCAAAGTTCTCCCAGAACCTTAGTGGTTTTAGAGGCAGAAATGGGATTTTTAGCCTTCTCTACTTGAAAATAATGGATTTATTGTTCTGTCAGCAGTTGGACATTGCTCTGGAGGGATCTTCACCAGCCTTTATTACAGCAGCCACCCCATCATGGCCATCAATCCTTTGATTTTTCTGAACATGCAGCAACACTTTGGATACTTGACCTTGGGACTCAAAAATAAAGAGACTGCTCATGAATTTCCTTAATTGTTGGACTTAACAAGAGATTCTTCATCTTTATTCTTCCAACACAGGTCCACATTGTCCCATTTCTTTTTGGTTTTCTGTTTTTTCCTCCAAACTCTTCTTCTCTTCCTCCCCAGCTTTGTCCTGCACCTTTCCTTAACTCTACCCCAGATCTTTTTCCTTCTCCCACTCTCATGAATCCTCAAGGGCAGCAGGAATTTTCCGTTTTCCTGCCCGAAACTCTTCGTACATCTCTCCCCACCTCGTTACAATAAAATAATTCTTCCATTTCGCTGTCACCTCGATTTTAGCTCCCTCACCCTCCTCTCCCTCTTTTTTCCCCCTGGTTTTAAAGACCGACCAGCATTTCCTGAATTGGAAAAGCCACAATAATATTTTTTTTCCATCGAAAATACCACGAGTGCAGTGTTTCCATTGAACATACCACAAGAACAGTGTTTCCATTGAAACTACCACAAGGACGGTGCTTTTGAGGTATCTAAATGCTTAAGATGAACTCATAATGTTCATCTTGGACTCATTAAACCAAAAGCCCCTTTTCTCTTCTCAAAAAAAAATAATTAAAAAAAAAGTTTCCTCAGACAGAGAAAGAATTTTTATTCACAGGTTTCAGAAAAAAAAAAAAAAAGAAGAAAAAATACAATAAAAACAAGACCTAGACAGAGCCAGGACAATTTTGCACTTGCTTTGTGAGTAAAATATAAATAGGTTTTAGCAAGTCAAAAAAAAAATCCATTAAAAATGCTTAGAGTGGTTGAACAGCTGGAAAAGCAACTTTTTTTGATAACATTTAAAGCTGCTTAGCAGCTGGGGAAAAAATCGCCTGTAAAAACACTTAACATTTACAGCCACTCAGTGGCTGGAAAAGCAACTTGTTATAAAATTGATTTAACATCTCAGTGGCTGGAAAGGACATACACATACATACATCTCACTGCAGTGCTTTACATAGCTATTTATGGGTATTTAGACACAGATAAGGCTATAAATAGATAAGCCTGGCATTCCTGCTGATGCCATTGTGGCAGGGAATAATTTCCATTCAGATCATTCACCATTTGATTTTATTTTCTGGGAGTTTAAGGCTAAGCCATTTAAATTCCCATCAGTTTGGAGCCTGGATGCTCAGCCATCCCACCCAGCCCCCAGGAACGCCGTAAATCAGTTTAGTTACAGAGCACTTTATGAAATAATAACTGAGCTCTGCGCTGGATGGGCTCAAATGAAAAGCTGGCTGAGGCAGCAGAGCCCAAGCTGTTTAACAAATAATCCTTGTAGTCAATGGGAATGTCTCCATCAGCTCACCTGGTCTGACAGGAGCCACGTCCTGCCCTGTCCTTACAGCCCGAGGAGCTGACAGAGGCCTTGCAGCCCCAGAAGTGACAAGAACAAGAGATCTGGTTATTAAAAAAGTGATGTCAAAAGTCCTGTATAAGCAGTAATTAAGCCTATTTGTTTCTCTCTGAGATTGAAGTGCTTTAAAATGCTGCTTTAAAGCAGGAGGGATGGAATAAGCCCTAAAGCAGCACCAGGCAGTTGTGCTCTGGCCCCACAGGGCTCCTGCTCCCCTGGATCCAGCTGTGCAGTTGGTCCTCTCATCCAGCTGTGCAGTTGGTCCCCTCATCCAGCTGTGAGGTGGCCCGTGGTGGCAGAGGTGATGTGTGGGCAGGTCCCTGCTCAGCCCCTGCTCAAAGTCCCCCAAACCAGGACTAAGCTCCTGCCTAAACCTTCACACGGCCACACTTTCTGTCAGCACCTGTGAACCAGGAACACCTCCTGGGTGGGATGGGATGTGTGTGGGCACACACTGGGGTTAATTGCTGTCCTAAATTACTGTACTAATGCCATAGAGCTGTTTGCTGTGGTTGGTTCCTGTGGTTTCCCCAGCCCCTGTGAAGTGCCAGGACTCTCTGTCGCTCTCCCTCAGGCTCCACCTCCACCTGACATCTCCATTTCATTTTGCCCCATGTTGTCTCTGTGACAAAATGAACTGGATGTGTCCATCATGCTTGAGAGATGCCATGAAACCATGGAGGCAGTTTTTGCACCTTTACAACAAATTTGGGCAATAAAATATTTTATGTGATGCATGTTTTGCCGGTGGGGGGAAATCCAGGCACACCAAGGACCCCTGTAGGGCCAAGTGACCCAGCCTTGCTCCCCAAGGACCGACCACAAGCTCATGGAGAGCCCCTCTGGAAGAGCACAGTGGCTCCTGGAGCAAAGGCAGCTCTTTCACATTTTATTTCCAAGCAAGGATGTCCTGTCTGGCTGGATAATGACTGAGGCTGTAGGACCCAGCAAAGAGGGAAGTCTCAATGTTGCCATGATTGGGTGTCATTTCCCAACGTCCAAAACGTCTCCTCAAGTCAAGGGTAGGGCCCAAAGTGCTGCTGAGCTGGGTTTGATGCCAACTTTTGGAGCTGAGATGAGAAACTGGATGTCTTTCCTCTGCCGGTAAGTGCAGATAATGAGGCAATGTTCCCAAAGTATCTGAGGCTGGGATCTTTGAAGTGTAACCACTCTGTGGCCAAATACTTGTGAAAGTGGAAAAAATAATAATTACCTATGAATATGTGAAGACGTATATTCCTCAAGGACAGACGGGAATTGTTCAGTGTCGTCCGGGTGAAGGGAGGAGGTGCAAAAAAGAAGATTTTAAGAAGAGTTTTCCTGCCAGGGAGAGCTATTAGGCTCTGGAATTATTTCCTCAATGAAAGGAGAGGAAGGCAATTCCTTCAGACATTTAATAATAGCTTGGGCAAAGAATTAGGAAATATAAAGAAGAAGCCTGTGCTGGCAGGTAATTGAGCTAATCAGAACTTAAGATTTATTTTTTTTTAGGATCATTTAAAGTCAGCTGCAATAGATATTTCATTAATTCACAGCCTTTTTCATTGCAGTCCAATAGCCAGGAGTGAGGCAGGAACAGCTTAATATTAAAAAAACACCAGCCCAGTAAGTGCTGGGAACACTGGGACGAGGCAGTGCCAGGGAGGAGAGATTTCATGGGCACGCATCAAACACTCCAGCGAGCTCCCAAGCAGGCCACAAAAGCCAATGTGGAAGAGAAGGGGTAAAAGGAGCCAAAGTCTGATCTGGAAAATAAAAAGGGAAAAGCAAGGATGAAGAACCAGGGGATTGGACGAGATGGGATGGGATGGGAGGGGGTCCTGGAGAGACTCTGTCTTGGCAACAACCATGGAAAATAAAAGTGCAGAATAAAAAACTGCTTTAAGAACAGCCCGTGATCAAATACCAGACTGGCTAATTTGTATTTCAGGGGCTAGAGGAGAGGATGCTGCAGTCTGTGCCTCTGTACCTTCCACACATTTTGTGTTCCTGGACAAACAGCAAGTCCTAAATCACGGGCATCCGGCTCAGACTTGAGCTGGGGTGTAAAGGCTGAGCAGCATCAGACTGAGAAACTAAATTTGGGGAGAGGCAGACACTTCAGAGCACTGTGGTGTCTGGATTACCCGGGGAATGACTAAGCCAGGTACTTTTTTTCTCTCCCTGTTCATCCTGAGCAGCACAGTGGGTGCCAGGTTTTATTCTTTCATCCTTTCTCCTTGTTCTACGTTTTAAAAATAACGTTCAGAACAGGCTGTGATTATTCCATATGGGATTATTTACCAGCTACATCCACTGCTGGGCATGCTACCTGATGTCCAGGATGCTGGGGTCAGGAGGGGACACGGCCTGGGGTGTCCCATCAGCTCCTTGAGTGACTGACAACGATGCCAAGAGCATCTGTAGCTCTCACCAGCAGAACCCCATCTCCCCACTTTCCCAACCCAGGACATGTGGTGTCTCCTGCATCCAGGTGGGAAAAAGGCTGTTCTTAAAACAAAGTTGAAGAGAAAGAAGGAAGCAAAAAAATCCTCACATGGTGTCCTCACCCATAAATTCCAGCAGAGCTGAGTAAATGCAAATGAAGTTTATTGCCTTTGTCACAACATAACAGCATTTCAGACTGTCTCCAGGCCTGATTCAGCAATCTATGTGCATTATGGACAATAATTGCTCCCTGTTGGATTTTCATGAAGGCCATAAGAGTTTATCATATGGAAAATTGGTTTATTTGTCCCAGGGATGCCAGACTTTTATGTACTTGTTGATAGCAGTGGGTGGAGAGTCACCATCTCCTAGTTCTGGTTTAATAGACCTTTACCCCAGGAGCATCATCACTTGCTGCTGCTGTTATCATAAACCTGAGCAATGATACCAGAACTGGCCCTGTACATCCACAATTACTCTGTAACCTGCACAGAGAAATCATCAGTACAAATCCCAGCCCGCCTCAAAAGCTGCTCAGAAGTCCAGGATATTCCCTACATGTTTGCACAGTGACCACAGCCATTAATTTATACCTTATTAGGAGCTGATATCACCACTGGCTTTAAATTATAGCCATATTAACATCCATCAGCAAGTTGACCTAGAAACTTATTTATTTAAGAACATCCGTGGTCTGAGTGAAAGACTTATTTCAGAAGCCAAAAACAAAAGCAAGTACAATGGGGTTTGGATCTGGACAATGGTTGGGAATTGTACTGGCAGCCATCAAAGTTGGAATATTTGATCTTCACAGCTTGACGTCAAGAATGGCTTTTAAATCTCCTGGCTGGTAAATATATCTGGCTCATGCCTTGTTTAACATTTGAGGTGCTTATAGATATTGTGGTTACAAAGTTGATCAAACATGCAAGGCATTATTTGTAGGAAAAACATTTACCTTACTGGAGAGGTCTGACATATACCAAAGGCTCAAATGATTTCCCGTCTGCTTTAACGCCTGAAGGAAAGTGGAATTTGCTTTGAGGAGCAAAGAAAAAGGCACTCCAGGCACATGCTGCTGTGTCTGGGGTTGCCTGTAGGTAGGCTCAGCACCATTTTCTTTCATGAGATAAAAGTTGCTCCAAAAGTTAGAAACATTTAACGTTGTGGAGCGAAGCAAAAAGAGAATTACCTGAGATTCAAGAACTGGATGCGAGAATTGTGGTCGTGGTGTCAGTTGTTCCTCTGTCAATGGAAAAATAAAATGAGAGGGAGGAAGGTTGGAAATGTAGTGGAAAAGAGGGAAGAAGAAGGGGGTAGGAAAGAGACATAAAATGCAGACATTTTGGACATCTTGGTTGAAAAATGTAGCCAAGATTTTCCATTAAAAAGATGAGGAAAGGGCTCTGTTCAGGGGAGGTGTTTTGAAGTGAAAGAATGAAGGACTTGCAGGGGTTTGTGCAGCTAAATCAAGTCTTGGGTTGCAGTGGGACATGATGCAGCTCTTGCTGCTTTGCTGCCTCCATCTAGAGATGCTTCACCTAAGAGGAACCAATATTTTAAAATCTTTGCTCATCCCTCAGCACGGCAGCATGAGGCACTGAAAACTCCAGGAGTCATCAAAGAGGATTACAGTGGAGTAACAGAAATGAGGGAAGGGAAAAGGACTGATTCTCATCCTGAAAACTATTGAAGCCAAACAGAGCAGCATCCATGGTGGGCATCTCTCCTTCCAGAGAGGAGCAAACAGCCCTCAGGCTCCTTCCATTTCCACCTCCCTCTGTGCTTTGTGGTGTGTGACCCTCCTCCCGTGGCAGTGGATGTCCTCAGGTTTGCCTGGCAATGTGCTGACATGAGGATGGACAGTGTAACCAAAATCCCACCTGCTCCTGGTGAAGCCGAGCCCTTGTGTTTGCTGCCTGTCTGGACAGAAGGAGAAGTCTTCCCTTAGAAGACACTCCAGTAAGAACCATTCAACCAACAGGAAAATGCTGGGTTTTTTCCCTCCAGACTTCACAAATTTTTCAATTCTTTTGCTTCTTGAAGACAGGAGGGAGGTCTGACTGCACTGCAAGAGGGCAGCTGGCTCTGCTGTGCCAACACTGCTGTTCTGAATCGGAGTTGAGATAAAGATTATCTTTCCACTCAAAAGCCTTTTCCTGGAAATAGTTTATTTTGAAGTCAAGCA
>NW_020897746.1:9892893-9956636 GCF_003984885.1 Neopelma chrysocephalum | reverse complement strand
CCACTCAAAAGCCTTTTCCTGGAAATAGTTTATTTTGAAGTCAAGCAGTGCAATTTGTGCATTGCTCTGACTGCTGCAGGTATGAGCCACTCCAAGTATTTTTTGCAAGAGCAGCAAGAGGTGAGATGTTATCACTGGCTCTGCTGAAGGACGTTCTGCAAGGTGAGCCCAACCATCCAGAAACCTCAGGGAACAGGCACCAAACAGACACAAAAGGAAATTCCCAACAGTGGGAGAAGCATCAGCTGGTGCTCACACTCGTGTTAGACGTCAAAGGATCCAACAGGCTACAAATCCATCAAAAAACAGGCATTTTGGGAAAACCTTTCCTTTGTGACCTTCGAAGTGGGGAATTTCTGTGTGATGAAATGGAACTTCAGCGTGTTTCTTTTTTGAAGGTTGGCTTCCAGCAGATGGGATGTGGAAGCCCTACGGACGCAGGAGCAAGACAGCAAATCAAAAGCCCCAGTTTGTGATATGTTTTTACTAAAAATAATGATGTTTTGGGCATTGACTCACGAGTTCTGAATGCCTGGGACAGGCGGTAACCGAGGCAATCCCGTAAGGGAACCGGAGTGTTACCGTAGGAGCTGAGTAACTGGGGGCTGGCACTGGAATTGCAAAGGTCCTGCATACCAGGAGCTACTGCTGAGAAAATTTATGAACTATTTTCAATAACATATTCATTTGAGAATCCGACAATTTGTAGACAACCGTCGAACGAAAAAAAAGAAAAGAAAAAAAAAGTTCCAAAAACCAAGTCCAAAGTCTCAGGATCAGCAAAGGATCTGTAGAAAATTCTCTTTGGTGTTATTATTGGACTGGGCCAGACGTCCAGACACACCGAGTTACTCAAGCTCCCTGTCAGCTACGCCGTAAATTTATATGGAATTTCAGTGCTACCTCAGAGGGGCAATATTGGCTTAAGGTGTTTCCATTTCAGAACCTCGTCCCACAGCAGACTGGGGTGTTTTATTTTTTCGCCCAGTTTTGCCTGGTGTTGAGCTTTCTGAATGAGCTTTAGCTCCACAAATCTTTATTGGCCACATATTCCTCTCCCAGCCCGCTCCAGCTCCACATTACTGCAATCCAGTCAGACTTAGCACCAGTCTGCTGTCAGTGGATGCTACTGTGCTATTTATAAACCCTTTGCTACATACAGGTATTTATGGCAGTGAGTAGGGTCAGGAAGAACAAAAAAAAAAAGAAAAAAAAAAGAGGGGGGAAAAAAGAAAAAAAGTTCACTACATTTTTATGAGTCAAATTCACAGCCAACCATATGGCCACGAACTGGGAGCTGCCAGCTCAGACAACTGGAACAGCATCACTCCTGGATCCTGCAAAAGCCATTTCACTGGGTTATATATGTGGATATATCTCTCTACCTTAAGAGGGGGGTGTCAGATATTTCATAAATGATAACAAGTTCCTCCCTGAGACCCCTGTGTCAGTCCTGCCCCTGATCCCGAGTAAGAGCAGAAGGTCCTTTGCTTTCTGGCCACACCTTCTTCCCAAGAAGGTTCTGCAGTCCCACTGCCACTTCCCTCCCTTTGGACTCTTACCCAAAAAGCACAGGTTTGTTTGCTGAAATAAAGCATGTTGATGAAATAAATCATGTTGTAGAGATACACAGTCCTGAGTGAAACAGGAAGGATGTGCAGCTGTGCCTGCAAGTGCTTAATGGAGGGGAGAGAGTCCCTAAAAGTCCACTAAGTCCCCTGCTATCCACAAGGTACATTTTAGTGTTTTTTCATCCAGCAATTTGCTCTGTTTTTTGTTTTTTTTAATTTTTTTTCCCCTGCGGGCAGTTCTTGAAGGCAATTTGGAAAAAAAGGGGTTTTTTTTGGGTTTGTAATGACAGAGGATTCAGCCACTTGCACAGGGGGTGTTGTGCAGAACCTCCAGGAGCTCAGAGGTTTGAGGTTGCACCATGTACCCCATCAGGCCACACTTCTCCTGAGGGTGCCTGTCCCACATCCTCCAGTGCAGCACAACATGATGGTGGCCAGTAAGCTCTGCTGAACCACATGTGTGCATTCCCTGACTCTTGTCCCAAAAGGATGGTGATCTCATTGGTGTCATCCCAGTAAACTTGGCCTCTTGGTAGCCCAAGTGTTCCAGGATGCCCATAAACATTCCCCTACCAGGGCTGCACTGGCTTGTGTCTCTCTTGGGTCCCTGCTGAGCACAGAACCCCACAGGCCATCCTGCACTTGTGGGTTGGCATCCATGTCACCTCTTATTGTGGCTTTCACAAGGTCGTTCTCCTCCTCTTTGCATCACTTCCCCGTCTATGGGATAAATGTTCCTACACTGATTTATCCCAGAATCCTGAGCGCAGGTTTAATTAATAATCCGCAGTCTCTGAGGGAGGAACAAAGAGGGGAAGGACCTGGGGGAGGGAGAAGCTGGGTAACAGTCGTAGGAAACACATGGTCAGGGAGCTGAGCAGAAATTCCCATCAGGGAACAATGCTGCACCAGCTGGGACAGGAGAGGGTGACCTCAGGGCTTCGCCTCTCCACTGCCTCCAGCCCATTGTTCTATTGTGTCCTTCGCAGGGAGTTCAAGGGAATAAACAGCATTTTCCAACCCAGCTCAGTCCCTGGGATGGCTTTCTTCCCTGCTGGATTTATAGGAGCAAAGGAATCGAGCATCCATGTGCTCCACACCTGTCAGGGTGAGGGGTCAGCCTGAGGGGTTATAGAGGTACTTCCAGAACGTGACCCCAAGTGTCCTGTTGTCCTGGGCTGGAGGCTGGGAGGAGGCAGCAGTGAGCCAGCCCAGGGACCAGGGAAATGGAGGATGATGTTCCCAAAGGCTCCTCAGTGACCTCCAGCCCCAACACCTGACAGGCAGTCGAGGTACCCGGTGTGAGCAGGAGTTCAGCATCCTCCTCCACCCCACAGCCACAGCTGAAGGCACCCTCAGAACCTGCTGGTACTGGGAATGAGCCCAGGGATTGTGGGAACCATTGTGGTCCTTCCCTACTGATGCCTGGAACGATTTATCCCCACACAACCCAAAGTTTCTTAAATATACTTAAGCTTTTAATCACCTTACAGGTTGTTATTTTACTACCTCGTTTTCTTCTGGCTTCTCACAGCTCTAGAACTTGAAGCACTGCAGGAACCTGGTGCAGAGGAGTCCTTTGCCACCCACAGTGACAGCAACATCTCATCTGTGATGAGGGGTGTGCTCAGTGCCCACAGCACAGGCATGGCCATGTCCCACAGGGAATGAGAGGGGAGGAGATGCACGGGGGAGTCACCAAGATTCTGTGACAGCAGAAGTTGCAAGGACTTGAACCCTGAGCCATCCTGCAGGACCCTGTGGGCTTTTAAAATGTGTTATTTATCCCTCATCCCTGTGTTATTTATCCCTAACCCATAAACATGAATTTTATGGAGGCCACTTCCTTGGCAGAGGGGAACAAGAGACAATCTGGCAGTTGAGAATAATAAGAGGGGGGGAAATTAAAATATGGATGTGGAAAGGACCTTGTCTCCTAAAAGAAAGGCAACCAGAGGAAACCAGGAAACATGAAAGGAAAATCATCAGCAAAGAGGGTGAGTGGAAGTGGGAGGCCCAGAGGCATGGAAGAGAGTGGAAGGAGAAAATGGGAGCTCGTGGCACGGCGTTAAGTCGAGCCTTGCTAAGCAAAGGTCCTGCCAGCCAAAACAGCAGCCAGTCTGACATTGGTTAGGGGTTGTTTATGTATCCATACCACAGGATGTAAACTAATATAGTTAAATTCCCCTGGGAAAATAAAGCTGGCTCTTTTTTTTTTTCTTTTGGTACGTTCAAGAATATATTCGTCCTTCTTTCCCCCCCTTTGTGACATTTGAGAGGCTTCCAAGCACCCTGAAAGACTCGCTGCTGAATTCCTGCCTCTTCAGGGATGAGAAACAGTTGTCACATGGAACAGGGAGGGGTTGGTACCTTTGATATCCAGATGTAAGACATCCATGGTGCCTCGTGGTTCCTGTTCAATAATGACTTTTTGACTCTGAACTGCTGTATTTGAAGATTTAAAGATTTGCTGGGCAGTAAATGTGACTGATATTTACCTGAAATTAATCCCCCTGTGCAGCAGGCTCTGCACTCTCAGGTCAAAATGTGTTTTTAGTAGGAGTTAATTGGAGAACAAGTATTTACCTTCAGCTCAGGTTTTGCTTCCTTGGCTTCAACTTGTAAGTGCTGAAGGTTTCACCCTCCCGGTGCAAAACTAAAATGAAAACAACAAGCTCCCAAATCGCTCCCTTAGAATGGAGCTTTACATAAAATACAAATAGTTCAGGGGGAAAAAAGCAGGACCTGCAGCTGAAAAACAAGGTCTGTGGGGTTGTGGGGGACAACCACCCCACCAGGCCGGGCGTTCCTCCGGCCCCACATTCCCAACCGAAAGAAAAAAACTCCAAAATACATTTAATTGACCAAAGTCCTGATTGTCTTTTCAGACACCCTTCTTGATGTGGTCGGAGATCGGAACCCTTTTGGAAAGAAACTTGACATTTCATAGCTCAGATATTTCCTCCATCGCTCTTGACTCCCAGGCCTCAATTATTTCCACCAGGAGGGCGTTTGCCAAGCTGATGAAATTGGAACCAGAGGGGGATGTTATAAAACACAGGTAGCTCCGGCCCCGGGCGTGATGCTGCCTCGTGTGGTTTTTTCATTTTGCTTCTCCCGGCTCGTTCCAGGGCTGCAGGATGGAACCATGGATTCCACAGGGAATCGGGGCTCCCTCGGCATCCCCGTGGTCCTGCACACACGTGTGTCCAGGTACCAGTTCCTAATCTGGAAAATTTCTTATAGTTTTTGCAGGGACAAATTATTCTTCCCGGTTGTGGAGGGGAAAGAGGGAACCCGTCCTGTCCCTCAACGGTTTTTGATGGAAATTCTGTTCCTGTGCCAAGCGATCGCTGAAAACATTTTTAAATGACATTTATGGGGAAAATGTTGCAACTCTCTGGCTTTTTGTGCCCTGCTTAGCTTTGTGTGGGGATGGAAACTGGGCAACTTTCAGTTTAGTGCAGCCACCCTGTTTGGCAGCTGAGAAAAACACCTCTTGCAGGGCTTTGCTGTCCTACCTACGGGACACAACTGCACTAATGGACCTGGAGCTGCTGGAGCTCAGGAATCTGAGAACTTGGCCCAGGTACTGGTGCTCAAATATGATGGACTCTAAATTTACAGTCTCAGGGGATTTTTATTTCTACCAATGCTGAGCAAGGCACTGCCTGGGCAGCTGAGGCAGCTGAGGAATCATCTGGATAGAAGGAAAAAACAACTGAGTCCTCTTCTAACTCTCAAAGGAGGAGGTGACACAGGATCCACTTCTCGGAGCAGCAGCATTTCTCTGTGATGTCCTCACCACCTGACCATAAATATAGGGACCCTAAGTATAAGATTTAGCTCTGAATTCATTGGAGTTGACATTCAA
The DNA here is from genome assembly GCF_003984885.1 of Neopelma chrysocephalum. Taxonomy (NCBI): domain Eukaryota; kingdom Metazoa; phylum Chordata; class Aves; order Passeriformes; family Pipridae; genus Neopelma; species Neopelma chrysocephalum. Next base: position 9,951,191 of record NW_020897746.1, on the reverse strand, counting down.
AAATCCAAGTGCATCAAATGATTGCGTGGTTCCCACCAGGAGCCCACAGCTGGGGCAGGAGTGGGATGGAAGCATCCTGGCTGGGGATCCAAGAGCTCCTGTTGCTGCCCAGGGCTGGGCACTCCACACAAAATATGTCCTCTGGAATAATAAAACACAGATGCCCTGAAGCAACTGGGTTTGTTTAGGTCTGGTGGAGCTGATTGCAGGACTGATGGTCCCACAGAGCAGCGATATCTGTCCTCTGCTCTGAGAGACTCCAGCCAGAGATACGAGCTGAGATTTGTCTCTGCCAGCACTTGAGGACATTTCTGTAGGAAGTGACAGTGGTAAAACATCCTCTGGAGCACGTAAACAATCTTTCCCTATTCAGAAGGGTCAAAATAAGAAGGGAGCTGTGTAAACATCTCCGAGTTGTGCCTGCTTGTCTTTCACTCAGAGCTGTGGAGCAGAAAGCTGAGCTCTGGAGCCAGTACACGCTGCAACTTCCTTCTGATCCCCCATCCAGCACAAATACAAAACCAAATCATATTTCCACCTAATCAATCCATGTTCTTAGAGAGGAAAAGAGTCCTTAACAGCCGAGTAGGAGACCTTGGAGTATAATAGAGCTCTCCAAAGGCACAGGTGTGCCAAAGTACTTCACCAACAGCGTGTGAGAAAGTATTCACATTGTTCCCAAACCATGGGAAAAACATATCCTGTTCCCATTTCTGAAATGTGCCATTCACGAGGCTCTGTGTATTCTGCTCGTGTGTTGTCTCCTTGCAGCCATCCCTGCCCGGGGGGCTGGAGATGAACTTTCCCAACTTCCGAGCATTGTGCCGGAGGGACCGCGCAGGTGTCCTCGTGCTGCTCCAACAGGGAATCACAACTGCGCCAACCACAGCCCTGGGCTCTTCTTGGGCCGACTTATATCAGGGAAAATATCAGAGGAAGAGGCTTGTTTTGCTGCTGTTGAACTCTCCCCTGCCCCTTTCCCACGTGGATGCTCTGATGAGTGGAGGTTCCTACGCCGGCCTTGAGCAGCCAAAGATCAGTGGATGGTGAGAGAGGGAAATGGGAAAGACCAGGATAAACTTGGGTGTTGTGGTCACATTTAAATGAGCAACATAATAAAGGAAACAGAGAAGTGACTGTGGAAAAGAATGACAGACACTCATTGCTTAATTGTCCTGAAGTACTTTTACATTTTTGGCCAAAGTGAGAGTGTATCTACAACTCCCATTTGAAATATTTTGGAGACACAAGTAGCTTTCCTGTCCATCAAGGAAAGATTCATGGAATTTTTTGATTAAAAGTGCCTCATGAAATAACAACAACCAAGAAACAAAACGTGTTTTTACTTTCAGAAAGGTAAAAATCACTTCATCTTGACATTCCAACCAGACCATGGGATCGGCAGCTCCTTCCTCTGCTCAGAGGACATCGGAATAGCAGCAATGAGATTCCCCTTTTGAGTCACCCTGGAATACCCAGGAGCTTTCTGACTCTCTGAGATGTGCCTTTCTTGACAAGAATAACACATTTAGAGCAAAAGTATTGAAGTGGCATTTGAATTTGAACATGTGCACTACCTAAGTCATGTTTAAAGAAATTTTATTACTTCAGATCAATTCACTGAGAGCTTCCAGCTCCTGAGCTTTCCCAGAAGGGAAGCAAGGACACACCAGACAGGGAAAAAATCTGGAGTTTTCACAATCTGCTTCAAGAACTGCTAATGTGGCATCTGAGCATCACAGGACCAGCCAGTGGAACAGATGGGAGCTGGGTTAAGTCTGAGCTCAGGACTGTTTGCTGTGCCATTAGCCAGATCATGGTAGAGGTTTCTTATCATCTGGGGGGCACCAGGGCACTCCCACAGAAGTGTGGGGACAGATGCAGCACAGGAGATCAAGCACCAGTGTGGTCTGTCAAGGGTTTTGATCAACTGCTGGGAGTCCTCACTGCAGATTTATTGTACCCTGAGCCCCAGGTGAAGCCACCAGAAATGTCTCTCCCTTCCTGCAGGAGCAAAGGCATCTCCCAACACTTGGTAGCCAATCTGACCTCACTCAGGGTTAACCATTCAGAGAGTGAAGCCACAATGAGTCCCATCCCAGGCAGAGTTCATTGGAGGTTCAGGATGCTCAAGTCATGAATTAATTCCCACCAACACCAGAACTTCCTTAATTTTACAGAGATCTGAAACACATCATAGTGAATAAAACTGAATTAGAATCCTTTTTGTTTAGTGGCATTACAGCTGATTGAAGTGGTGTTTTCATATCACAGTAGTGTTTTCCAGACACTGTTTTCCACTCCAAACCAGCAATTATTTCCCTATTGATCATTCATTTCCAGTGACCTAATTGGAAGCGTGTAATGATACAGCAGCCTGTGCTCTCAAAAAGAAATCACTGATTTTGGTTGTCAGTTTTCAGACAACCCTCATAAAAGCCTGCAGAGGGTCTGGCTGTGGCCAGGGGCTGGATTGCCCACCCTGGAAAGTGAGGTCACCATGGTAATCACCATCAGCACTGAATCATAGAAGGGTTTGGGTTGGAAGGGACCTTAAAGATCAACTCATTCCAACCCCCTGCCATGGACAGGGACACCTTCCACTAGACCAGGCTGCTCAGAGCTCCCTCTAACCTGACCTTGGACACTTCCAGGGATTCCTTGAAATCCAACCTGATGTGAGTGGTGTTGAGTCACAGAGATGCTCTGGAGCACCTGGCAGGAACTGGGCATCAACCTCTCCCTGGCTTTAGCCCCAGATGACCCTGGTGTTTGGCTTAGGGAAGGTTTTTGGTTTCAAGGATGGTTGTTACAAACACTGGGGACAACTGCAAGCGAAGGGGTGAGTCCCCCCTCAGAGCAGAGCTCAAGCCCTGCAGCTTTACAGCCCCAAAATCACCCAACAGCAGCCACCCTGTGGGTAATTCCCCTCTGGAAAAGGCACCAGGATCACACAAATCAGCGGCAGGAGAGCCTGTAAATATCAGATCCCCAAGGGAGCAGCAGGGAGGGAAGAGGGGGACCCAAAAACCACCCCCAGCACTATGGGGGAAAACAGGGAAGTGCTTTGTCCCTGTGACCCTCTTTGCAGCCACAGGACCAGCGTAGGCATTGCACAACGAACCTTTGAAAAATAAAACTTCTTTAAAATAGCCTTTTTTTCCTTATTATTTACATTATGAAGGGCTAAGCAAGAGCAGCAATTTTTTTTAATTTTTTTTTGCTGCAGTTCGCTTTAAACCAATGAAAGCTAATGTTTATAGCAGTCTAGGAGCTGGAAACCCAACTTAAGAAACACTTAATGTTTAGATCTACTTTGTGGTTGGAAAAAACAACTTTTTAAACGCTCCAGCAAGTGGAAACAGCCACCCCTTGTAAACAAACCTTTAGCATTAAGATATTTCTTAGCAGCGGAAAACCTTAACTGCATGGAGACATAATTCTGAGACGTTTCAAAGCCATCCCAGGCTGCTGGCATGGCCACCTTCTGTCAGCAGAGACGTCAATGATCAATGGAGATGAAAGAGTTTCCATACAGGATGCTTTGCTGGATGTTTGTTTCACCATCACTTACTGTATTACACACATAATTCACATCCATCTCGGCATCCAGCTCGACACCACGTTACTCCAGTTTCGTGTTTAAGGGTCAGTGAAGTTAAACCAACACAAACAGCGAGGAGCCGGGCACCAGAATTAAAAATATTGGTTGTTTTCTGCAAGTACAGTAAAATTTCCCAGCCCTGAGATAAGCCTGCCAGATATTCCAGCGGTGACCTTGGAAAAATAATACAACAACCTGCTCAGTCGGTGTTTTGCCTCCAAAAACCTCATTTCAACCCTGGTCATGTGCTCTGTAGCTGCTTGCCCTGCCCATGGGCTGAAGTGTCCCTGAGCTCAGCTATGTATGGGAATTTTTTTTTTCCCCAAAGAAACAAAGTGGAAGTCCCATGATGAGACAATTAAATGCATCCGACTGGCTGCTGGCAGGGAAGTGGCAGGGATGAACTCATAGGTCTTTTCCATCCTTTGTGCTTTAAATCCACTGCCTGGATGGGGCAGGGCATGGACCCGCTACTGCTGGTGGGTGCTGGATGTGGCCACTTCCCTGGGGGATCCACGAGTCCATCAGGTGAGACTTTTTGGGATGTGGCAGCACCTGGGGCTGCCCTCCTTCTGTCCCACCACAGTGACCTTCTCCTGCCTCACCACAACAACCTCCTGCTGTCCCACCACCCTGTCACACATCATCACTTCAAGCCCAGGAGGTTGATGTCCCCTTCTCCCAAAAATGGCCAAGGACCGGGAAACCCTCCCCCCCAAGTGAGGTGGGAATCTTTGCACACCCCAGCTGACAATCAGGCAGGGAGGGAAGAGGTGGGATTTAGGAAGCACCGTTTCACCTGTGACAGCGAGATGCCCTCCTGCCCCTCGCCCAAACCGAGGTGCCCCTGTGCCAACCGGCCCCGGGGCTGGGAGCAGGAGCCTGTGTCCAACACTCTGCTCCCGCTGGGTCATTTCCTTCGAAACAATTGGAGCTTTGATCCCGTTCTGTGAGCGAGGACCCGCCGCTGTTCTCACTGGGCGCCCTCGGCGGGGCTAAAAAAAAAAACCCCTCGCGGCACCAACAATGCGCGAGAGGAGCCCGCGCCGCTGACTAAGCCCCGAGCCGAGCTTAGGTAATTTCCTTGCATAAATCTCTTTTCAAGAAGGATTTTTAAACAGACTTTAACCAGTACCAGACTTCTCTCCCCTGGATTTGATCCTGAGGAAATACCTGATAATAAACAAATACCTTGCTGGGATGCTCAGCCTTGCCAGAAATGACAGTTGATTTAAAAATCACTTTTTTTTTTCCCCTTTTCTTTTTTCCCCCCTCTCCTGTTTTCTCGCTTTACACTTTTTTTAGGTTAAAAAAAACTCGGAGAAAATTGTAACCATCCAGGGCTGAGAGGTGTTGCAGAACAAACAAGCCCCAGCAAGGTTGGCATCCGTGGTGGGATAACGTTTCCCTGCTGTGTGTCCACACTTCCGAAACACCTCAACCACTGCTGTATTCTCCACCTAATTTAAGATTTCCACTTGGATTTGGACCAGCATTTAGACATTTCCAGGATCTTTTTAAAGACAATAAGACTCATCTTGTCTCAGCATCACAGTGCTGCATCCTGTGGGAAGCTCAGGTACCTGGGGCTGTGCCCGGTGCTTACCCTGGGCCTCCTGACTCTGATTTTCTAAGAAAATGTGTCTTAAAATCAAACTCAAGGGATGCAGAGGACTTTTACACCCATATCAGCTGGGCAGAGGCCTCCATGTGTGATTAAAGTCTGTCTCCTTAAATTCCTCCAGGAGTTTCCCATGGAAAAAGGCAAATTCCCTGCCCCAGCTCCCTCCCACACTGGCCAGTTTCAATGACTTGTTATTGATGCTGTTGTTTGTAAACTCTCAGAACATGAGGCTAAACAAACTCGGGATTATTACCACAATGGCCCAGTAATTTAAGGAAAATCTGTTTGGTTACCATCAGGGAACAGCTGTAAAGAGGAACAAGGGGCAGGGGATGTGCCCCTCGTTGCATTCCTGCTCCATCTCCTCACGGGTCATGTGCCTCGAGCAGGTAAGGAGGGGCATTGCCATAGGCAAGGTTAGTTATCTATGTTTTAAATCCCTGAGGACTTCTCCTGTCTTAGAAACATCTTTCAGCAAAGCTCTTAAAGAATTAAAGCCATTCCTCTGCCTGTGAGGTACAAAGGGATTAATGTCTCCTTGTTGCTGCAGTCTTTGGGGGACTTTTATGTCCCTTTTTTCTGGTGATATGAGGTAAAGTTTCCTTTTTTTTTCTATAGCTGAGGGATTTTCTCAGGAGAGAGGAACCATTTTCTGGACCTCATGTTAGAGTAGCTAAGAATCATGACAAGACATCCCCCTGGGAAAACAGAGTCTTGCAAAACAGCCTCCCTTGGGGATCATCCAAGTGCTTTGGTAACTTGTTCTGGGATACCTGAAACGTGTCATGTGCAGTCCTGTCCATCAGCAGGATACAACTTACATCACTTGCCAGGAACTCAGCCTTCATCTGCAGATCAGAAAACTGCCTGAATCTGTGATTTGAGTCGAGTTTTTTAGTCTGACTTCCTGTTCCTCACCCCCAGCTCACTCCTGGCGCTTCATGTCACAGGCATGTCCATGGCCGTGTCTGAAAGATAAAGTTTCACCGAACAAATGATTTATTATTCTCTATAAGGGATTAACAGAGGTGTTTAAGACCCTTTGGTTGTATCTGCTTTGAGGATTAAGGGGATTTTGGAGCAGTGATATCACTGGGCTTCGATGCAATTTATGTGCTGGTAAAAATACGTGAAACTGGAAGGGAGACATCAGTGATGGATGGAGGTGTTGGGTCTGTCTGAATCCTGTCCAGAAGTGACCCCTCCTGCCCCAAAGTCACTCATAGGGAGGAGGAATTGGACTCTATTTGGATTTAAATCAGGTTCCTGTTACACACATCCACACAAGTGCCTTGAAATTCAACATTTTTTGAAGTTGTACAAACTCTGTTATGTTTCCATCACAGATCAAGCCATTTTCATTTGACTTGCCTCTGTCAAAAAAAAGATGAAACCTCACAGTTTTCATACCAATTTAACTTCCAACAGTATTTATGTATTTAAGAGGTTTTCCTGACAGTACACAAAATTAAAAGAAGGGACCACTTAGGAAAAAACAGATCAGTAATGTAAGCCCTCATTTGGGTCTGTGCCTCAATTATATCGATTTGATTCTGACTTTCTGCCCAGGTTCCAGTGGAAACTTTTTTTTTTTCCCATTTAAAAAGCAAACTTCCTTCTTTGAAGGCAACCAAACCAGCAGAGCTTTTCTTTCCCTCTCTTTGGCCAACTGTAGCCACCATCTTTGTTACCTAATTTCCTTTCTCTCCTCATCTAGTTTTATACCCTCTGGTGGGGACAAAGATGAGCTTGGTGATATTTTAAGTTGATCATGGCAAATTCCAGCTGGTTTCTTTTTCTCCCTTCTTTGGGCACCAAAGCTCTGGGCTCAAGCACGTTGGTTCTGGAATATTTTTGCAGGTATGGCCATGTCTCCCCTTCTCCCAAAATAGTGATGGGTCCAAAATAAAGTTTGTCCTTTTGAGTTTTGCCTCTGAAATATCAGCATGACTGTCAACGACTCTTTTGCTCCACGAGCAAGCAAACACACAGCTTTAAAAGAACAACCATTTGCCTTTCTTCTTTAATGCTTAAAAAAGAAAAAAAAAAGAAAAAAAAAGGCCATATTTAGATTGATTGCTGTGGATGTCTCACATAATCATTAAAAGCAGTTTCAAAGGCCAAGAAAGCACTAAGTAATTGTTGCAGGGCTGCCAGATCTTGTCTGTGCTGAGAGGAGAGGAGTGCTCGGGGTGTCTGCACTGGGGGATCTGAGCAGAGCTCGGAGGTGCTGCGAGGAAAAGCTCCACCACACCCTTTCATCCCATCCAAAACAAATATTAAAGAAGGAAGAAATGAATATCTTTGCTATTGCTTTTCATTGTGTCTTTTTGAAGATGTGATATAGCAAGATTTCCTGTAATTACATGTAATAGCTGGAGGGGAAAGAGGAGGGAAGACAGCGAATGAAAGTCAGAAAAATTAATTCGTTTAAATCTGTCACTAAGACTTTTATGAGCCAACCTGTAAATAACTCCACAGTTGAAGTAACTTTGTTTGCATAACTCAGCTCAAACCCCTCAAAGCTGAGGGACCCAGTGTTTTTCCCCTTTGCCTCTTGCATATGAAGTGCTATTTGAGCCACTAATAGTCTGTAAATCTGCCTCTGTGGCACAGCCCCAGATGTGAGTGGATGAAACAAGCTCCCCGTGCCAGCATACATGCCTAAAATTAGCACCAAAGAGATTGGATTCTCAAGTGCTTTATTCCCTTTTTCCTCTCACAACAGGACTGGCTTCTTGGCTTGCTGCTGAGGACCAGTTAATAACATCAGCCTGTGGTTGCTGGGCCTTTAAACAAACCAGAGTGGAGCACCTTTGGTTCATGAGATGAATAATAACAGAGCTCCCTCCCTCCCTCCCTCCCCAGCACATCCCACCTCCAAGGAGGACTGGACAATGTTGTTCAGGAGCCAGTGGACTTTGAGCTTGGCAATAATCACCTGCAGATGGCAGGAGAATGTGGGTGTGAGGAAGGTGAAGTGGCTCTCTGGCATCTGCCCAGAATCCCTCATGGGTTCCAGGACCACGTTGACCCCGTGTGGTGTCAGAGGTGGCTGTGCCCTCGTGGGTGGGCTCAGGACACCTCATGATCCACAGCCCACCGGTGTCTCCCAGGGCTGTACCTTCACCTGGGTGAAAGCAGAGGTGGTGCAGGGTGTTGGTGCTGCTCAACCAGCCCCTGGTGGGACAAGGGTGGGGAGAGCTCAGCAGGGACAAACACCAGAGCCCCAGGTCTGTGCTTCCCTGCCAGCACTTGGTGGTCTGTGCAGAGGGATGGGCACTTCCAGAGGCTATTCCCACCCATCCCAATGTAGCTGTTTGAGGTTGGAGGGGTCCTCTGGAATTGCATCCCTTTGTTCTCCATGTGTGCCATGGATTTGACCCCGTGCCCCAGCCCACAGACAAGCACCCCTGAGGAGCAGAGCCCGTCCTGTCCCCTCAGGGTGGGAACTCCGTGGGATTTGGGTCCTTGGGGTTCTCCAGCACTGCTGAGCTTCACACAGGTTGTGCTTGATGCCTTCAAAGGGTGGAAACATGGTGCCAACCATGACCTCAGAGATCCTGTGGGTCCCTTCTGGGGTGAGGCAAGGGGAGCTCTGAGCAAAGAGGTGACCTTTGGGTCGAGGAAAATGTAATCCAGAGAACAGGATAAATGGAAGAACAGAGGCAAAGTGCCACTGATTTTTCATAACCCAGTTTGAAGGGCTCCAGCATCAATTGCTCCTTCATACCATGATCTCAGAGGATCATCACAGGCAGCACAGGTACAGCAGGAACACCCAGAGCCAATTTGCTCTGTGCTTAACCCATGGAAAATACCACTAATGCCTCGTGCCCTGGGAGACTGAGCTGACCTCAAGTGGCCCAGCTTGTCTGGAGGCACTCTTGGAAGCCTGACCTATTAAATACTATTTTTTGTTGTTATTTCACAACAAATCCTTCCCTCTCTCCAATGGTAATGAGACCTTTGGCTGCCCAGCACGTAGGGAATGGAGAAGTTCCATGACATCATTTGCAGGTGGGCCAGGCAGAGGTATCTTTAGCTTTTCATTTTATTAAATATTACCAGAAAAAATCACTTACGAGAAATTATAATTTCACTGAAGTCCAGCCCAACAGCAGCAAATTTTCACATATCCGTGTACTCCAGTAAATTATCAGCCTTTAGAAGAAGAAGCCAAAGGACCTGTTTTCATTAGTGAACATTTTAAAAAATCTCTCCATCTCCTGGATTTTTTCAATCCCAGAATAACTCCTGAAGTACAGGGACGCTTTCCTTTGTTAATCTTGTCAAGAATTCCAATCACAGATTCGTTCTGGAGAAATCTGAGAGGCTGCCTCAGGTTCAGATAAGTGTAGGAGAGTTGGCATCTATGCACTGCTAAATTAATCCTCCAAACTCAACTCAACCACGGAGACCCCATAAATTTTGATGGGACTGATGAGAAACCTCAGAGGTTTCATAGGAGGAGGCTCTGACTCTGACATTTCTCCTCCAGGTCAGACACAGCAGTGTTGTAATACAAGAACAGTCTTAAAATTTTCCATCCTTTAAGGATCTACTCAAATAGGAATAAACATTGCAGGGTTTTTTTCTGTGTCCCAAAAAAGTTTGACCAAAATCTGTGTTTTAGCAGCAGCAACGCAGCACTCACTGCAAGATAATTTCTGCTGATAACACTCTAACAAACCCTTCCCCACATAAAATCCTCTTCTGCAGGTTTGACTTTAAATGGAAAAAAAAAGTCACCATAGGCCTAAATTTATTAAGAGGTTCCTGAGTCTCTCCCTGGCTTTCTGCAGGGGTAAAGGTGGATCAATATTTTAGGAAATCCAAAGTCCATTTCAGCTGGAGTGTGTTTGGAATGGCGAGTCCCTGAGTTAATGTGGGGTGAGGGTGCAGGCTGGAAAGCTGCAAGTGAGATTCAGCTTGTTATTAGAGGGCTGAAAATATATGGAGGGAAAATCTATCATCCTCATTTTCCACATGATTTCAAAGAAAAAAGAACCCACTTTGAGCTAAAGCTCTGAAAAAAAGATCACCTCTAATTCCATAAGTTATGGGCCTATAAATCAGTCAAATAACACAGAGCTGGCCACCAGGCAAATATATCTTCTAGCACCAATAACTGAGAAGGGAGATTCTCTTGTTTGAGAGTTGTTCATAATTCACTATAATTGGTGGGAAAGTGAGGGCTGAGACAACTTAATTCATTCACAATTGGCGATGTTATTATTTCAGAACAAAAATATCGAGCCAGATGAAAACCATCTGGTGTCAACAGAAACCATCACTATGGTCAAGCAACAGCTTGGTACGAGTGGATGTTGTTTCAGACTCAAAGCTTGGTGGGTTCCAGAGGCATAAAAATCGCTTTTCATAGGTCTGGTGTCACCCAAACGCCAAGAGTCTGTTCTTTACCCTATTTTTGTGTTTCCACAGAGTTTCGAGGGCTTGGCCACTTGCAATTAGTGTGAGTGGGAGACAGGGCTGTGCAGAGGAACTCCTGAAACTCCAGGATTAAAAAAAAAGCCCTCCCAAGGTGAGTGGATGGTGACTATTAGGGGGGGATTATCAGCAGGGCTGACAGGAGGGTGGCACCTTGTTAACCCCAGGGGCTGCACAGCCTCCAGGATTGAGGAGATAAAAAAGCCAGAGCTCTTTTCTCAGTGCTTTGAAGGTTCTGTGCCTGGGAGTGTGGGATGTTTGCCGGGAGTGGCCGTGGCTCTGCTCCAGGGATCACAAGCTTTTCCACTCACCTGAGCCTTCACAGAGCTCCAGATCAAACCTCTGCCAAGCCCAACCTTTCCCCGAGCACCCACCAGGCCTGGGAGGGGAGGGGGCTGCTCTGGAGCTTTTGACACTTCTGTGTTTTAATCTCCAGCCAGAAGCAGGGAAAAAAACCCAAACAACCTGACCCTAATCCTTGGTTTTTGTGGCGGCAGCTGAAGCCCGGGGGAGCCCATCCCATGGGATCCTGGGGCTGGGGACTGTGGCTGGGAGCACTCAGTGGCCTTGCAGGGATGGATGTGAGTGTGGGAGTGTTTGTGTGAGCTCCAACCCTCCTCTGGAGCCTTTGGAGGCCTGTCTGTCAGCAGTGCTATCAAATGTGTGTCCCCACATCAAAGCCCTGCTGACTTCCTACTAAGGAAAACAAGGGAAAACAGATTTCTCGCCGCATGCTGTTTATTTTAACATGTTTTTAGTGTTTGATTGATTCCTTTTTTTTTTCTTTTTTTTTTTTTCTTTTCTAGAAACAAGCCTGAGGGGGATGGTTTGTTTTATCAGGAAATGAGAATGAATTTACTCAAGCAGGCTCGGGTGCTGCCTCAGTGCTGTTTCATTTTCACTCCACAGTGCCCCAGAGCAAGGGCTGAGGCTGCTGATGGAGCTGGGGCAAAGCTCTTGCTCTGAGGAAACATTCAGCTCAGCTGGAGGGACTTTTAAAGGGGCTGTTGCTGCCAGAAAGTGAGTATTTTTAGGCAAAATGAAGCGAAGTGAAATGCCCAAATTCAAACCCCAGTTTTTAAAAAGTTCACTCTCTCCACCTGCTTTTCTGGAGAACTGAGGCTGAGCTGTTTGTGTGTTAATGGCTCACAGGTTACCCAGAGGTCTCCATGACTTAAGGACTCTTCTTTGCTCAGGGATGCTCACAGATTTACAAAATATTTCTGATTCATGTGGACATTAGCAGCCATTAGTTCCAACATAACCAGCTCCAGTGATCCCCAAAATCATGGAACCGTGGAATGATTTGGGTTGGAAGGGACCCTAAAGATCACCTCTCGGACCAGGTTGCTCCAAGCCCTGTCCAACCTGGCTTTGAACAATCCCAGGGATGAGGGACCCCCAAATGTGGTCACCCTACAAACTGAAAACTGAAATACAAGGGTGTCACAGCAAAGCCTTACTGAGTATCAAAAGGAAACACACGAATTCAAGCTTTATCCTGGTTTTATTTGCCTTCAGGCTCAGGAATGGAGCTTTCCCTTGTCTCTGAGCAGTGCTGCCCATCATCCCTGGCTGCTCCCAGCCCTGTCACACAGAGAGGACAACATCAGCACTGGGAGGCTGCAATTCTTGACTTGTATATTCACTCTTTTCTTATAAGGATTTAGGAAAATGGCTGTTGAACCTTCAGCAAAGAAGTTGTAGGGGTTTGTGTTTGTACCTCTGACACAGGCATCAGTCACTAAATCTGCATCAAGGAGCACCAACCTTTGGAATCAAATGGTTTGGGAAATTCAAAAGGGAATCTGTCCCAGTTTAATTTAATTTTTTACCATAGACTACAATGATAAGGACCTTAGAGAAAGAACCAGACTTCTTCCATGTTTGGATAGAGGCTTTGCCAAAAGACTCAAGAGAAAGATGGGGGTTAAAAAAAGAAGAACGAGCAAGGGGAGGAGGGAGTTCAGGGACCTGCAGTTTGAACTGCTCTCGAGGGAGGCAGGAAAGCTGTAGAGATTTGGCAAGAAGCACAGATCCCAAAAATTAGATCATAGTACACAATTATCCTCCAAACCGGCCTTGGAGCCAAAATCTTAATATCTGGGATTGTTATATTTTGAAGTCATGTAGGAAATGCAGAGTCTCAATCCATTGCATTCCCATGCCCAGCCGCCCCATGTCATTGCCCGTTCCACAATCAAACCTACCTGGCATTGTGTGGGGAATGAGTAACAATTCCTGTGCTGAAAGGGAAGAGGGAGAAACACCGAGAACTCTCTCAGGCACTGAAGTCAGCGGGGGCTGGCAGAGCTGGCAGGGGCTCTGTGCCCGTGAGTCAGACCCTTGGCTCCTGCTCCTGATCTTCCAGTGCCACCACCCCACCTCCTCCTGCAGCCACACGAGGAGCTGCTGCTGCTAAACTGCCCAAAAAGTTGTCCATGGGGTTTGTTTTAGCCATGGGAAGCTGCCCACCCCCTAAACTGCCCAAAAAGGTGTCCATGGGGTTTGTTTTAGCCATGGGGAGCTGCCCACCCCCTAAACTGCTCAAAAAGTTGTCTATGAGGTTTGTTCCAGCTCCACTCACTTGGGTTTAGTCAGAGCCTGAAATCCCAGAAGTCTGACTTGCATCTTCCCCTCAGGAGTGCACCCAGCTCTTCTAAACTCCTTCCCTGAACTGAATGCATTTGTTCCTAAAAAAGTTCATTGCACAAAATCCCTCAAACTCCCAGGAATCCAACCAGCAGAGGGCACGGGCAGTCACTGCCATGCATCACAATGCCCAGGGCCAAAAAAAGCTTTCTTGGGACACAAAAAACCACGTGCAGGGTGGGATTCATCACCCTGTGATGGCACTGGGAGCAAACACTGGCTCATTCCAGCTCATTCCATGCTTTCCTCCATGCACCTGCATGGAACAACCACAAACCCAGGGAGCAACTCCAAAGGGTGGTAGCACAAAAGCAAGTTTTACATGGCACTGAGCTGGAGGTTTAAAAACATTCTACCAGCACAGAGAGTCCTGAGATGCTCAAGATGCTGATGATGCCAAGAGCTACATGAGAGTCCTGAGATGCTCAAGATGCTGATGTTGCCAAGAGCTACCTGAGAGTCCACCTGCTGCCAGCAGCAGGGCCTTGCAAAGGACAAGCAACCCCAAACTCCTGTGCCTCCAGCCAGGAAAAGGCAGCAGCGTGGTGGCAGCTGAGTGTGTGGTGATTAAGGGCAGGACATGCCTTGGGATTGAGGATTTCTTTTTTTTTTTCCCTTCCTGTTTACAGGTTGACTGTGTTTCCCCAGCGTTTGAACTCCTTCGTCATGCCTTCTCCTCCTCTGCTGACACCGGGGGAGAATTAATAAGCTTCCTCTGAGCAAATCTCTTTATTTAAACAAGCTGCTGCTCTGCCCTGCAGGCAGGAATCCTCCAGCAAATGCCATCTTGCAGAAGGCAGGATGCAGGCAAAGACTTTCCTTGGCATCACCACCAAAGGCCGGGGTCCCCTCCCGCTGCACTGGGGCAAAGCCACTGTGCAGAACAAGTGTTTGGAGGGTTGATCTCTCTCTCCACAGGTGAGCAAGAGAAGGAGGCCAAGAATGACAGAGAGTCTGGCTCCAGTTTCTGGTCCTGCACACTGAATGTGCCCAGCTTGCCCCTCCCCAGCCCTCAAACTGTGGTGAGCAGTGGAGAGAGGAGGTGGCAGCTCTGCTTTTTGCGTTTCCTGCCTTTAATTATAGTGCAGCGAGCTCCAAACAAGACATTTTTTGATCAGACCTGAAGTGCTCATTTTGCTGGCCAAGAACTGGATCCAGCTGCCCATGGAATGTGTGGCATCTCACTCATTCACTCACTGTCAGGACCTCGATATTCCAAAAGATGCTACCCCAAAAGCAGGAAAAGTCAGATGGCTTGCAAGCTAGTTAATCAATCCGTTTGCTATATTAGCAACCCTAAAGGGATTCTGATGCAGACCCAATGCTTAAATCTGCCAGGACATCTGCAGCTGATCATGTGTACATTGCCCCATTAACTGACTACATGTGCTCAGCAAGATACCCCGTGGTTTGACTGTGCAGGGAACTCCTGCGTGTGCCACAGTCACTTGTCTGAGCAGAGCACACAAGAGGGAGGATTTCTGCAGTGGAAAAGGTTTATTCTGTGCTTGTTGCACTTGTTGCCACTCAGAGCTGGATGAGCTCAGGAGGCTGGAGAGATCCAGCAGAGCTGCAGTGGAGTGATCAAAGAGCTTTGAATGGATGCAGATTTATAGAAATCTTTTGTGCTGAGGGCTGGCAGGTTTGCAGGTCACTGAGGGCTGACTGGGTGCTTGTGCTGCTCCCTCCTGTGAGGTGACCAATGTGCAGGCAGGTACAGGGATGTTGGGCACTTTGGGATCAAGGAGAGCCTTGTTTTGCTTTGCTCCGTGTCCCATCCATGCAGCATCTCACCAGCCTCTGGCAGCACTGCCAGATGTCTCTCCCAGGTAGAACATGCATGGAACAACCCCATTTTAGGATGCATTTTGGATAAAGCCCAGTGCTGACACAGTCTGGGGTCCCGGGCTCTGGGTGATCTCTGGGAGCAGCACTGCTTTAAAACCACGTTGTGTCCTGCTTGCACAGAGGCACAAACAGCTTGTCCCTGCAGCCCCTGATGTCCCTCCCAGTGTCACAGGCTGGGACCTACCCCCATTATTGCATCCAAAAATATCTTACAGACGTACAGAGCCTCGCAGCAATGAGGTAACTTCGCAGGGGCCATCACAGAGCCCAGGGTCTAAATGCTTTCCTCTCAAAAAGCCTCCCTGTTCTGTACCATTTAAATGAACACGCACTTTATCTTCCTCCATTCATTTCCAAGAATTGCTTTTGTTGAACTGAGGGCTGAGTGGTGCTTCAGCTTATTTTTACTAAGTGTCTCCAAACCCTGGAATGGCTCGAGCCTGTTCTGTGTTTGTCGTTCCTCAGTGCTTACAGCACAGCCAGGGCAGCAGATGCTTTGCAAACTGCTTTAAAGACAGTTTGAAAGCTGCAGAGGACAGTCAGGGCTTGCAGAACATCCTGTACCATTGTATCACTTTTATCTGTTCCCAGGGCTCACCTTTAAAGCCATTGTTTGCCCCGATACAAGTTGTTTAGAACTTTTGCTGCTGATGGCAGAACCAGCAGATGCAGTGGTGGTGGGAGGGCTCAGCTTGTTCTGTCCACCCTTTGGGAAGTTTTGAGAAGTGCCCATGTCGTCACAGCATCAATACTGACGCAGTTCTGCAGCTCTCTCGTGGGCTGTTCCCTCTCTGATTGCCCGGAACCCTCATCCCTGCTGGAAAAGTGGCTCATTGTGGGTGAGCCAGAGCTGGGCTCGTCCCTTGAAAAGGTGGTACAGAGCCCTTGAAAGGAGTGTCTTTTATCCAAGAGAAAATAAATCCCCTCCAACTGTGAATTGGCTTTCTTCCCCCCTCTCCCCAGCCTCCCAAATTATTTTCTGTCTGATGACCTCACAGCAGAGGCAGTGACGGGTTTTATTGTCATTACCTGACGCTTTATTGACATCAGCAGGGCTGGTGCCTTAACGAGTGTCA
This sequence comes from Neopelma chrysocephalum, assembly GCF_003984885.1. Taxonomy (NCBI): domain Eukaryota; kingdom Metazoa; phylum Chordata; class Aves; order Passeriformes; family Pipridae; genus Neopelma; species Neopelma chrysocephalum. The sequence goes on along the minus strand of NW_020897746.1, from coordinate 9,934,936 downwards.
CTGGTTAGCACAGGCTCACTGTGAGCTCATTACTGCTGCTTTCCAGCAGATTTATCCCATCGATCTGTGTGTGTCTGGGATCAGGGAGAGCTGGGTCAGGCCTCGGCACAGACCCCAGAGCCATGTGGGAACGGGAGGTGTTCCCTTCACTGGTACAGACAGGGACGTTCCAGCACCTGGGTTTGGGGTCACAGAGACCGTGGAGCTGTTTGGAGTGAATCCACATGGGATCATCAGTTTTCCCTGGTGAGAGAAAGAGTTAATCCAGCACTGACATCCCTGCCTCTGGAAAACATCTCTGTCTGCTGCAGATAGTTAGGGAGCTTCTTCAGTGACAGCAAAGGCAAGTGAATGAATGAATGAATGAATGAATGAATGAATGAATGAATGAATGAAAGGCTTTTTTATTTGCTGGGAGTGCCTGTGGGCTTGGTTAGGTAACATCCATGTTTTCTGTTATATTCCTCACACACATGACAAAACTTTAAGCCAGGCTTGGTAGAACTGCCCCTTCCAGGGCACGGCAGTCTGGGCTTGATCTTTTTTAAGCCACTAAAGTAAAACCATGTTGTTTGGACATTTTTCCCGATAACAAACATCTGTCTGAGGGACATCTGTCCATCTTGGCACACAAGTCAAGACGCTGCCAGGCTGCTCCTGCTGCTGCACCTCTGGAGATGGGCCCCAGCCCTTGGGGAGATGTTTGCAGCTCAGTCAGAGGAGCATGTTCTAACTCAGCACCCAAAGGGCTGAATTCCCAGGCATGTGCCATTAAAAGGCCATGAGGAATCTCAAGGAGAACGGAAACAAGAGCCAAAAAATGGGAAACAGTGAAAAGAAAGGGCACTAAACTGGAGCAAAGCCTGGCTTGGTTCCCTGGGAGCCTGAGGAGCTCTGTGCAAGCAGCTCCTGCCCAGCACCAGCACACAGATGAGAACTGGGTAGAATTTTTTCCTGCTCAGAACCACGTGAAAAAAGCCCGATTTCTGACTCTGCCAAGGGCAGGACAAGAATCCTCTTATGAGGATTAAACTTTCAGGGAAAAAAAGATAGTTCTCTTCTAAGAAAAGCTGTGCACTTTGCTTGTAGTGCAGGTAATTAGTCAGAAAACTCTGGGCAGCCAATTCCACTGTCAGGGTGAGAAGCAGAGGCAAATTTGGAGAATTTGCTGTGAGTTGGGTTCGATCTTTCATCCGTAGCTCCAGATTAAGTTATATTTTCCTGACAGGATTATCAGTTTAGCCCTTTATTCTCCCACTGCACAATCTTTCCAAAACTGCTCAGCTCCTGATCCTGTGCATTCCTGACTTGGTCAGCACAGAATAGACTTCTGACTAGAGGCCAGTGCCTTTTCCCAGTGACATGGAGGAAATCTGGACTTCACCTCCATTACAGAATCTTTTTGCATTCTCTGCTTTATTGCATTATGGAGATCTGATCCTCCTCTGGAGTCCACTGGGCGGTTTCCAAGGGATACAGTTGGATTCCCCTCTTCTTTGTTTCTCCTTCCAAGGTGGAATGGACCTTTGTGGAGTATAAAATCCAAACACCAGCTATTCCTTGCATTCACTACACGGCTCTTGCTGTGTGTTGGTGGAAGTGCTCCCTGAGGGGGTTGGAGCCTGTTGGGCTGTGTGTGGGATGGTAAAACGATGGTAAAAGAAGGATTCCTGAGATGGGATGGAGAGCTGTGAGGAGGTGTCTGTAGCTCTCAGAGGGGGAAGGCGCTGCTGTGACAGAAAAAGGCTGCTCTGAGCCCCAGATCACTGAAACCACTAGAATTCTGCACTAATTGATGTTAATGAGCTTATCAACTGCACTTCCACATCTTCTTCAGAGACAGGAAAAGCAGTAACAGAAGCAGTGGGTGGGATTTGAGAGAGGTCTGCCTGGAGGCAGAGGATTTGCCTCCCTTTGCAATCCCAGCTGGGTGCTGAGGGGGTTTTCTCCCATCCCTGCCTCCATCCTCTGCAGTCAGAGCTGGCGCTTGGGAGCAGAAATCTGATTTTTCCAAGAAAAAGTCACACCGGGAAAATAAGGAAGCTGCTTTTTAAGGAATCGTGTCTGAGATGAGGCACTGCTGCCTCGCCAGGGGATGTGTTCTTAGTTCATGAACAGCTCCAGGGTGCACACCTTCTTCCATACCCACCCCATGGATCCAAAGCTTTGCCCGTGGTGGATCCAGGGCAAGGCACAAGCCAAGAGGAGTTGGACAACACAGCGTAGCTTCGAGGTGAGGGGAAGTGCCAAGCAGAAAACTCTTCTGAGAAAACCCAAGTCCATCAAGCACTTAATGGGCAAGTCGACACAACACTGGAAGCCAAAGCTTCCCTGTAATGTCTCTTCCATAATTCCCCGAGCGCCCATCCCTTCCACGGCAGCTGGCGTCACCCGGGCACCCATCACTCACCAGGAAGAGCTGAGCAGTGGCTGAAGATACACAAATGATGACAGCAGATGCCCCAAAAGCCTTTGATCCCTGCTCTGTGTTTAGTTTAGGGAGTTTATTTCTCAGCTCAGCCGTGTCCAGGTGGCCCCGCTCCCGCTGGGGGTTGACAGAGGAGCTGGGGACGCTCAACCCGTCCCAAGGACACCTGCAAAATAACCAACAACTGCTCTGAAAACATTTCCTGCTTCAGCTCCGAGCTCCCAGACCAGCAAAGTGACTGTCTGGGTTGTAATTTGGAGCACCTCTACAAGCAAGTGCAAAATCAATGCAAATGTGTGACTCCTCTAGACTTAATTGCAGGGGAGCATCTGTTTACATTTCAGGATCCAAAAGACACCCTCGTCCCTTGGGAAGTTTGCAGTCTGCAGAGACAGAACCTTGCAGAGACAGAATGTTGCAGAGCAAAGTCTTCCAAAGAATGTCCTGCCATTCAGCAGCTTTGCACCTTATTCAACCACTCACCAGAACCACCCCATTAAAGCCACAACTGTGGGTAAAAGTGCCTCTAAGAGCCTTCACTGCCTATCACAGTCTTTAAAGCAATCGTTCTGATTGCTCTCAGTTTAGCAATTATGACTGAGTGACACATTTCCAGCTCTGGAAAATGATATGCTTAGCCCAGATTCCCTATGCATAAGTCTCTCATATACATATACACACACACACACACATTATTTACCAGCTTTCATGTGCTAAATGGTTTCTAAACTCCTGCCTGTCAAGGAGCTGGCTGAGGCACGAGCAGGATTCCTGTCTGATGGCTGCATGGTGTGTGCCAACAGCTCCCTCTGGGTTTTTTGTCTAAGATTTACTTCAGTTGCAGAAAATATCAAGCAGCCTCTTTGTTCCCAGAAATACTTTTGGCAGCCGAGTGCACAGAGAATGACCCATCCTCGAGGCTGAAGGGTCCCTAGGCAGCAGCTCCTCAGGGTCAGCACAACCTGGGGTGATGAGACAGGCTCTGTGATGCAAACCCTTGTGCCTCTGTGTCTGGGAAGTCAGAAGTGTCAATCTTTGAAGCACAGGGGTTGTTCCAGCGAGCGCATCTCGAGCAGAGATGGGGCTGGAGCTTTCCAGGGCTCCATGGAGACTCCAGTTGCATAACCCTGACAGTCTGTGCTGGAAAGCGCCTCAAATTCCCCCTCTCCTGCTAAACAAAAAGCATCCATGACCTCAGCCCTTGGCCATCCCATCCCTCTCCAGCAGCAAATGTTAGAGGGAACAACATCTCAGAGCCCCTCCCGTAATTTATGAACTAACACAGCTAATTTTACAGCTACTAAAATATACCAAAGCTCAAAACAATGGCTTGGTGAGTTGAGTAACTGGTGAGTGGGAGCCAAAAGCAGGAGACACGTGGGTTTAGGCTGAGGTGAGCATTAGACAGAGGGGGAGCTGGAGTCCCTGAGCCCAGATTTGAAGGCAATGGATTTATGCTGAATTTCCCCAGTCTGGAGAGTCTGGAGATGTGGGTTTTTTTACAGCCACCAGTGTTGATACAATCAGCTCTCTGATAAGAAACAGGCTGCCTTGTGTCTTTGTTCATTGGAACTGGAAGGAAAGAGCTGACCATTCTGGAAAAATTCTGTGCAGCCTGGTAGAAATGGGACTGAGCTGCCATGGAAATTTAATAGAGTCATATGCAGAAATTACTGTAAATAGTTGTAGAATTTAATAAGTGCTTTTATGCTTCCTGTTGGGTTATTTTTAACACTCCTGTAGAATTCCGTAGTGGGATATGGTTATGTATTAAATTTTAATAGTTGTTTAAAAAAAGAAGCTGTTGAACACTATCATTTTCTAGTAGGTTATACGGGGTGCCTCCATTAGGAGTGTTTTGCTGCTTCCAAACAAAGCCTGAACAGATTTGAACACTGTACATGAACAAAATAATCCCAGCTCAGGGAAGATATTAATGAAATCCAGGCTGGAAATATGTGCAGGAAGCTGCTGTAATGTTTCTGTTTCCAACTTGGGTTCACACAGGTGAATTGAAGAGCAAACCAAGGTTCACCACATCCTAATTGTGTTTGGGGCCACTGTCAAAACCCCGAACTCCGAGATTTTCCTTGAGGAAATCTCTTTGATCCCTATCTTCTTTTGTGATCAAGGAGAATTTTTCCTGCAATTTGAGGAGGTCGTGTACATTTCATACCCCTCCTAATCTAACCCCATGTGGTACAGATCAAAATCCTTCACAAAGTTCAGTTGCACGAAGCTCAGTAATCTTGCATCCTGAAGGAATTATCCTCCAGGAAGACGTCTGAGTCTCCTGTGGAGATGCCCAGTGCCTTCTGTCGTTACGTTGCTCATCTGGTTGTGTGATTAATCCCTGTGGTTTCTGCAGGACTAACATGGTCATGTCTCATTAGCTCTTCTTGGCCTCCACACATTCATTAGTCAGGCATCACCAGATCTCCTCTGGTTTTAAAGGCTGCACGAGGTTTTCACAAATCATGCCCAATTTTTACCAGAGGGCTTGGGAATGGTGGTGGAATCCAAGTCCCACTGGGCAAGGGGGTGGATTGTTCTCTTCACACTCATGAGCTGAGTATGCTGAATGAAGGAGGATGGAGGAGGATGTGGTCAGCTGCAAGTATCATGTGAGTTCTTCCCAGTGTTTGGGGTGGTTAATTTTTCTGGCAGGATTTAGGTGGGAGAAAATTTGCTGATGTGAGAGGAAAACAAGGAGGAGATCACCAGGTGAGGGTGTCACCACAGTGTCCTTGAGCCCTGATACATCAGGAGCCGAGTGTCTCCCCAATTTTGATTTCTGACCTTCTGAGTTGGCTCCTTCCAGTCATATTCCTTGGCCTGTGTGCCAGGGCAGGTTTGGTCCCAGAGGTGGAGGGAGATGTTGGCACCTCCAGCATCAGCTGGAAAGGGAAGGACGTCACATGAGAGGTGCCCAAGTGCAGGGATCTGTGCCCAGGCTTTGCCACAGATGGTTTTACAGGGAGCTGTTCCAATGCCATGGGCCATGCAAACATTTTTTCCTCTGCGGGTTCTGCCTCCATTTATTTCTCGTGTAGAACTATTCACTCTGACTCCATTTCCTTGTCTGAACCCCTCGTGTGCTCACTGACACAGACAGGGGGTTCTCTTTTTTTTAGCTCCACAAGGAAAGGCTCATGAAATGCGTTGCCAGCCGAAATCATTCCATGACTTGCCTACATTTTGAATTAACTGCAAGAATATCAACAAACACAATGGCAATTCTTTTCCAATCCCATCTCCTTCAGTCAGTCTTTAACCCACTTATCAGACACTTGCTATTACAGAAATAATCAGGAGAAGAAAATACACCAGTGCTGAATCAACACTACTGGGCTTTTTTTTTTTCCATTTTTCTTCCTCTTTTTTTTTTTGTACTCGTGTAAGTCTTTGGTTTCTGTTGGACATACACCAGCCTGAAATTGCAAAAACACAGCTGGCTAAATCCATCACATCTTATTGCAGGTTATCAGTTCTCTTGTGCAATAAACACATTTGACAATTAGCAGTGAATTGATGACTCAGTTCAGGCTTTGCCATTTAGAGGAGACGATTTCTTTTCTGTTTTGTGCCTGGCAGAGAAGCTCACAATACAGGCTTAATTTACAGAAAATGCAAAAAGCTGGGAAAGCCATTAGCATTTCTTAGGACCAAAATGACAAATGGTCTTTACATTAATCTCAAATAACTTCTTTAAAGCAAGGACCAGGAAAGAATTTTCCTCAAAAGGACATTGCTGCCCAAATGGAGAGGTGCTCTCACGGGGCTTTCTCACCTTCTGTGGGATCAATGGGCTTGAAAAAGCTTCCTTTGCTGAATCTTCTGCTTCTACAAAAAAAAAACCCCAATATATAATATTGCAAAGTCTGCATAGACAAAAGACCAAACCACACTGTGACTCAGAGTGTACAGTAAACCTTTCAGGAGTAATAGTGCAGTAATTCACATTTAACTTGTTCAGCTCCATTTGCTGCAATTAATCTGGGCTATTTGGCCAGCTGGTTTTTTTCAGTTTCAGTTCTTCATTTTGGTTCTATTCAGTTCTTTATTTTCCTCCCCTCTCCGTTCCCCATGGAGTGAGGACTCCCAGGTGTCCTGTCAGGTACCAGCTCACTGTGGCATTTCTCCCATTAGGATTTACAGAGACCCTGATCAGCCTTAGCATCCAAAATGTTCATTCCTCAGGAAAAACACCAGGTACTTGCAGTGCAGTGCCAGAGCACTGGCCCAGGCAGCTTTGAACTCTTCAATGTTCATCTGAAACGGGGCTGATCAGAGAATGGAACCTTTTCCCTTTTCACTTGCTAAGTACATTAATGTGTTCCTGATCCTAAAATTATCCTCGTTTACTCACTGGAAGCACAACACTTCAGTTTGTTTGTTTGGGTTGGGTTTGGGGTTTTCTTGTGGGTGTTTTTTCTAATCAAGAGTTTTTTTTCTCCTCGTGCAAGCCAAACATTTTCCCACTGGCAACTTTGTCGTCACTTTGGTTTATAAGTGCATTTTCCCCTTTGTTTTGTTTCCCTCTGTCCCCAGCTGGGGCAGGGAATTGCTGTGGCCATGGAAGCAAAAGGTGCAGGTGATGCTGAGGAGAGCAAAACGGAGCAGCTTTGGTTTAAGTGGCAGCATGAAAATACCCCACACATCGATTAGTGAGTGAAAAGAGTTTTAATTGCCCAAACTCTCAGTCCAAAAAACCAGGTGGGTTGGGACTGGCTGGGGTTTTTTTTGTCTGTACTGACTGTTTGGAAACCATTCTATGATCCTAAAGAGTTACTACCTGTGTGTAAGTGGGGACTGTGGTTACTACAAGGTAACAATAGTGAGACAGGCTTAGAACAAGATGCCTTGGTTTGCATTTGCCACAGATATTAAAAAAAAGAAAAAAAAGCACACATGGAGATTTTCTACAGCTCAGCTGACACGTGGTGACTTGTTAAATCCCAGTAAATTGAAGTCTCTTCCTGGCAAGTGAAATACAGCTCTCCCTGGGCTGGCAGAGCTTTAGCAGAATACAATGGCACTTCAGGGTGCTTAAGTGACGTTTCATTAAAAAACAGGTCCAAATTATATCATGCAGGAAGTACGTAGGATGTAACAAAGAGGAGTGGGTGAAAAGCAGAGGTTCCAAAATCAGTGTGTTTTGGGAAAATCATCTGCAGGTTCCAATAACCGTGTCAGCTGAAGGGTTTGAGCTGCTTTTGTGTGCAGGACCCTGCAGGAAATCCCAACGAAGCAGAATTTCTCGTAAGACTTCTGGTGCATCAGCCCCTGGTCCGAGCCAGAAAGAAACCACAAAAACAACTGCTCTCCTTTCTCTGTGGCTACTGCAAGTCCCAGGTGGAACCTGAAGATGAAATGTGTGTGTGTGTGAGTGTGTCAAAACACTGCAGGCCCTTCCAAAATCCTCTTTTTGGATGTAGTTACAGAAACAAGCACATCACGAGGGTCATTCTCTGTGTTACACGTTGTTCTCTCATCAGCTTGGCTGGAACTGTCCCAGTGACTTCATTTATTTAAGAATATCTTAAAACATTTCTCCTCCGTCTCAGGTTTGAGCACCCAAGATCTTGTATCACTTTGGAACATCTCTAAGGAAACTTTAGGGCTTTTATGTACTTTATTGGACAAGGGATACATTTCTTCATTATTGCTCTTCCATGGGTTTCTGCTGAAGCAGAAATGTATAAACAGGGAGAAAAATTGGCTCTCCAAGGTCTTTAAAGCTAATTTATATTCAAGGCTTGGTTAAGGAGATGAATTATCCCATTCTTACCTTTTAGAGGACCATAATAAGGAAGGCAGTAGACCAACAACAGTAATACAAGAGGCATATTTGAGTCTAAATGTTCTTAGTTCATTCTGAATGCTTGGTGTTCTCAAGTCAACATTTGTTCTCAATCACCTTAAAGGTCTTTTCCAACCTGAATGATTCTGGGATATTCAGGGCTTGAGCTCTGTTGTGGGGTTGTCTCAAAAAGACACAACCTTCCCCTCTTGGATGGTTTCTGTGCTCACTTGAGGTTTTCTTCATCCCCAGGGAGGGAAACCTCCCCAATAAACCTCATGGATTGTCTGCCACAGGGGAAAGGAGAGGTGGCAGCACCAAAAACCTCAGTTCTCCACCAGCACTTCAGCTGTCTGAGTTTCCAGCTAGGAGATGTTCTTGGTACAAATGGAACAAGTTATTTTTTATTTTATTTTCTTACATGCTATTGGGAACTAATTTTCTCAGATTTCTTCAGCAATGTTCTTTCTCCTATTTTCATTGGATTATGAAAAAGGGAGATGTCTGCAATATCTTTTTTCTTTAGGGATGAATTTCATCCCTTTTGCAAAGTTTGTGGACTACCCAAGTCCGTTTTAAGTCCTACTCTGCAGTTTGAAAAAAAAAAAAAAGTAACATTTTTCATCTTGCAGCAAAGTTTCTTGGAGAGCAGAAGCAAAAATTCTCGAACACCAAAAGAAAAATTAACAAGAAAAAAGCGCTTTTTGTGGTTTGGGGGAAGATATTACTGGATGAAAAGCTGGGAAGCAGCACAAAAAACTGCACAGGGTTAAAAAAAAATTCTTTGTGCCAAGGATCTTGTCTTGTTGTCTTCCTCTGAAAAATATCCAGAAAACTGCTGGCACTACATGAAACTCGGCGAGGCCGAGGCCGAAAGCGCCGAGGCTGTGCTTGAAATCGAAGTCCTGTTAAATTTTTTTCCAGGGTTTGTGAGAGCTATTTCCCTTCCACCTGCTGAGCAAACAGGATAGCAGTAAAATATTTCCTCTTAGTGACTCACAAATCTGTCGGAGGTGATGAGGCCCGATGGGAGTTCGGCGATGTCTTAAATAGCGATTTGCTTTTCTCCTCTTGGCAAACGGTGTCCAGCAGGCTGGGAACACGAGCTGCACTTCCAGCCTGTGGAAATGGGAACCAAGAAGTGCCTGTTGTTGCTTGTTTTGCTCCCAGATTTCCGTTGGGCGCCTGCAGCTCGATGGGGTTTGAGATGCACAGAAAGAAAACATGGGGAAATTTCAGAAGGGTATAGTGATGTGTTGCTTGTTACAGCCTGAAAAATGGTTTGCTGGAGCTCATGGTCCCATATTCCCACTAGGAATGGCCTAGAGAGTGGAACATGGTCTTTATTTGCTCAGAAATCATTTTGGTGGGAGTTTTTTTTCCCATTTTGGGGTATTGAAAGATGAAGGGTCCACAGCACCGCGGGCAGAAATCTCCCTCCTGCTGGTCCAACACTGTGGAAACAACGTGTCCCAAGCCATTTCCAAAGGGCAAATCCATGGGCTGTGTGGCCCAGCACGGCTCATTTAATGCCATTCTTGAGGTAGCTCTTCACTGACAGTAAATCCTGTCAGACAACTGCTCCTCCAGCTGACGGCCACAAATCCAGGAGGCTCCGGCAAATCTCCACCGGAGTTCTTTCATTTGGATTTCACTTCCACAAAGGCAAGACAACAGCAGAAGATTAAAGTGAATTATTGTATGCTATGGGATTCGGAAACATCCCTCTGCTTCCTTCCTAGGTCAGGCAGAGCCCTGGGGGTTGGGACTGCAGGCTCTGCTCCCGTTCCCAGTAGCTTTCCATTCACACCGAGCCACTTCTCCCAACGTCCGACCGAACGTGTCTCCCGGTGTGTTGGGAAGGGGAAATGATTAACTCAAACCAGCTATAGAAAGAGATTCTTCCTATTTAAAGACACTCCTGACAAAGCTGAGTAGGAAAAAAGGGCTGTGGTGGCTTCAATTAAAATATGCATCACTTTTTCCGAAAATGTCCGAGTGTTTTCCGTGAAGGATGAAGAGCAGTTTCTGCAGGAGGGTATTTGACATCCTGCTCCAAATAATTGCTTTTGAAACTAACATATCCACTGCTTCCCCCTTTGAAATAAAATCCTCTGCACCCAATGGAAATATTGACTTCTAAATAATCTCTAGTTGGAGTGAGAAATAAAAGTGTAGACGAAGGTTTACTAAATTAAAGAGAAGGGATATTTAATTACACAACAATTAGTATCTAGACTTGTATTTAAGTGGTGATGTGAGAAAAACATGACACTCATGAACAATCAGGCTCAAAGCATTTTGATTTTATTTTCTTCTGTTTCAGAACTGAGTTCAGGACCGAGACATTTATTTCCAATGTCCTCCCTGCTGAAGATTTTAAACAAAGGTTAAATCAAAAAAAGAAACAGCATAAGCAAATTTCAAGGGACAAGAATAATTACAAGGCATCTGCAGCTTTTTTGCCATTCTGCTAATAATGCACCCTGTGATATTTGTGTGTTCTCACTGTGCTGCCCCGTGCCAGCAGCCTCTCACTGCAGTGATCCCGAGCCATCCCAGCAGCTCTGAACTCACCGCTGGCCTCCAGTGGCTGCCTCGAAAGCCAAATGGAACCAGCCCTTTTCCAGAGGGGTCATCTTTGTCAGCAAACTTCCAAATTGGGATGCTGGTTTTTCTTTTCCTGAGTCATCAGTTTGCCTGTGCCATAGCATTTCCAGCAGAGAGGGTGGGTTTTTTTTTCAGACATCTGTCTGGGGGGCTGTTCAGGGGATTCAAAATCCATAGTAGGAGTTTTCAAAGTTGATGCCCTGACCTGTAAATTCGATGTTTAGGATGAAGCTGTTCCCATGCATATGCCCAGAATTCTTTCTCTCCCTATAAACAAAAAGAAGTGCTTTCAGTTTACATGCTTTCAGCTTTCACAGCATGGAATGCTGATATAACAACGGGGGGAAAGAGAAGAAATGAATGAATTCCCAATAACCCAGCAAGGTATCCAGAGCTAAACCTGTCAGGCTCTGGGCTGGGGAGGATGCTCGTGGGGAGAGCTGACAAGTGAGGCTGCAGAACTCCAAAGATTTATTGCACACCGAAAGAATTCCTGTGCTTGCTGAGCAGAATTGCTGCCCCAGCGTAACTGCTCTCAGAAACATTTTCCATCGTGGACTCCAAGTGCTTTTCCTTGCCCAGATTCCATCACAACAAACAGGCCGAGGATTTACGTGCCTCCCACTTACCTTGGGGTGACTTGGCTGCCTGAGGGACGGGTTTTATGGAGAGGAGAGGGAAGGGGTGCAGCCCCTCTGGAAGTCACAGCAGAGGGAAGCTGAGGATGGTCCATCCCCATGGGAGCAGAGGTGCTCAGGTGGGGTCCTGGCAAGTGGGTGCTGCCTCAGCCCTGGCTCTGCTGTAAGAGCAGAGCAAGGACGTGTCTCACCCAGGACTAACAGTGACCAACTTCAAACCCTCTGGGTTTTTCCAGAGGCATTTTCAGCACTGTTACATCACTTCCTCGTGGTTGATACCGGACTAAAAAGAGCAGATTTGGAGTAATGATGGGGAAATTTAAAGTTCTCATTCTGTTTTCTCATGCACGTGCCCAAAATCAATGGGACAGATCATCTTCAGAAAAGACATTTACTGACTGCCATTTACTTACTGCAGCTCAGCAGCTGGAACTGGCTCACCTAAAAGTCACCACTGCCTTCTTGAAGGGGATAATTCACAGGGAAATTAATCTTATCTGACTTCAGGGTGTCCAAAAATTAAATTAATAATCCCGGGCTTGTACCCTGGACTCATTTTATATCCACTGAGGAAAACCAGACAACTCCAAAACTTGCTGTGTGCACGGGTCTGAGGATGAGACAAACCTGGGCCATAAAGGGATCACAGATAACAAGCCCAGGCTGAGGTGTCAGTGGCCTATTTATAGGATTTCAATAATAAATCAGGGAAATTATATTGTCAAAATTCCAAATAATATCTTTGTCCCGCTGCCCATCACACATTGCTGAAAAAGATGGCTTGGAAATGAGAGGAGGGGCATCAACAGAGGCTCCTGTGATAAACTGGGCTGAAAACATTGCAAATGGAAAAGGAAAAGAGATGTGGCTGCATTAAAAATCGCAGGAGGAATGAGCCATGAGTGTAATAAGAGCTGAAAATCAAGGTGGATTTTCAAGGTTGGTTCAGGAGGGAGAAGGAAGGTCCCTCCCTGTGTGGGGCACTGGGATCAGGATCTGGCCAGTGGAGCAGGTGCAGAGGAAGGTGTGGGGCAATCAGGGAGGTGGAGAAGAAGCTAAAATAGCTTTGTTTAGGCTAGAAAAAGCAGGAAAAGGCTAGGAAAAGGATTGCTTTCTATAAATAGTCCAGGTAAACCCCCAGGGAAGGGAGAGAGTTATTTAAGCTTAAAGGACAATGTTGGCCCCAAATCAAACTGGTTGTGAGTAAACAGGGGGTGGAAACATGAAGGAGGTTTCTGAGCATCACAGGAAAGATGTTCTGAGACAACTTTCCAGTCACAGCAGGAACCTGAGCACTTCTAAATCCGTCAGAGCGGGAAATTGGTCCCCGTGCCAAGATATCTTCCAGATCTACATACACATTACTCAGGCTTTATTTAATCTTTATTTTGCCAACAACAAATTTTTGCCCTTCCTTAGAAAAAACTTGAGGGACTGCATGGCTGAGAGCTGGAGTGAGGGTAGGGCCATTCCTACTGGTGGGAGAAGGGCTGGGACACTCACAAGTGACATCCCACAGCTTTCCAGTCCCCCACTACCCTCAGTAATGCAACATCTTGTTAACAGTTTGTGTTTTTTTCTTGTTATCTCCCTCTCTGCAGTTTAAGTAGATCATTAGGTTAAGAATGGCTTATAAACCACTGGGAAATGGTGGGATTTTTTGGGGAGAAAATGCTGTGAAATCTCCCTGGGAGAAACCTCAGTGAGCAGAGACTGTGGAAACAAAGCAAAAGCAGGACCAGTGCACTGGTTTGAACATGGACAAGCAGTAAATGGGGAAACTGAGGAAGCTGGGCTCAGTTTTCCTTTCCTCCAATTAGCCATTTCACATGGGCATAAACAGAGGAATTTGAGAGTGGTACAGGAGAAAGCTGCATTCCCACAGAGCTTTTGGTGCACACGCTCCAGCAGCAGCATATGAGGATAAACCAGGGTGGTCTCTCATTTTGGGATTAGCCTCAGATGATCTTTAGGCTTGGCTCTGCACCTAGTAAAAAAACCCCTCTTCTAGCCCAGTTTGCAGAGAGTTGGACTGTCAGTCCTACAGAGTTTTACCAAACTCCTTTCTTTTTAAATCTTTGTATCTGAGGTAAATTGTGCAAGACAGGCACCAGCTCTTTAAGCAGTTAATACATCAGTTGAAGGGTTTTCTTTGTTATATGGAAGAGATTCTACCCCATGGCCCTAAAACCAATAAGTGATTTTATTAAAACTAGTTCACTTTTAAAAGGAATTCTTATAATGAGATGAGAGATAAATACATAATTTCCTTTTTTTCCTCTCTTTCTGCTTCTTAAAAAGATCAAATTCACGCTACCTTGAACTTCTAATTTAATCAGGCCAGTGCAATCTTGAGTCATTCACCACTGAATGGACCAAAGTACATCAAAGCAAGAAAATAGTTTTTTAAAACAGCTGAAAATGAGTCAACTGGCCATCTCAGGCCTTCAAATGAAGAACAGGCAACATTTGCAGCAGGCTGAGATGGGGAGGGAGGTTTTGTCCACAGAACCAGGCTGTGACTCCCCCACTTACCTTGGATATATAACCCTGTGCTTCAAACTAGGAGGGCAAACAGACCCTCTGCCAAGCCCATCATCATCATCCACCTCCCTCGTGTGTCCTGTCTGAGCCTTCACACCCAGCTCCAGAGCAGTGGGGGGTTTATCAAGGGCTGATGAACAGCCTTCCTTCCTTGGAAATTCTCTGTTTAATAGAAGCTCCTGCTGTGTCCCAACAGTCGCACCGGGAGCCCCGTCCACCTCCCATGCCCTAAAAAACCCATTTGGGAAAGCACAAGAGCTGAGTCAACTTGGACACAGCTCCCAGCCAAGTCATCAGCCTGTTGCCAAACATGGAGAAAAGTGCATCTGATTCTTCTGGTGAGGCGTCCAAGGAGGGCCACAAAATTATAGCTCAAACTATAAACAGAATGAGTACATTTTGTTCATTTTCCTGTTCTCCTCCTAATCGATGCAATATGAAGAGCTGCTATCAGTGGAGAGTTATACAATCAGATGGCAGCAATAAAAAAAGAACGTTAGCAAGTCTGGGATATCACAGGAGGTTGAGTGGAGGAAGCAGTTATAAAACAAACCGTTTATGTCTATTTAGATGAGAACATCAGATTCGTGACAAAGCCATTTTGATGTCTGCCTGCCCACTTAATACTCCACTAATGGACATCTGCATGGAGATTCACGGTGGTTGCCTGGAGAAGGATCAGTGCTGAGGGTTGTGTGTGCACCTTGGATGAGATGTGAGTTATCTACAGCAATCAAATATCCTTGTAGAAGTGAGCCCATCTTATCTACACAAGGTATCATGTGCATAATTTCATTATTATTATCATTATTATTATTAATATTAATATTATTATTATCTGGTTTACTGTTTTCTCATTCTATTAGAAACATGGAAAGTTTTATTAGCAGCATTTTAGCACAAATCAGGCTGCAGGTACACAAATCTGTGGTGTGAGGGATACAGTAGGAATACTGTAGAGGAATACAGTAAGTGCAGGATGGGCACCTCCACCAGCTGTCAGCCTTTGCTGTAGAGCCTTTTGTTCTTTGGCATCTGAAAAGTTCCTGGCTCTCAGATGGTCCTCAGACCAGTTTTCTCCTCTTCCAGCCACCTCTCCTCTGGTATCTGCACAATGCACTTGGAAAACCCAGGGACTATCAAAATGAGAGCTGTAAAGCTTTAAAAACAAACAGACATTTCACCTGCCTCCAATCAGCCCCATCTCATGGTTTGGCTTTGATTTCCCCAGTGCAGAAAAGAAACGTAGAGGATCTTAATTTCCTTGGCTCCCCAGAGCAGGATGAAGGAGCTGCAGCACTGCTTTGGCCTTGTGTTATTAATGGGCTCCATGCTTGCAAATGTCTCATTCAATATATTTGCTCCAAGTGCTTCCAAAAAGGGGGGGAAAAAAAGAAGAAAGAAAACCTCAGGTTTCTAGGTCTAATGTATGTGACCTGACAGCATGAATACATTAGATCCTCCACAGAAACACAACAATCCCAGACTGTGCATTGGATCTCCAGCCTTTTTATCTTCATCTGGGCTCTAATCAATGTGTGAGTGTACTGCTGGAAACGAGCCCTGTTCTGCTGCCATTCTGTCTCATACTTTCTATCCCTTTGAAAGGGTATGACATGCCTGCTTATAAAGTGCCTGGGAGCTGGGAATGTTGCTGAGCTCTCTCTCTTCAAGCATCCTCAGCATCTTCCCGTCGAAGTTTTCTTTTCTCCCGAGTTTCTCGGCCCCTCTGTGCCAAAGCCAAGAGTCCCCCAGACCCTCTGCAGGCACCACAGGCTCTGCTGAAGGCCCTGTGCTCCTGTCTCACTGCTGAGGATCCATACATCATGAAGAAGGTACAGTCCCACAATCCTAAACTGAGACCTACGAGATCTCAGTTGTTTTCTAAAACTTCAGGCAGGTCATGTCTGTGTCTGGTTTTCCCCTTCCCATGCTCTGGTTATCTGCAAGTCTTTAAGTTCTTAAAAGGAAGAGCTGGTTTATGTTATGGGTCTGGACAGCGTCTAACACAGGAGGGCCCCACTTTGATTAGGGTCTCTTGTGACTACTGTAATACAAGCACTGCTAATAAAACGTGTTTGAATCAGGAAAAGGGCAGTGATTCTCCTCTTCCAGTTATCTCTTACCTTGGGAGAGCCTGGGGGAGGTGGGATTGCAAACCAGAGGTGGCCTGACTTGACCCATCCCAACCCCTTGAGCTGTCCTTGCAGAGCTGCAAGCTGAGCTTAGCAAGAGCCGTGCTCATCCGTGCAGAGCCTTCTGTGCACATCCAAATGTGCCACATATTTGCCTTCCCACAGCAGGACCTGCTTCTGTTAACAGCAATTAATCACTTTACAGCCAGTCTTTTATTATTATGAACGCAGCAGATGTGTTTCCATTAATAGGTCCCCAAGTGAGCCTTATCCAGCATCACTGATACTTAATGAAGGAGATTATGTGGCCTAAATAGACTTTTCATTTTCAGCATCCTCCCATTTCTATCTGCACCACCAAGTGAGCAAACAAACCAAAGTGGGAATCTCGTTTCGGGCTCAGTTACAGGACAGAAGATAAACTTGCTGCCAAATAATAAAATGTGTCCACTGGTTTCGAGTGATTAGAAACAGCTAAACCTTGCCCTGGTGTGTTTACAGGGATCTGAAACCAAACCTGAAACCCGAGCACGGAGATGTCTTTACACTGCAGTGGTAATTCAGAGCTCTCCACTTCCCCAATTAACCTCAGTATCTGAGCAGTGGGAGGGCAGGCACACATCCCCCCTCCCCAGGGATGTGTCTGTCTCCAGAACACGGTTCAGGCCTGGGGAATTTTCCTGGTGTGCTGATTGCCATCAAAAAGTCATCACTTCCAACAGTGGCTGGGACCCAGCGAGCCTTTGGGTGCTCATAAAACAGTGTCTGATGGTGGCAATCAGGAGGTTACCCAGCAGTGCCAGGTGAGGTTTCTCACGTGAAGAGGATGTTTGATATTTTCCAATGTTTTTCCATTAGAAGGTCAGGCTCTGCAATTGCTTTTGCTCCCCTAAATTATTTCCTGAACCAGATCCCTTCCACCCCAACGGCCTCTTCACCCGTTTTCTGCTCAGCATTGACTGGGGCTTATTGAATTTTTGTCTGTAATTTACTGGAAGTTACAAGGAGATGGGCAAGGAGCTACACTGCTCCTTATTCCCAGTAAATAGAGGGGGCAGTTCCTTGTGTGATACAGACAGAAAAAAAACCTGTGCATTTCAAACAAATCCTCTGGGATTCCTAAGGAGCATCTCCACTATAAATGTATCGTGGAATTTTAATTAATCTTATCAATTCTATAGATCTGTCTGCTTTGTGCAACAAAGGATATTGAAATATGTCATGTGTGCATTATGGAGCCCCTGCAGAGGGAGTTCAGTCCCTCAGGATGGAGGATTTCCCCCTGGACAGTGATGGACTGGCCTCCCTCCTGCAGGCAGGGGGGGAGTGCAGGCAGGGGTGGGATCCCAGGGTGTTGTTGCACAGAGCTCTCCAACTCACCAGCGTGTTCTGGGTCCCTGCACGAAATGCTTGAGGTCTGAGAGAATGGAAAAAACTGTGAACTTTCTCTCACACGCCCATCAGAGCAACTGTGCCATAAAAACCCCAGAGATAAGGGGGGAACCGTCGCCCCCAGCCACGGCCCTTCAAACCCAACCAAACCAAAGTGCCGCGTTTTTAATTAAAGCCCAATTAATTTGAACAAAGCGAGGAAATCACATCTGGGCCCTCGCTGCTCTAGAGCTCCCAGCCACAGCCTGCGTGAGGTGATGTCAAGGACTTGCCTGTCAGCTTTGCTTTAACTCACATATGGGACCGGGTAGGAAAGAAAACCCGAGAGTTTTTACTTTCTGCAGTAAAAGCCAAACTAACATAAAATGAGATTAATGGCAACAGCAGTGACTGCTTTCATTTCCCAGTGAACTGTCTCAATAGTACCGGTAATCAAGATCAGGTTGGCTTTCCTTCTTTTTTTTTCCTTTTTTTTTTCCTTTTTTTTTCATTAAAAAAACAACTTTTCATCAGAGAAAAGAAAAAGAGATACTTAAAATACATAGACACATCTGTTCTCCCACGTTAACAACATTACGTCTTTCTCCATGTGATACATAATGAATCATCTCAGTGTGTTTTGCTTTATACTTTTGCACAAATCCAATTCCTTATGACTTTTACTGTAATAATAATATTTTCCGATTCAACAGCACCTTTCATTTTGAGTTTCTCGGTGCTAATAAGAAGTGAAATGTGTTGAGCCCATTGAAAAGGGAGGCACAGCTGTAATTACCAGAATAACAACTTGCCTTATAATGGGGGGAAGATAACAGCACATATAGGGCTTTTTTTTGTTAATGCAGACATATAATTTAATAACAATAACTACATCCCGGTTAAAGGGGCAAGTGTTGTCATCTCCATTTTTAATGCTTGGAAACACAAGGCTTACAGCACCTTACAAGTGCTTTAATCTTATTTTTTTTTTGCCTTCTTAAGGGGATTTAAATCACATCCATCACATTCACTGGGCAGGTCAGACCTCCTGTTGAAGCCATGACTGGCCCTGTGTGATGAACACGGGGCAAATCCTGCAGCTCATCCATCCATCCATCCATCCATCCATCCATCCATCCTTTGGAGAGATGGTGCTGAGGCTGTAACAGGGCAGAGATAAGAACATCCAGCCTCTGCTCCCTGCCCTGCTGCTCTTTGGATGCCCTGGGGCTCCACGTTTGCCTTTCTGGGCTCCTCTCAGGGCAGCTCTGGATTTTACTGATGCTCCTCGTGGACCAAAATCATAAGAATTTTCCTTTTCCTTCTGAGGTAATCTGAGAGAGGGTTTTTTCCAATGAATTAGTTAAACTGCAGCAATCCCCAGCTCAGACTCCCAGGATTAGTGGGGATTAATGCTCCTAAGGAGGTACCAAAGCCATATCTACACACTTCCAATCAAGGGAAAACCTCAAAGCTTGGACACCTACCTGGGTTTTATGGGAATTGTTAATCTGATTTGGCAGCAATAATTAGCAGTTCCTTGAAAGACAGAGATCCTGAGACATTGGACCACGTGTCTGAAATGCTGCACGAGGACAAAAGTCTTGTTTGTGTTTGCTACCAAGACCCAAGGGAGCAAAGGAATGTTTTCTGCAGCAAGGAATGGGAATGATGGTTCTTTATTTAAAAAAAAAAAAAGAGGGAGAGAGAGAGAAGAAAGAGCAAAAATTCTTGATTCAATTAAGTCTTAGTCATGTAAATAGTTGGGAGTTTCCAAAAAGTAATGTCTTTATAGCAGGATGCCAATGCAGTGTATAATTAAAATGTAAAAAATGTAGGAAACTGGCCAAGCCTTTGATTACAAACAAGATTTTCCTAACCCGCCCATGACTTGGCATTTTGATGCTGAAATTTATCAACAGGAAAAGGTGATGATTTCTTTTTTTTTTTTGGACTGGAATGGAAAATGAGTTGGTTTGCAGAGAAATAAATCTTGTTCACAAACTTTATTTGCTCGTTACAAAGGCTTTTAGCATTTGATCACACTTTAAAGGAGAAGGATTTTCTGGAAAGGGGGTTTGTTTTGTTTGATTGGTTGCTTTATATAATAACTGCTTTCTATTGTATAATATGAAAAGCAATGCAAAGCAATCAGCTTTTACATAACAACAATTTAATTACAATAATTTAATTCAGCTTTGCTGTGCTGTACCAGAATGATAACAAGACTAAGCCTGGTACTGGCAACAAATATTGGTGTTTAGAACAGAGGAATCCCAAAATATCATGGAACAGTTTATCCAGTGTTTTAACTAGCATCCCCCAAACAACTTCATTCTCAAACTTAGACAGCTTTGTTATTATTTACACTCTACTCTGATCTGGAAATCAAATAAAGTCATTGACAGAGTGACTGAATGGGTTGATGAATATAGTTGTATTTTACTGTGCAAAAGTAATATCATCCATCAGGGTCAAACAGTGAGAACCACATCATGTCCCACCCAAAACCCCTAAGCCCAGGAAGGGTTTTTCCACAGACTTTAGGCACTGAATGAGGGTGAATTTTAAAATTCAATATTGTCTTTTACTTTATTGCACTCCCCCTTGCACTAAAGCAGCCATTAAATGGAATATTGTAAGCAATAAATCTTCTTGCACAAATACAGCAAGGAAAGGCTTTTTGAACTCTAAATTCTGCTTGTTGTAAAGTTCCTTTTGGTATGGGCAAGTCTTGATCTCTGATAGGACTTTTCCATCTGAGCTCCTCAGTGTCCTTTCACCACGAACCTCCAGCAGCATTGATGACTTTTGCCAACGTTTGTTGCTCAACCCCCTGTGAGCTGAAAGCTGGGGAAAGAGATCCAATAGATCATCAAATCTCTCTGGAGCTGAAGAGCTCAGGCAGTTGTAAAGTTAATCCTCCAAACAGTTCACCTCTGGTGCCCCAGTTGGGTGCTGCCACACGAAGGAATGAGCAAAAGCCGGGCACAAATCCTGCCCTCCTCGCTGGGAAGTGGAAAAATTCAGCTCTCCCAAAATGCCACAAATTCAAGTATCACTTATACTTCAAATTAGGAGCCTCCAAACCTGTGATGTCCAGTGCAGAGTCTCAGCTCCTTGTCCTGCTGATCACCTATTTTTCGTGGTGAGGTCCAGGCTTCACATTTTAAACCAAGAATAGGTGGGATCAGTGAAAGGTCACACAGCACGTGGTGCCTCGTGAGTCATTCCCAAGCAGTTGGGGCTACAGATTTTCTCGTCCAGGTGTCTTGGGTACAAGGCACATTCCTCCTTATTTTTTCTCCAGAGCAGCGATTGCAACGCTCGAATTCTGCAAAAACACAAGCTGTGCGATCTCATCAGAATTTATTTGCTATCAGGCAGCTAAAAGGGAACGTTGTGCCAAGAAAATGCAAGGAAAGAATAATTCACAAGCCATATATTGTTCAGCTGCGCTTCTCAAAGGGTATTTGTGCGTTTTTAGCAGAGCACCCCAAGCATGTTCGTGTTTTTCACGGCAGAATAAAGCATTCAGCAGCCTGTGATACAACAATTCAGACTGTTGGCAACAACCAGCCAGTTTCCATTTCTTTGAGTGCAAGATTCAGGGTGTGGAAACTTTCTACTTCCTTGGAAACTCTTCTGAAAACGGGTTTTCACTCAATTCAGCCTCTAAGTGTTTAAGAGGTGACTGAAATTCTGAAAGTGGACGGGCTGTTTTAGTGCCATTGGCAACCTCGGGAAGTTTCTCACTATGTGAAGGGAAAGGAGGGGAGAAAAGTGGGGGAGAAATCCACTTTATTAAAAACCCAACTCAGGGTTTTCAGTGAGCACCTTCCCCCTCTCTCTCCCCCTATTCCTTTGAAAAGCAGGAGGTGAAAATAGCATGATACTTTTCACTTCCATGTATTATTCACCCTCTGCATCAAGATTTCTGCCCAGGCACTCATAGCTTTGCTTTCTCCTGTTGCTCAGAGCTGCTGATTCAGTGACATTGATCTAACCAAAAAACAAAACACACTTGAGGTAATTCCCAGCACTGCCCAAGCAGCAGGCAAGATTTTGCCTAAATACACGTCATGACTCCAAGGATATTACCAAAGAAAGTAGGAACAGCAGAAACAGGACAGAGTTAATGGATCTGAGATAGAAAATCCCACTGGATGGGATTAATTTTACGCAAGTTAATCGATTTAAGGTTAAACATCTATTTAAAGCTGATTGCAAGTCCTCTGGAGTCACTGGTGGTGGGAGCTGGCTGCTGTCAGAGGGTGATTCACCCCATCCGGGCATGAATCACCCCCTGGATGCTCCTGCCATTCCCTGCTGACATGGGCAGATGATCTCTGGGATGGCTCTGCCCGTGGGGTTGGAGCTGGCACAGATTTCTGCCCCACCACAAGGCTGTGGATGGTGTGAAAGCAGGAGGACCTGGGGGTGCTTTGTCCTTGCTGATGTGTAACAGGGAAAATAGATAAAGGAGAACTAATAGGAAATATCCTGAGCTGGAAGGGACCCACAAGGATCATCAGTCCAACCCCTGGCCCTGCACAGACACCCCAACAATCCCACCCTGTCCCTCAGAGCCTTGTCCAAACCCTCCTGGAGCTCTGGCAGCCTTGGGGCTGTGCCCACTGCCCTGGGGAGCCTGGGCAGTGCCAACCACCCTCTGGGGGAAGAACTTTTTCCTGAGATCCAACCTGAACCTCCCCTGACACTCATTATCCTCCCTGATAATAGAGAAAACTTGTGAAACCTTTGTTCAAATAGATATTTCTATTGCTTTATTTACAGCTGGCAGGAGAAAGCTTCTATCAGTGACTTGATATATCTCTGTGTAGTATTTAACAAGATAGTCAAAAGCTTTTATGAACTTTCTGCCAGGCTGAAATAGTCTGATTTGTGTCTCCACTTGACTTTGGCCTCTAAATCTTGTCCTAATCTCTCTTTTTTTTCCACTCCACTTTTAGATCTCAACATTCCTTACCTTTAGGCAACCTTCATTACACAAGAAAAAATTAGTACTGAACAAACTAACCCTGGGATTGTTAAAGAAATAACTCTTTTCCCAATGGAAATATCTGAAATTCCTCAGCAATACCATGAGAAACTAATCTTGAATGTGATCTGATTTCACAGGATGATTCATGGTTTCTGACTCAAGGAAAGTGAAGTTGTTGATTACGGTTTAGGTGTCTCATCTCAAAGGAAGAGACGCTTTTTATTTTGATACTTTCTGAACAAATAGCATCACTTTTTTCTTTCCACTTAACATGTCTCCCTGGCCAGCCAGAGGAGACCCAAAGGATTGGGGAGTTTGCTCACGAAGCTCTTCCTGAGCTCTGCTGTGGGTTCAGGGGCAGCAGAGCCTCCTCTCAGCTGAATTTCATGTTGGCCACCTTGTTTTTTGTGGTTGTTGCTGTTTTAATGGAAGTTCTTGGAACAGCCTGTGTGTTTCTCAGGGTAAGGATAATGCACGTGCCACAACACAGCATTTCCAGTGCCATGGAAGGAACGGGGCTGGTTTTACCCCCTGGGTGAGTTCTTGGTGCTTCCCAAGGTCTGTTCACCCGTTGGCAGGTCTGGATGGGGGCTGAATGTTCCACAAGGTGACTGGTCAACATTGCCTTGATCCCAGCACTGTGTTTGCATTCCTGTACCCAAATGTCCATCATCTGACAGATTTGAAGGAGATTATTCTCTTGTTTGGTGATTACAGTGATTTCTGTATCACACTCCCCTTCAGCTGTGGGTGGCATTTGTGCCTTTTGGTGTGAACGTGGCAAAACCAGAACACAAAGTGAGCAGGAAGCAGATAAAGCCCCAATCCTGCATTTATCCTTGTTCCTACTGATCATGCAGCAGTGTCAGGAGTCCCTCTGCCACCAGTGGATGGAAATGAGAGGGAGCTGGTTTGTCCCTGCGTGGTGACCCTGCAGCTATGGGGACACCCCTCGGGAGCCAACATCTGAACCCAGGCACCACCAGCAGGGATGTTGGCCAGGCTGGAGCAGGAGTTGAGCTTTAAAGCAGATGCTGAGAGATTGGGCTGCCTCTGCCTCACTTGCTGGGAGAGAACGGGGAATATTAAATTATGAATATTTTATTATTGTTATCTACAATAGCACAGCTACGCTCGCTGTTGTCAGAATGCTGGAGCAGAAGGAAAGACTTTTGAATTATTAATTCCTGAAGGCTAATTAATAGGAAGGATGCTGGAGGAGTCTGCAGCCACGAGTTCAAAGCCTGCACGTCTGTAGCTGTGAACAACCATCACCTGGCCAAGGCTTTCAGTCAGGCAATTACACCCTTTGACGTCACACACGCATCCAAACAATGCTCCAAATAATTACACAGGCACACCAACCTGGCAGTGCAGAGCCTTTGTTAGCAGCAGAGGACAACTGAAAGAATTTGATTTATCATTTTTTGATTACAGAAAAAAAATAATAAAATAAAACAAAAGCCTCTTGCCGGCTGTTCCTTGTCACTGAGCCAAGTGAGCACACGATGCAAAGCTCAGTGCCCAGACTGAATTTTTGACTTCTGGACTTGTTCTTTTTTTGACATGTGCAACTGAAATCTAATTTGAGGTGTTGTTTCTACAAGGTAAAGATGTTGCTGCAGTTACCTGCTGCAGTTTATTACCTTTTTAACTTGCTGATTCACTGCCTTCTGTAAGCGAGGGCCAGAGGAATTAGGAGATTGGAAAGCAGAGTGTGCTGGGAAAATGGAAATTGCTTTTGCTGCTGGAGCAGCTCTGTTTTAGCCAGAGATGTGGGTTGTGCTGGCTGAGATTCCACTTGTCCAGGATTCTGGATGGACAACACGGACATCCCTGCTTGTTTGCAGCTTGCTCCATGTAGGATGTTGAAGAGCAGTGGGGTCTGTATCCCACTGACTAATTCCTGCTGTGCTGGAAGGAGCTATCAGGAACAAGCTGGAACTCCGTTAGCACGTATTCAAATCACTATTTCTCACCTTGTTCCTTCCTTTTGGGGTGATCATGTAAAATCCTGACCACCTTCAGCTCTGATGGGAGCAGCACAGAGCTGAGAAGCCCATGGGAAAACTAGGACTGGGGTTTTTTTCCTTTTTTCAGAAACACACCCTTACTATCAGCACAGTGAAACCAATTTCTCGGGTGGTAGAAGAAGGTATCATCAGTATTATCATCCCTAAGTGATCTCAGAAAGGGCTGTGACTCAGAAACTCTGGGTACCTGGGATGACGTGATACCAAACAAACCCTGCCCCTGACCCAAAGATGCTGAGATGCAGCAAACTCTCTTCTTGATAACATCAAAAATACATAGACCAATGTTCTCATAGTCTCATATTAAGAATATTCTGATATTAAGTGCACTTGTGCCGTGGTCCCACAGCTACAGCAGGAGATGTGTCAGGAACAGCCTGGCCCAGGCTCTTTTCTGGGAGCACACGGACTCCAAGCTCTGCCTTCTGCCTCTGATTCCCCTCAAAGTGGTGCCATATCATGTGTTCACACTCCCAGTCACACACAAGTATCAAATCCATGAAAGAAGGGATGTGATCCATGAAAGAAGGGATGTGATCCATCCATTTCCAACCCGGGTCCGTGTGAGCAGCGGCAGCACCCGCAGTTCGAGCAGCTGAGCTTACACTGATTTAACACTGAGGAAATTTAAGATAGTAAAAGAACATATTTTGGCTGGTCCTAATCCTTAGCAACCTCCTAATGGTTTAGGCAGCTGCTCATTTCTGAAGGACAAGCACATCTCAGACTGTGAAGGTTAATATCTGTGAGAGAAATTTTCCCCCCATAACTGTATTTTCTTTGCCAGGCTTTTTTTCCCCATATGGAGGCTGTTTGTTTGTTTGTTTGTTTGTTATAAGTTGTACCCAGCAAACAGGTGAAGTAAGTTCTAGATTATTTTTTTTTTTTAGAGGGAGGGGAATTGGAAACTTAAATGAAGGAAATCCAAACAGCCAGGTCTGGACTATCCTAAAATATCCTGATTTCTGCAAACCCATAAATTTCACTTGACAGAACATATCCAAGGGATAGAAATTTCTTTATCATCAGTTCAAGGATGCTTCAGCCAAAGGGCTTGGTGAAGTTGTCTTCTAAATTTTGATTGAATTTACTTCATCCTGTATCACCTTATAACACAGCTGCTCAGTAGGAGTGTTAGTAAACACAAGGTTTCTATTTCTATTTCACTTTCTCTTCTTTTTGTTTGTTTTGTTCTCTGCTTCTTTGATTGGAAGGGGTTAGTTAAACCACTGCATGGATTTGGGGGATTTTCATCACCTAAATGGTCTGGCCCTCTGAGCCACCACTGCTACCCAAATCCAAGAAAGGAGGAGGATGAAGCAAAGCCACCCCTCCTTTGGATTGCACGTGGTTACACCCAAGTTGGAAAATAGGGCAGCATCCCCTGACCTGGAGACATCAGCCTTTGGGAAATTTCAACAAGTAAAGATGGAAAATTGAGAGGAACCTAAAGACAGTGAGATAATAAAGGAGACCTTGAGAGAAAATGTTGTAACCTCAAAGAAAAAGGCAGAAAATTGATCTAAGGATCCATGTGACCAATTGGAATGAGGAAAAAAGTGAGATATTCAGGCTTGTGATGGAAAAGGGTTTGGATTGTTTGATAGCCCCTCTAAGGAAGATATTCTACTGTATTATGATCCATTCTGGCAGCAGGATGAGGGCAGATTGCTGCCAGAGAGGAGGATAACTAGAGGAGAAAAACAAGCAGAAATAAAGATGGGAAACACGTCAGGCTTGATTGTGGAGAAAGGTCAGCCCAGGTCCACGTGTGCTCTGTGTCTGTGCAGTGATACCTCGAAGTGGAGCAAATCACAGGGAGGGAAATGGTTTTGGGAGAGATGCTCTGGGAACATAGAGGGATTCTGAGGCCATGAGCAGCCTCATCCCAGCCAAATGTGTGCACACAGCCACCCCTGCTAATGGACAGGTCCCACTGCAGAAGTGGGAGGAGGTGAAGGACGTCTGGGCACAAAACAGGGATAAAACAGCCTCCTGCAATGATATCACCAGCTAATGTGTGTGAGGGCCCAGCAGGGCTGTGAGGAGGGAAAACACCCATTACTGAGGATGAGAAGGAGATGAAAACAGTGGGATTGGGTCACCAGGCACCTCCCAGCACAGCCCTCACCCTGTCCATGCCTCTGTCCTGCCTCCAGCATCCTCTCCCATGGCCCTGGTGCTGCCCCTCGCCTGGGGAGGGATGGACTGATGGGATCCCCATTCCCACACCTTCCAACATCCATCTGCAAACCCTGGGAGGGACGAACCCAGAGCAGCTGCCAGTTGGCCTCACATTTGGAGGGCTGACATCCAGTTGGCACCCAGCAGGTTATTCACACTGGGACAGGAAGCGAAGTCCTTGCTGCAATTACCCTCCAATTTCTACTGCTTACCCCAGGAATAAACCAATTGCTTCTGTAAAATACCTCTCCCACCAGGTCCAGGAGGAAAGTATGGAAGAAATGCCACTTGGTCAGTGGCCAAAGGACTGGCCAGTGGCCAACTGGCATCCCATGGCTTACTGGTGAAGGAGGAGGGCCTGGGGGCCTTGATGAGATAACCTGCCTGGCATTTGCTCTTTACCCTACAAATGTCACATGCTAAATCAGTGTTCCTTGGTGGCCTGGCAGAAACATGAAAACCAGGACAGGTCTTCCTTCTCCCACTGAATAAAGTCAATTAATTTGAGAGTTAGGAGCAAGGTCAGAAAGGGAGGAGGGTTGGATTATTCCCATGGAGATGTACAGTGGACATCCCTCAGTGATTCAGACAGAAATGTCACCTGCCACTGTATATCTTCAGTATTTTCCCTTCTTCTTTTATATTTGCTTGCAAGAAGTGTGGCAGGGGATGGTCTCACACTGGGTGTGAGCTGGCAGGCTGGAGGGTTCACCAGCCATGGAGCAAAGAGCTGCCTTGCAGTTCTTGATCCCTGCCTTGGATTTGCTGCCACTGGTTCCCTCAGGCCCTGAATCCCTTTGGGAGGGGGCAAGCTGGTTTGTGAGCCCAGCTGTGAGCAGCATCCTGCATCCCTCCCAACTTTCTAGCAGCTTTACATCCCATGCAGGGCAGCCAGCCTGGATGGAGCCAGTCCACCTCTGCCTTCAGCTGTAAGGAGGAGGAGGAGGAGGATCTTAAGGGCTGTCTCTTAATTGCAATGCAATCCATAATCACTCCTCTATTTCTGTCTTTCTAAATTCTGCTCACAGTGGCAAAGCCAATTTTGGACACTGGCAGTAAATATCACTTGTTTTTCCCTTTGGTGTTGTTATCCCAGCAAAGAGGAGTGACAGGAGTGAGTCACTATGGCATTTTGCAAAACATCCCAGGAAAAGTGTTTGTCTGAAACAGTGAGAAACCTTGACCCAGGAGAGGTGACAGGATCCTTTAGAGCCTCTCAAAAACTAAAGGGACAGAATATTTCAGTGATAAGCAGCAAAAAGCAGCTCCCTCCAGAGCTGTTGGAGTGCTCCACTCTTGCCTGGTAGATATTAGCAGTTGTATCAGGTTGCATGCCTGACTTTTCCTCTTTTTCCATGAGGAATGACTTAGCTCAGCAGCTCAGGTCCCCTGCTCTGGGCTGAGCTTTGTGGATCTGGTGCCCCATGGAGGAGTCCCCTGTACCCCTGGCCCTGCTCCCAGTGCCTCAGCTGGTCTGGGAAGAGCAAAGAACACGCAGGGATGTGCCTTTGGGCAGGAGCTTTGCTCCTTATCCAGTGGGAAGGATGCACTGGGGCTGTCCCAGGACTAGGGATGAGCTGGAGAGGGTTCTGTGTAAAAACCCAGCCTGCAAAAGTGCAAGGATTCACTGATTCAGTGTTTCTACAGAGCATTTCAGCCTGTTGCCATCAGCCTTTCCCAGCTGGGACCAGTGATAAAGGAGGCAAAGGAGGTGAGGGCAAAGCCACTGCTCCTAATCTTTCAACCTCTACACACTTCCCACCTCATGGGAACAGCAGCAGCTCCAGGTGCCCTCAGCACATCGTGGACAGGGACACAGAAACCTTTCAACTGTGAAAAGACAATTAGGAAAAAAACATATATGGAAAAAAAAAATAAATCCAAAATTTTCCCAACCCAGTTGGGTAAAAATGCCCCTCCTTCCTTGTCTCACTTGTTCTTAAACCTTGCAAGCACCTTCACCTGGTATTTTAAGCCCATCAAATGTCTGTGTTCCACTGAAGTGAACCCCAGAACCTGTGTGCAGGGCTGCAGAGTGTAATAGCAAACAGATCACATACTTAGCAATAGACTAAGCACAATTAGGCCTCACATTCCTCTCACTCCTATAAATAACTCTCAGTTTCCTCTCCGTGTCTGCAAATTTCATTAGTATGATGGAAAGAAAAGAAAAATACACACACACACACACACACACACACACACACACACACTCACACTCACACTCACACACACACCCCAAGCTCTCTCCCTTCTTACAAAGCCCAGAGTTGATCTCTCAATCAAGGGCTTTGTTCAGCCCGGGGGAGGGAGGGGGGAGTTAAACCCCCCACCCCCACCAACCCTTGGGCCATGTGTTCCTGGCCATGAAGGGGAAAATTTTCTGCAGATGGCTGAGGAATTCACCTGCAAGAAATAGCAGAGACAAAAAAAAAAAATCCCCCTCTTGGCTGTTCTGGGTGTGCAACCTGCAGCTGAGGCTGTGGGGAGCAGGGATGTGCCGCTGCCTTTTGGAGCATCATCACCTCTGCTGCTCTTCCATCCCAGGGGAAGGCTGGGGGTTATTCCCAGGTCAAAGCCATCCCTCAAACACCTCTGCTGTAAGTGTGCCCTCCTCGAGATCTCCATCTAGGCTCGAGGGTTCCCAGTGCAGGGATTCAGGATTCAGCTCTGAATTTCATTCTCTGTAAAGCAGAGAAGTGTTAACTGAGTATTCAGGGTTTGGAGGGCTGTGAAGTGTGTGCAGATCTTCATCATCTCACCTTCCCTGAGTGGAGACCCACCCAGTAACCCAAGCTCTAAGTGCAAATAAATACAGGGTGTAGTTGTACGGGGAGCAAGAGCACATTGTGCTGGTCTCTCCTGTCCACGTGACCTCAGCTAAGTTATTAAGAAAAAAAAATAAAGTCTCTAATTAATTGCAAGGAGAACAGGAAAAAAAAGGGAAAAAAAGGTCAGGAGATTAGAAACCCTTGGAAGTTTGCTATAGTCAACACTGTGGTTGAATTGATAAAAGCTGGAGATGTTTCCTTGTGTCTCAGTGCTGTTGTGTTGCACTCACTGGCTGTTTAGTTTTCAGAGATGTCAAAATTAGATGACTGAGGTGCAAGGCCTGAGCAAAGGACTTCTGCCACGTGGAAATGGTGGCAGTGGAATTCAGGTGAGAACGTGGGAACTCAGGTTGTGTGTCCCATTAAAGGGCACCTGGAACTCTGCACCAACACAGACACTAATTGTTAGTGGCTCTTGTAACGTTTGGCAGGAGAGAGGTTTGGAGAGTTACACCAGAAAAAAGCTCTTGAGAGACAAAAATGGTGTTTCACTGTGCAAGGCTGAGCTGTGAGCCTCATCCTTGGAGCTGGAATTGGGTCTGCCACCCATATCACATCATCCACAGCTCCACAGCATGAGTG
Source organism: Neopelma chrysocephalum (assembly GCF_003984885.1). NCBI lineage: Eukaryota > Metazoa > Chordata > Aves > Passeriformes > Pipridae > Neopelma > Neopelma chrysocephalum. Next base: position 9,904,772 of record NW_020897746.1, on the reverse strand, counting down.
CCAGCAGTGGCACAGTTAATGCCACCATCCCCTCAACCTGAATTCTGCTCATCTGGCTCTGTTCTTCTGGGCATCCTCCTTCACAAATCTCAGCAAAGGTAGTGGAGAGAAATGAGGTGGTGGGGGTTTTTCACCTTGATGGCAGAGACATCTTTATTTTAATTTCTACACGTTCTCAGCTGACTCACATGTTGGTATTCTCAGGTATGTTGCATAAATAATAAAACCCATGCAGTTCAATTAATTATTTTCTTTTTATTCATAAGAAAAAGCATGATTTTTCCCCCCCTTTTTTCCCCCCTCCTTTCCCACACCCTTCTCCTTTCATCTTTTGAAGAAAGACCCTATAAGAAACGACAGGCAGCCATCCAGGAATAATGAGACAAAGATGACAATGGAAACTTCAGAAGGAAAAGAGTTGGTTATTGCAGCAGCCTTTTTTGCATTGCAGGGCTGTGTAGGGCCAACAGGAGGAAACATGGCCTGTGAGGCATGAAAAGCACCCCTAGAGACATTAAAAGAACGTGAATATAAGGCACAGTCACCTCTCTGAGTCTACACTGAGGTGTTAAACGTGAGCAGCCCAACTCTCCCAGGAGTGGAGCATCTCTAGGTAGGTCCAAAGCTGATACAAAGACCCTCCAAAAGACTGTTGGTGTTGGAACTTTGGGATAAAATCATTGCCAGCCTCCAAAGGGGGGCAGTTACTCACTCCCATTTGGGTCTCTGACGTCAGGATCTCAGCGACCCACTTTAGTCCCTGCGCCGTTATCTGCCTCCGACTCTGAGAAATCCATTAAATTCTTACTGAAGTGAAATAATTGCCTGGCTTTCTTGCTGCATTCAGCCCATTGTTGTTTTAGTCTCCAGTGGCTGGAGGATGCTGAGATTGAAAGATCCAGATGAATCTAAGGAGTTAAAGGCTGGAAGAGCCCATTGTTCTGCCTCGACATTTAATGAGTTCTTGCCCAACCTATTACTCTGCCTCATCTCTCCTTTGCTATCAGCTGAAAAGTAGCTCCTCGTGTCTGCAAATAATCATGTCCTGGTCCTAGAGCCCATAATGAGTTCATCCCAATGCAAAAGAAATGTTATCTCCAACGTGTTAAAAAGCCAAATTGCTGCCTACCTTTGAAGTCCTGTAAGGTCCCAATCAATGGTATTGAGGGAATGAATCACTCGTGAAGCCACGCTCTGAACACCCCCGTCGTTATTATTAGAATGGGCAAGCAGAGTTCAAGATAAAGTTTGATTCAACACAACGGGAAATTATTGTAATAATAATTTCTCAGAGGGAGAGAGGCCTGCCTGCTAAAGAGATAATGCCAAGTTTGAGGAGAAAACACTTAATATTTCCTCTCCCTTGAAATCCGAGTGCACATTTTCCAGGTTGACCAGAAAGAAGCTGTCGCTCAACACCTGGGGAGAGGAGACTTCCCTTTTCCAGATGCAGAGGCAAAGGCAGTGCTCACCAATACTGTGTTACATCACAGAATCATGGAATGGTTTGGGTTGGAAAGGATTTTAAAGATCATCTCATTCCAACCACCTCTCATGGGCAGGGACACCTTCCACCAGCCCAGGTTGCTCCAAGCCCCATCCAACCCGGCCTTGGACACTTCCAGGGATCCAGGGGCAGCCACAGCTTCTCTGGGCAACCTGTGCCAGGGCCTCCCCAACCTCACAGGGAAGGGGAAAGAAGGGAAGGCAAATGCAAGGGGACAGGAGGACAAGGCTGTGGAGGACAGGAGGACACCCTGGAGTTTCCCACCTGCTGTGCCCATGGGGCTGCACACGTTGGCATCGTGGCCATCCAGAAAATCCCACCTGGGACATTCCTCCTGCAGCAGATGCTTCAAGTGAGATCTGAGCTGATCCTGTTCCAGTGTTTGGTCTGTGGTTTCAAAGACAGGAGGTTTTCAAACGCTAGGAGAGAATGTCAGCTCCGCTTTCTGACAGGGTGAACATCTGCTTTTGCTGGTGTGTGAGCAACACTCGTTTCACAGAGCTCAAACCCCGTTGTCTGTCAGACAGGAAGGCCCCTCTGTGGTGCAGAACACACGTACAGTCTCTCCTGGGGTTAAAATATCTTCTTATCCATTCACCTGATTTCCACTTTGGCAGGATAAAGCTGATTTTTTTTCTTCTTTTTCCCTTTTCATTCCTGTGCTCAGCAACCTTCACGTCTTTTCCACCCAGGGATAATGGAATCTCCAAAGCAAAACTCCACTATCAACATTAAATCTTCCCTGACATATATATGCACATTATTGGATTTTATTAAAACACACTGGTGCTCCACTGAAACCACAAAAAAGCATCTCCCTGGGAAACTAAATCTTGTTCAAAAAACCAAAAGTCTGTTTTGAGGAGCCCGGAACAAAGGATGGCAAAGTCTCATTTTATGGAGAAAGCTTTCAGAATCCAGGTTGGAGTCTCTGTTCTTATCCATTCCTAATGGCATAAAGGCATGAAAAAAGCTGTTTTATAGAGGGAGGAAAAACATCCTTTGTTGTTTGAGTTTCTCCTAAACAATCTCAGTAAAACCTGCTCCTTCTGAGGGTCCATATGCTGAAATTTGCATTTTTTCTCCTTCAAGTCTTTAAAGACACGGGGAGTTCTGTGAAAACCAGGTGACTTTTCTCCTTTAGAAAGCCATGAACAGCAATGTTTAATAAAACATTGTACTTGAGAACATGACCATTTTACAGAAATAAGGAACCAAAGTGACCTGAATTAATTACTGGGCTCTGGTGACCACAACAACTTCACACCTAAATGTGGGAAAAGGGCTTGTCAAAGGTTCCCAACTCTTGCTGAGGAACATTTTTCCCTTTGGGAATCTCGGAGTGAAATAACCAGCAGAGGTTCTGCCCACAGGTGAGGGAAGGAGTCAGGAAATATGGGATAATTTCTCTTAGAAGAAGGTGAATTGCTCTTTTAAAGGATGAGATCCATGTCCCCTGACTGCAGGAGTTGTCATTGTCCTGTCCTGGCACATCCCAAGGGTTGTGTCACCTCCAATGAGGATCCTGTGACATGTTTGGGCACATGGATACTTCAGGAATACAAAACACTTCCCTGTGAAGTCTTAAGCTTTGCCTCTGCCTCGAGCACTGCGATCAAAACAAAGAAAAATAATACTTTTGTTTGACTAATCTTCTGTAGGCTCGGTAAAAATATATAATACGTTCCATTAAGGCCAAGTTAGTTAATTACTAGGTAGGAAATCCAATATCTTCTCAGGGTTATTTTCCAGCTGTCATTTTGCAGGAGAATTTTGCTTTGACGTCACCGAGAGACAAAAAACACTCTGCGGACAAAAGAAACCACAAATAGGGGAAAATACATCAATATTGTTTTTCTTATAGCCCGCCACTCATTGGGTGGAATTTTTTGCAATATTGTGAGCCTGCCTCTGGCAAAGCTCCCTTTTCAACCCTAATGTGTGCAATAATAGAAGGCAGCTTATGGAGCCATTCCTGGAAAAGTTCTGCAGATCTTGCAAAGTCCTTTAAGGGCTGCCTTCAGGGAGGCCAAACACTGACCAACATCTCAAGGAAGAGTCCCCACTGGGGAAAAAAAAATAGATATATAAAATAAATATAGTATATATATGTATATTTACTTATATTTATTCATTATACGGAATAAAAATAATATATATGCATATTTTCATGTTGAAATTCAACACCCTTGTTTAATTGTTATTTCCATAAATTCTGTTGCATCCCCACCCAGGTGTAAATCTGTTCCACGACCTTCACGGGTTAACAAGAATATTAACATTACCAAGGTGCCACTCTTCAAACAGGGAGATAATTATGCTCATTAATATTAATCTGATCAGCCACTCCATCTATTTTCCTGCTGCAGCAGTAGCTGAATTAAATGAAAACTGATTTTAGTTTCTAATCTGATTAATTTCTATCCAGCTTATTTGTACACAAAGCCATAAAAGCACCTATCAAGTCAAAATACCTGGTCATTTGCTTTGCATGTTTGGGTGTGGAAGTGCTGACTGCAGAAATTGCTACAGAAAACCCCCATTCTCTCAGATTTTGCAAGGTTGAAGTGGAAGTTAAATAGAAATCTTAATGAAATGTTGGGTTTTGTTTTTTTTTTTCCTCTGGAATTTTGTTTTGGAAGAGAACCTGAGGGAAAAAATTCTGACAATGTCAAAATATTCTGTTTTGACTATTTCAGAACAAAATGTTTAGAGTTTCCTTTTCGAGCCGGATTTTGTTTTGGATTTTTTTGGTTTTGTTATATTTTCTCTAATTTTTTTTTTATATTAAATATATTATATTATAGGAAGAAAAGTAAGAGAGCCTTAACAAAAATAAATGGTTTTATCTACAGAAAACATTTTCTGGATTCTTTCCGTGGAAAATTTGACTTTGGAGCTTTGCACAGAGTGTGGTTTGTAACAAAGGACTGAAGGTTGTGCTGGCCCTGGAGGATGCAGGACACATTGGTCCTGTCAGAAGCCCCATCAGATGGACATTTTCCATCACACATCCAGCTGGGGTTCAAAACTCCAGCAGTCAAATGATGAAGAAACAAACCAAGTTTATGGACTGGTCCACATCCCATTATGATGTGATGCTTTCCCATGTTGTTGGATATGTGTCATACAGACCCAGGAGAAGGTATTTCCCTCCAAAAGCTGCATCCCTATGTGCATCCAACCAAGGAGGTCATTAATTAGAATAATTTTTCCAGGACACTGATAGAATCATGGAATAGTTTGGGTTGGAAGGGACCTTAAAGTTCATCTCATTCCACCCCCTGCCATGGGCAGGGACACCTTCCACCAGCCCAGGTTGCTCCAAGCCCTGTCCAGCCTGTCCTTGGACACTTCCAGGGATCCAGGGGCAGCCACAGCTTCTCTGGGCAACCTGTGCCAGGGCCTCCCCACCCTCACAGGGAAGAATAAAATCTTCATCTCTTTGCCTTTGGCTTCTCATTGCTCATTATTCAAAGAGTTAAACGCCTACTGTGGACATGGTCCCTCTGGTAGCTGGCAAACAAAATGCCAACACTCCTTAGGCTGAAAGAAGATGTGTAATATTAATAAAATTATTTTCCTAAGGAAATTCAAGCCTGGGAAAAAAATACCCAGCAAGGTTTCTTCAGGGAGGGGAAAATTTTTTTTGCCACAATCTGCTTTGCTTCACCTAGGCTGGGAGGGGGCTGGGAGGGAGGGAGGAGGCTCCTGAACTGAAAAGCTGCAGTCTAAAGGCATAATGAAGAAGGTATCATATTTTTAAGCTCTTGCTGGATCATTAAGTTGATAACACAGCGTTGGCCTTGCTCCTGTTCCCATCACAGCTGAAAAGGTCTCAGCAGTCCCAGGCTGGATCCTCACCTGGACCAGTGATGCCCCCAGGACCCGGGGCCTGGCTGAAGGTTCTGCCCAGGAGGATGCTGCAGATCCTGACCATGCTGGGGAGCAGCACCCTTGGCTGGAATATGGACATTTGGAAGCTTATTACTATAATCTGTGGTTATGATTTCCAGCCCTGCCAGCGGTGCCGGGAATCCAACCACAGCCTCCCGAGTGCAAAGAGCCTTTATTGTAATCCGATAAAACCTTAACAGCCAGTCCTCTTCCTTTATGGTAAATTAAGGGCCTCATTTACTCTGCAGTGGCCTCCTTGCCCTTCTGTTTGAGTCTCAGGAAGAGCCAGGCAGGGAACAGGGGCAGGGAAAACCCACGTTCCCCCCTTCAGCCTTGTGGCTTTGAAGAACACAAACCAAGCCCCATTCTCCCAAGTTGCCCGATTTCCAGCTGGTACTTTGGCACCTCACTAGAGCACCTTGGAGCTGGAAGCCTGGCCAGTGGAGAGGCTGCATGGGATGAACTCCAGTGCACCTACTCTGCAGCCCTGTCCAAGTTTCCCTGTTCCGTTTCTTGGAAATGCAATCAGCTCCGAATCTTAGATTTCTCCCACGCTGGCAAGAGGGAGATTTTGCCTCAAAAGTCTTGACTGGAAGGCTTCCAGTGAAGCTGTGCTTTCAGCTGTCCTGATTTCCATGTCAAATAGTCCCAGTGCAGAGCATTGTCCTCTCAGATGGAGCTGTGACAACTCGCAGCACTAATTGCAGGGATCCGTTTCTTTATGGGATGCAGATGGGATATGGGATACCCGGGGATGCTGCTGCTCCCTGACCCCCTCTGCAGAAAAGATCTGTTTCCATAACTCCAGGGTAATTTATGAACTTCCTGCATCTTTTTGGCAGGCTGGGACTGATGCCCTGCATCCCACAGCCCCATGGAACACACTCCTCTCCCCATGGAACACACTCCTCTCCCCGCCGGCCGCCGGTGCCGCGGGTTCATCAATCACCCCCCGACATCCCTTAACGACTCAACCTCGACATCCCTTAACGACTCAACCTGTTCAAAGCCACCCCCGAGCTCTGGGGAATCCCTTTTTAATCCACAATTACCTCGAAGTTTGGTTTTCCCTTCCTGGTGCTCTCCTGTTCACTCCTCTGTTGCAGCCTTGCTCCTGAGAGGGGAATATTTGGGAATAGTCATTTGGGGCTGATTTCTCCAGCTGTCACAGTCCAAAGTGTGAGTGGTGATGGACACAAGGAGAGCAAGTAGTGCCCACCTGGCAGGAGCTGCCAACCTTGGGGTTGTTGCACCGGGATTTGGGAGGGTTTGCCACATTCCACATCTCTTTCAATGATTCCATAAATAGGTGTCAACCCTCCCCATGGCTTTAATAAGAAAGGGAAAAACATGTTTCAGCAACCTTTCTTCTTCCTTCTCAATTGTTTTAATATATTCTACCCAAAAAAACCCAAACAAACAAAAAAAAACCAAACAATCAAAAAGCAAAATAGTTTTAAATAATTTATAAAAGACACATTAGATTCTCAGTTCCTTCAGGTTGATAAATGAGAGGGAATTACAGTTTGAGTTTTGTGTCCAACAAGATGTAATTTCAGGTGTTTTAAAGGAGCCCTGAGCACCTTCATTTTTCCAAGCATTTCAAGCATTTCTGAAAACCAGGCCTGAGAGAGGTCAGCCTGGATCTCCAAAAATGAAGAAACCTAAATCAGGAACCAGCTTAAATCGTTGGTCTGAAATGCCTCAGGCACCTTCCCTGCTTCTCTTATTTCCCAGCACAAACTCGAGTGGAGCTCATTATCTGCCTTAATCACCCAGAGAATCACAGAACCCTTTTAAAAGGCAGAACCAGCAAACAAAAGAAGTTGGAATGAAGATTTCAGGCATCATAAAATGCTGAAAAGTGCCAATGGTTTTCAATAAAGACATCTTGATTTAGGATTTCCTTTTCAAAAACTGCAGATCTTAATTATTAACAAAAAAAAAACCAAACCAAACAACCAATCTTGAAGGTATTTTTGTCAAATATTTCCACTCTTTTTCCAAAGGAAATGGTTGATTTTATAACTGCAGATGCCTCTTCGTGAGCTGCTCGAGAAAAATCCCATGATTTTTCCATTCATTAGCCAATCCAGGCTCACTCACTCATCCACAGAAAGGTGTTGCCATGAAAAAACTGGGACACAGTGTTTACATTTTTATGATGTGCTCATAATTAGCAACTTTCTTCGATGTCCCTCTGGTGACTCATGAAAGAGCAGCCGATACTCGATGGAAACTTTAAGAACATCCTGTTTTGAGATTATTCTGCCACTGCGCCCCATATTTACTGCTTTATATTAAAACTTAGGGTAGTTCTGCAAAAACAAACTCATTATTGTTTAAGATGGGAGCCCTGGTGCTCCAAATTTTGATGTTGTCATGTTGCTGAGTGACATCATAATGTCACCTACAGGACCCAGCTCTGATGCCACAGTGCACCAGAGGCATCATCATTTCTGCCCTCAGGACACCTCTGGGCATGAGAAATTCAACCAAACTGTCCAGGAGTGGAAAATATGTCCCTGAAAACTTCAGGCACCTGGCATGCTTGCTAAAATAATAGCAAAAAATGTGTATTTTTTTGTATTCCCACATATGTGGGAAATTATTCTGAGATAAAAAATGATTCCACCGAACAGGTGCCTCTTGTTTTCCGCTCAGATCAAGGCTGTAGATCCCACCAGACACCCCAGTCCTGCAAAGTACCAAAAACCCCAATGTCTCATGGGTTTCCATGGAGCTGAGACCAGCCTGCTCCTCACCAGAGATCCATGGTCAGCAGCAGCACAAGCCCCTCTTGCCTCACTCCATTGGAGCCGGAGGGAATTGGGCTTGGAGACCCTCAGCAGGTCTCTAGAGAAGCCCCTCTGATACCTCAAGTTGTTATTTATGCCTCTGACTCCAGGTCTGCTGTGCAAATCTGATGAAAGCTATTCACCCCCCAATCTCATGTCCCTGGAGAGGAACCCCTGTTTGGCCAGAAACGAGTCAAATTTGTCACAAATTTGGCTCCTCTCCATCCAAACACTCCCACGTGAGTAAGAGGAGGGCTGTTAAATCCATCTGTGAGCAGCGTGGGGAGTTTTTGTTTTCTGCTCTGCCTGTGTTCAGGCTCCATTGCCTGCCAAAACAAAAAAACCAAACCAAACCACCCCCAAAGAAGGTGTGTGATCACTCCTTTTACTGGGAGGGAACTCAGAATTAAATGAAGAACCTTACATCTACCAAAGGCTGACAGATCCTGCTCACAGCCTTTTGCCTTGTCTCTCCTGATGGATTTTTCACCCCTGGCAAGCTGATAGAATTCCCAGGTTACACGTGCTACAAAATTGCTCCCAAATAGCACTAATGTCACCTTTTAGCTTTGCCATCCTCTTCCAAATGACCTCCTCCAGCTTGGGTTATCTGTCTGCCACGCAGCCCTGTAGGCAGAGAGTTTGTTTTTCCCACTGGTTGACAAATTTTGAGACTCCACCACTTCTCTCTCTCCTCTGCTCCCTCCTCCAGCTATTTTTGGACTCTCTGGTGTGGCTCTTGCTGGTTCTGACCATTTCCCTGCGTGTCTGCCCGGTGTAAACACGATCTTGCAAAACAGGGCATGTGCTTCCAGCAGGTCTGAGGAGCAGCAGAGGGAAGGGGAGTCGCTCAAAGCCCGTCTGATCTCGTAGTAACAGCTAAGAGTTTCTCAAATTAGAAATCTGGCTGCAGGATTTCAGCGTCTCGGGCTGCTGGAGCAGTCAATGAGTGAGGAAATAAGTAATAGATGGAGAGAATAAGCCCTGCAAAGACAATTAGTGTTTTCTGTAACACTTAAACACTGCATGGAGCAATGTGGGATGATGTTTCCTGTCTTATAGGTGAAGGAAACGTTAATACCCACCTTGCTTCAGCTCTCTGGGGAGATTTATCCCAAATTCACACACCTGGATTGCTGCTGAACAGGGACAAACAACACAAGGCTCAGAAGAAGTCTCAGCACAGACCAGACAGTCACAGCCAGGCTGAATTTTCTGGGTGCCACGTGAAGCCTCTGCAACACCAGCACTCCCTTTGCTCAGCAAACATCTCCCCCTTCCCACCTGCCAGGACACAGTTTGTTGTTTTGCCTCTGCAACCCCTTTCAGACACCACTTAACATTTAAAAATAAACCCCAGGTTCTGCAAGGAAAGCAGGTGTGCACTCATTAATTCCTTATCACAGGGATTTTGCAGCAAGTGCAGGGACAATGAACACATGGGAAAATATAGCACCCTGCTACTGCATTGTTTCTTACATTTTTATATCGATAAACACTGACTCACCTTCAAGAACGTAACCCAAAGACAATAAAGGGAAGTACATGGGGATCTTTGCTGACTTTGTTTTGTTTGTGACCCCAAAAACGCTGCAAAAGACATATCCATAAGTGTATCCCGTGTCTACAAAGTGTGGCCTTTCAGCCCTGCAGGAGCTGAAAAATCAGGGAGAGCCTCTTTCCTGACACAGAGCTGCAAACATTGGAGAGTCACAGCTCAGCATTTCCAGTTTGCACACACAGTCCTTTTTTTCTGGTTGTATCTTCTTTCAGACAATGAAAAAAAGTGCCATATTTTTCCCATTTGTCTCCTTCTTTCCCACCAAATGCTGCATTTCATAACACTGGAAATGTTGGGAAAATGCATTTCCGATTCTTAAAGGGGACCGTGCGCGGAACCAGCTCCAAAAAGGGCCAGCAATGCTCACAACTAATAAACATCAAAGGGAACATTCTTCTTCTTCTTGCACTGCTTGCTGTAAAAGCATCAACATTCCCACTTCAAAGTGGATCTGCCAGGCATTAGGAGTGTGTCCTGAACACAACACACCAGGATTTTGATGAAACACAACAGAGAATTCACCCTAAAAATACTGTGCAAACATATGTCCCAAGAAAAAGGTGATGAGGACTCAGGTTTCACACCCTGATCTCTTTTTCAGGGAATCAGGGAGGACGTCCAAAGCTGCCAGTCCAAGAGATGGTTTGAAGATCATCTCTGCAAGGTGAGGACTCTTAGCAGCAGGAAGGAGCCAGGTGTCCATGGAGAGGAATGCTCTGGTCCAGCACTCCAAATCCTCCCTTGCAGGAGTGTTGCTCCATGTGAATACTCTTCTACAGCCCAAAAAAATCAGTGGAAATTTCTTGTTCTTCTCCCCACCAGCAGGATATTACCTGAGCCTAAAGCTCACCAAAAATCATTGGAAGTGTTGCCACTAAAAAGAAAAGAATGAAAAAGGCAGAGCTTGTCCTACGGGCACTGTTGGCTTGGGATGTGTGAAAGCCACACTGCCAGGATTTCAGCTTCATCCTTTAACAGCTGAGCTCAGATTCCCACATTCCCACGAGGCTCAGGGTGATGAGACATAAGTACTTCAACTCAACTCCCCAACCAAGATTGATTGCACAGCTCCCAGGGAGGTTTTTTGGTGACAACAAGACCTGGACAAGATGTAGGTGCTGGTGAGCAGTCAGAGCAGGGTCTCACAGAACATTTTATGGCAAACCACAGCCCGAGCAGGGGCAGGGACCGGCTCTGCCAGATCCCCACCAGCAAACCGGGTGACATCCCTGTGACCACCTGCCCACAGGGGGAGGCAAAGTCCTCTATTCCCCCCACCACACACCCCTGGCAGTCCCCTGGGAGCCAGATGGCAAAGGGGAAAGCTGAATCAGCTTTCCCACAGAGACCACAGGGCATTTCTCTTGGTCCTCCTCTTTCCTGCAACACCATCCTCACTCAGCCCCTGCCTCTCCTTGCCCAGGTAGAGGGAAGGACCCCAGTGCCTCCATGGATGTTTGCCTGCTCTCAGAAAATAACTCAGCTGGTAAAGCAGGGCCCTCATCCTCTCTGTGACAGCTGTTTATCTGCTGCTACTTTTATCTGCTGTTCCAAGAAAAGTGACTCCTATCTTTTCCCTGATTTCCCTTTTCATCACAGACAAACATCCCACCCAAATTTCTCTACGTCTTTTTCTTTTTTTTTTTTTTCTCTTTAGTTACCACACAACAAAAATGTTTCTCTTACATTAATTTTGTTACTCAGGCAGAGTAAACCGTATAAAAGCCAGAGCTGGAGTGACTCAGTCAGGCAGGGTTTTATTTAAACCATTTGTCCTGTGGTCAGAGCAGATTAAAGGCAGATCAGGTTGCCCTCGGAGCAAGGCTGGGACAGTGAGAGTGAGAGATGTTGGCACTTGCTCCATAAACCACATGCAGCTCGCGTGACTGCGGCTTCCTCGGCCTCTCCTTGCCTTCTGGAAGTGCCTCTCCGTGTGGGAGCACCTGTGTGCACATGGATGGGGGGGATCAGAGTGGCCCCAGCCAACAGCACATTTGGGGAACTGCAGCGTGATGAGCTTCAGGGATGGCCAGGGAACACTAGGGGTGGCAAACACACACCAGGGATGGCAAACACACACCAGGGATGGCAAACACACACCAGGGATGGCCAGGAA
>NW_020897746.1:9884162-9892883 GCF_003984885.1 Neopelma chrysocephalum | reverse complement strand
ACACACACCAGGAATGTCCAGGACACACCAGGCATGGCCAGAACATACCAGGCATGGCAAACACACACCAGGGATGGCAAATACACACCAAGGATGGCCAGTACACACCAGGGATGGCAAACACACACCAGGGATGACAAACACAGACCAGGGATGGTCAGTGCACACCAGAAATGGCCAGTACATACAAGGGATGACAAACACACACCAGGGATAGAAAACACAGACCAGAGATGGCCAGTACACAGCAGGGATGACCAGTACACACAGGGGATGGCCACACACTAGGGATGGCCAGCACACCCCAGGGATGGCCAGCACACCTCAGGAATGGCCAGCACACCCCAGGGATGGTCAGCACACACCAGGGCAGGTCAGGAGGAGGACGGGGTGAGAAAGCACGTTCAGCATCCCCTCATCCCTCCACACACTGCAGGGTTTCTTGCCCCACCTCGTGCTGCTCGTCTGCAGAAAGGGTTAATGGGTCTGGGAGCGTGGGGTGGGTACACCAAAGGTTTTGGGATGGAAATCCAAAGGCTCACAGAAGATCTGAAAGAACATGCATGTGATGAGCTGGCTGTTCTCTGCAGGGATGTCCCTGCCGGGCCATAACAGTCGCAGAAGGATCCAGGAGTGTTTTCATGGATTTACTCGTGGCTGTTCCAGTGTCACCACCAAGCACTTGGGGCAGACTTGGAAGGAGGTGAAAGACAGTAAAACCCAAACCCGCTGGAGGTGCCCCAGACCATGATTTCACACTCTGAAGAGCTCAGGGATGACACTGAGTCCTCTCTCTCCTCTCCCCAGCAGTGTCTGCTGGCTCTCCCACCACCCCGTCCCAGGCTCCCTCCTGTGCCAGCACAGCTGGCCATGGATTGCACCACCGACCAGACTGGGGACTGATCTGGCTGCAAAAGAACCCAGCAGCAAAATAACATTTGGTTTAATTTTAAGGAGCATCATTTCCCTGATCTGGTTTGCAGCACGTGCCAGCACCGGAGGAGCGGGAGCCGCTGGATGGGGAGGGAACCAGCCAGGGAAACACCTCGTGCTGCCACCACTGCAGGTACCCAGAGCCTCCCCGAGCTCCAGGGACGTTAACTTTTTATTTAGAAATTCAATTTAGGGCTTTATTACCTCTAAACAAAGCATTTGCAAAGCTGAATCTGGCAGCAGATGGCCAGGGTCTCTTCTGGCTCTCACCAAAACACAAATCACAAAACCACAACAGTGCTGTAAAAAGGGAGAATAAACACAAACCTGCAGTGGGAACAGCTGCAAATTGTCCTTTTCATGGCTACACAGGACATTTCTAGGGGCTAATATATATTTATATATATATATATATCACACAGGAGGATGGCTACCTAAGTCCAGGCAGTGCTCATGCCACGCACCATGGATTTATGCAAAACCTTTCTCCCAAATTTATCAATCCAGCAACTCATACAAACAATAATTTCCCCCATATTAAAAAAACATGTTGAAGGCTTTGATTAACTGCCTCATCTTCCTGAATCCACCCTTTAGGTCCAGGGCATGGGGTTGCAGTCTGGGATGCATTCTGTTAATGTCAAATCAACTCATTACCCAAATCCTCCGAGAAACAAAGCCTGGCAGCCTCGCCTGGACTTTTATTATGGATTACAACTCTCGTGATCAGCTAATCCAAGAAATTACTCACTTCTTCCAGTTCACAAAGTCAAAATATGATTGCTCTTCAAAGAATGCAAACTTGTAGGAATTAATCTCTTCATCGAGGGATATAATCGGGTTTTTTTACTAATTTTGTACAAAAATATTGCCATGTGTGGCCTCCATAAATCTGTCGCACGCTGTTAGTAGTTACTTTCCCCAGATGCTTTGAACTTTTACAAAAAGTTGCTTAACCAAAAAAACACAGCTGCCACATGTTGTAATTTCCTCTTTGGGGGCATCTGTTACCGTCTTTACAAAGGCTCTGCCAACTTTTCCTGAGGACTTTTTCTCTGTTTGTTGTATTTCTCGGTATCTTTGTAATTTTATCCCAGAAAACAAAGCTGTGCTTTCAGCACCTTCCCAAGGATGAATTGCATAAACTCAGGTTATATTCAGCATTCGGCAAAGAAATCACATTTCCCAGCCCTTTGAACTCCCTCAAACCAGTTTTCCAACGATTCTTGGGCGTTTGACTTTTTGCCTGATCAACGCCGGTGTCAAATTCGGGGAAAGGAGGGGAAGGAGGGAGGAAAAAACTTCCGTAAGACAACAAATTAAAAAGAAAAGGAATAAAAGGCCGTGGCGTGAAATTCACCTTCACGTTCTGCTGCCCAAAATTTCCCCCTCGTGCTTGTGAGTGTTTCTCCTCACTTCAAAGGCATTATTTTCAGAGGTGAGCAGGACTTGGCCTGAATTCCTGATGACAAACACTGGCATTCCTTGGGTGACCTCTCAGCCCAACACATCAAACGTTCTGCTTAAGTTGCACCGACAAAATATGTCCAGAGAGGCCCAAAAGGCTTCTCCATTGTCCAGCCAGCAGGCACCTGCCAAAATCCATAAAGCAACAGGGCAGGGAAGATCTTTGCTCCCTCAAGAACGGCGCCTTTGAGGTGGAAATGAGTGAAATTCAGACTCGAGGCAATGTGGGAGCACTTTCAGCCTCCAGCCCCCGTGGAAAATGGGCGTCTGGAAAATGCCCAGCTGTGGGAAGGGGAACGGCACTAATGGGGTCCTGATGGGATCAGGGTCTCTAACATGCAGCAGGGATGCTGAAGGAGCCAGGGTGGTCCACCAGAGAGACGTTTCCTCCCTGTGAAACCACCACCATGGAAAAACTGCCCGAAAGTTTGTGTTGCAAAGTGAAACCACTCCTTAGGTGCAGGAACCCCCCTGGTCGACCTGCTGCACACGACCTGCTCCTCCTCTCCAACACCCTGCTCTCTCCAGCCCAGAAATATCCCTGCTTTTGGGAAAGTGAGACGAGTTTGGCAGGAAGGCACCTCCTGCTCATCCTCTCAGGTGCCAAGGGGAGTCTCGGTGGGTTCCCAAACCCCTCAGTGGTGCAGAGATGTGGCACAAACAACTGCACACCCACCCAGGCAGCAAATTGGCTCAATTACTCCTCCTCTTGTGTGCTTTGCAGTAAAGGATTGGTTTAAATCACCACCCCTGTTTCCAGATCCTGGGGGCACATTTTGCACCAACGTGCTGTTTCCCGAGAAAATACAGAATAGTTCAAGCTCAAGCAGGAATCTTGACTCCTTGTTTTCTAACTATACCTGGGGATCTGTTTTACTGTGTGGCCATCTAAAAGTTTATTCCTCTCCTGATTAATATGAGGAGCGAGTGAGTGATTTTATTTGGCAGATATTGCTCATTTCTCCCATTGTTTTTGTTGTTGTTTTTTTTTTTACTGTCTTTTTTCGGGTTGTTGTTTCTTTTTTAAACCACGGATAAAATTAGCTGAGTTTGAGTTTTGTTTTGCTTTCTCCAGCTTAATTTTAAGCGCAAATCTTGTCATCATTCCTCTGCCCTGAAGACACTGAGAGGGGAGTGTGAGTAAGCAGGAGCTTATCACCTCCTTCCTGCCCAGGAGACGTGGCTCAGGTTGTCAGAGCACTGGTAACTGTGAGAGAAAACATCAGCCTGAAAGTAAATGTTTGACTTTTCCTCTCAGCTTACACTTAAAGAAATCTACTATTATTTTTTTTTCACCACGACTAAAGCAAATTTGGCCTAAAAGCTGCTGTGAATCAACAGGAATTGCCTGCAAGGTGAATGTCAGGGTGCAGAGCTGAAGTGATGGAAGAGGAGCAGCCTTGGCTACGTGGTCCTTCCTTTTTCCTCTTCACACACACACACGAGCCACCACTTTCCCCATCCTACAACAAACTTCCCAGCAGCTGGAGGAGTAACAGGATGGACCTACATTTCTCAGAATATCCTGAGTTGGAAGGGACCCACAAGGATCATCAAATCCAGTTCCTGGCCCCGCCCAGGACACCCCAATAATCCCACCATATGCCTGAGAGTGTTGTCCCAGCCTTGTCCTTGGAGTTTTTTCCACCTTCCCTGGTTTTATGGCACTGACTAACAGTCTGGGGCTTTTCCTATCTCCCCACCAAGGCTCAGGGCAGGGTTTGTATTGTGTCTGACGGTGCTATTTAGGGCTCTCATGGTAATTACCAGCAAGCACAGGGGGAATTATTAGACCTCTCCACATCCCCCACGAGTGGCTGTTCATTATAATCCCAGGCTTAGTACCTGTGGTAGTTCTGCTCCCGGAGCAAGGCAATATCCTGTCAGAATCGCAGCGGGACAGCTTTTCAAACACATCATTTCGTGGAATTCCAGCATGAAATCTGAAAAGGAAATAGGGAAAGAAAAGCCAACCTAAGCTCCAGGAGCTCAGCACCTCCAAGAGTTGGGCCCTTCAGCAGCTCTGCCCTAGCAGGGGTCCCTGCTATCCCCCTCCTTTAATGGCCCATTTGACTACGATTTGCAGAAGCAGACTCAGTAATATAATTAATCTTGGACTACAAAGTAGCTGCTGTGCTGCCATGAGGCTGAGAAAAAATATACCTTCTGGAAAGTGCTTTGTCTTGTAACAGGCTGCTCTGCTAATATGTATTCTAATAACAGTGCAAAGAGGAAAACCATTTGGAAGGGTATGTTATTTCTCAGCGCTCCGCGTTGGAATTCGTGTCACTGTAGAAGTTATTATTGTAATAAAAAGTAAAAATGAGTTCTCAAAATACACTATAGCATATTATTCAGGACAGGCTGTAAGCAGAGCCTTAATGTTAAGCACATGCATGGATCACTCTGAAGTCAAAGCAAAGGGATGGATTGAAGCAAACTGTTTTCCTGACTCAGGACTCCACGCTGATCCTCCAGATAATATAAAAAGACAGACACGAACTCATGGGGAAAAAAAACCCTAATCACATTAAATCAGTGGTAAATTCCCCTGCACCACATTGCAGCCCAGTTCAGGACAGAGTAAATTACTGTATTTATTTTAGAACCATCTCTGGGCCAGCTGTGAAGCCAAGCATTGGGCATTGCATCCCCTGAACAACACACATTTCCAGAGGGATTCAGCTCCATCTTTAACATTTGGTTGATTTGCCTCTTCTACAGGTTCCTCCAGGCCCTCTTGTTCTAATGGTTAAAAAACTTCCACGCTGCATCCAGGGTCAGTTTTCCTTCTCCCATAGTTTACAAATCCTCCCACTGTTTACAGTGTTGTCTTACATGTGTTTTGAGCCTTCACTGTACAGGGATGAGCAAAAACAACCTCTCCTATTTTCCTGTCAGAGGAGAGATCCGTGTTGCACTAACACAGGTGACCTCAAAGGGAACCTGGAAATCCCTGAAGTTTTAAGGAGCAAATTTAGGAAAAGCAGCAGAGCAGAATATGTGGCAAAAAACCCCACAGACTGAAACACCAGGAGATTGAAGTTCTGCAACTTCAGATCACATTGTTCAGAAGATTTACAAAGTGCAGTTGTAATTCAAGCAAAAAACATTTTAACAAACCCTCTCTACGGCATTTCTCATTAAACACCCCCCCTCATATATTAGAGTCAGCACAATGTATTTGATTTTTCTTCTGGTTCAACCTCCACCATCCTGAATTCAGGAGGAAAAATTGTAGTATTTGGGGAAGATTTCTCAGCCCTGAAGTGTTTGAAGAGCCTGCCCTGTGTGCAGGGACCTCTTACAGAGACAACTGGTGCCACCTAGGCCAGGAGAGCTGCTCTGATAAACTCAGCAGGCACATTTCTTTAATAAATAATGAAAATTTAAAAAATACCCACAGATACAGCCATGGAAACTTATTAAAGGCTTTGACACTATACATGAACTAAAAGATTTCATTGCTGAAGGCTCCCTGTGAAGGGAGATCGTGGAATCGGGATGTAAAGGAAATGCTGACAATAATTCTTCTGGGTTTTCCTTTGATTTTTAAAATCAGGTGGTTTCATAATCCTTCTCCATGAGGTAAAACAAGCCACTGCTGCCCATCCCTACACATCTGGAGAAACCTGCCAAGACCCAGCTGTGCAGAATCCACGACCTGTCCCTGCTCTATCTGGAAATCCAGTGTGCAACAACCCACACTACTGCCAGTAAGATGATTCAAAGACGTGTTTCTCATCTTCCCCACCTCTTCAAGTTGCTCATTATAAGAACTTATTCAGGCAAAAGTCAAGAGTGAAGTGTTCTTCCTTCCTATGCTGCAGCTTGTGGAGATGCTTAAAGGGATTTTAGGAAGGCAAACTCACACTGAGCATCAGCCTGACGGAGGCAGAGAGCTGCCAAGTTATTATTGCAGCATTTCGTTATTATTTAATAGGAAGCATCCCAGACATCTTAACAAATAGGAGTCCCTCGAGGCTATTTTGCACAGTGTTTCTTGGATCCTGTGACTCAGCACTTTATCATCACTGAGATGATACAAAAAAATAAGACTCGAAGAGGCAACAAACAGCACTTTCAGCAGATGAGAAGTGGGTGCACTGGTCAGGAAAGATTTGGTGGGTCCTGCGGGAACCAGAGGAGCCCTCAGACCTCTGGGCTGGGCCTTTCCAACACGAAATTATCCATCCCACTGCCCAAAGGAAAGATGCTGCCCCCGTGCCGGGTAACCAGGATAACAGATCTGTCTGGGGGAAGCCTCCAGCGCGTTTCCCAACCTCCTCGTGGTGGCCATATGAGGGATGAAAACTGGTTTCACACCAGCATTTGCTGACAGCGAAATATAATGAGAAACATTTATATGAGACAATGTCGACCGCATCCTAATTGGCATTTTCTGTCACCACCCCGGGGATCAGAGGACTCCAGTTCAGCAGAACTAATCACGGCATCGATGGTGCTCCCGGGGCTCCCGGTTGCTCTGCTGCCCCAGGGATCCAGGGTGGGCATCATCCTCCTCCTCCTCCTCCTGTCAGACTCTCAGAACCAAAATACTCAGCACGGGAAGCCCGGGGGTGGTGGCTGTGAAACAGGTCCTTTGGGCTGAATCCCAAGGAAAGGAAAAAGAAGGAATTCAAATTGAGTCTGATCAATTGAACGTGGCCATCACTGGTGTGTCAGTAAGTGCTGGGAAGCCTGAAAGTCTCTTTAAGCCTCCTCAAGGGTACCCAGGCCCTGGGATCTTTGGACTTTTCATCTGAGGTACAGGCATATGATGATCTGCAGAATCCCAGAATGGTTTGGGTTGGAAGGAACCTTAAAAATCATCTTGTTCCACCCCCCTGCCATGGGCAGGGACACCTCCCACTAGCCCAGGTTGCTCCAAGCCTTGTCCAACCTGGCCTTGGACACTTCCAGGGATCCAGGGGCAGACACAACTACTCTGGACAACCTGTGGCAGGGTCTCCCCACCCTCACAGGGCAGGGGAAAGAAGGGAAGGCAAATGCAAGGGGACAGGAGGACAAGGCTGTGGGGGACAGGAAGACACCCTGGAGTTTCCCACCTGCTCTGCCCACGGGGCTGCACATATTGGCATCCTGGCCATCCGTAAAAACCCGCCTGGGATGTTTCTCCTGCAACAATGAGCAGATGCCCAAAGTGAGATCTGAGCTTTTTGAGTGGTTGGTCCATGTTCTCAAAAAGACGAGGTTTTCAAACTCTAGGAGTCTCCTCTTTCTACCCAATATTTGCTAAGGTGATTCTGGACTGAATGAGAGCATTTCACACACTGGTCATGACCTGCCACTGCTCCCGTGCATGTATGTAAATAAAACTTGTTGCATTACACTTCAGCTTTTAAACCCGTGAGTCATTTCTATCTAAACATCATTTTTGGCAGAGCATCCTGGACATTTTCTACCTTTAAAGGTTAGGGTTTTTCCTTTGCAGGAAAACCAGCTACTGTAAAAGCCTTACTTTCAACCCAGATCAAGGCTGGGAAAAGCAGCAGAGCCACTTGTGCTCCCTTTTGCAGGCTGGGGAAGGCAGTGCAGTAGTTTTAGTCCCACTGGTGGTTTCCCCAAGTGCCAGTCTGTTCCCACAGTTATCCTCCATCCCTTTTTGTTTTGCGTCCCGAGAGGCAGAAGCAAAAGAAACAGACAATGCAGAAAGTTGTCTTTGAGATGCCACAGCATCTCAAACCTCCAGAGCTGCATTTCGCTTCTCTTTTCTCCTCCCCCCCCCCCTCCAGTCCAGGGCATAAAAACACATCCATTCACACAGGAGAAACACTAAAAACCCCACGGGGCAGCGCTGGAGCAGCAGGAGGAGCTGGTGCTCGGGCAGGGTGGTGTGTGGGCAGCCAGAAAGTAGGTCCAAGGTGATGGGAGTTAAAAACAAACCCACCCCGTCCCGTACCCGGGGTTGTTGTTTTCTCCTCCGAGGTTACTCAGGAAGTTTGCGGCAGGATACGCCGCTGACCTCTGCTCGGCGTTAACACTTCGCTTACCTTTTCTCCCACGACAAACGGAATGTTTCCTCCCTGGGAATCTGGCTGGGGCTCCGGGTTTCCTGCGCTGGGGAGCAGCTTAACCCTTTGGGACGCGCCCCCGGGGCACCCCGTGGGGCTGGTGGGTTTGGGGTTCATCCCGTGGGAAGGTGGGATGCTGCAGGTGAGACCCCTTTGCTGCCCACAGCAAGGGCAGGGTGGAATGGGGTCTCCTTGGAGGTGGCAGGGGTTTGGGGAAAGGGAGGAAAACAGAGGAAAATGGGGAAAGGAGAAATGGAAGAAACCAGGGAGGAAAACAAAGGAAAAG
>NW_020897746.1:9828452-9884152 GCF_003984885.1 Neopelma chrysocephalum | reverse complement strand
GGAGGAAAACAGAGGAAAAGGGGGAAAGGAGAAATGGAAGAAATCAGCACTGGTTGATATTTCCAGGCATAAAGAAAGGAGCATGTGAGCTGGGGATGGAGGGAGAGGGACAGGTCCAGACCTGTGGGGATGAGTTCATGTCCAACTTCTGCCTGAGGTCCCCTGGAGAGACGTGGATGTGATGGAGACACAGACAGGGCAGGAGGTGGGTTCAGCCCTTAGCAGGAGCCCAAGGATGGTCCACAGGGCCACAGAGTGATGTGGAGAGGCTCCCACACAGAAACCTTGGCAAAAACCAGGGAACTGGGCGCAGGGTGGTGCTGGAGGGAGCTCACAGGGCCTCTCCTAATCTGGCAGAAGAAATGCTGTAAATAACTCTGGGATAACACCTGCTGGAAGTGGCAGGGTGTGGGAGGGGAGGATGTTCACCTGCCCCAGGTGCTCAGCCCTCCCAGCTGCCCCAGTGGGATCCCTGTGGGAAACAGCATCGATTTGGGCTCACTGGCTGCCAGGAATGTTGTCCTCAGTTATCCCTGCTTTACGAGAGGGAAGGAAGGAATAAGTGATGAAAAGCAAATAAGTCGTTTGCTTGTGTTTTTTGAATTAAAATTGTTTCCAGTCAAGAAAGAGTCAAAATTAGGGGCTCTGCTTAGTGCCATGACCAAGGAGGCCAGAATAGAGGATGGTCCATTCCAGAGGCATGAAGAAGTTCTACCACCTGCATGCAAAATAAAAGTTCATTATCCAGAAAATCTGTCTTCATGCTGAGGAATCCTGTGGAGGGACCTCTCTGGAAGTGATTCCTTGGGAAAGCCTTTGCTGTGTCCCAAGAGATGCTCTGTCCCATTTGCTCACTGGGACCTTGCAGCCCCTGATAAGCTTTGGACTGATTATGCAGGGCCTGGGAGGTGGGAATCCCACCTCATACGTGCGTTTGAGCCACAAACACACCCTGGAATGGAGCCAGGAATTATCCTTACCCTCCACCTCTGCAGCACTTGCCCTCTCTGGGTCCATCCAGGGATGTACATTGGAAGAAGGAGCGGGACAGCACCATCCCCAGGGCTCTGGTGGCTCTGACTCTCGTGGTTTAATGGCACTTTGTAGCCGAGGGGGGGCACGGGGGCCACAACAATGGCTCGAAAACAGGCTCTGGAAAGAGCAACTCACTTGCTGAGCCATTGAGGATGTTGTTTATATGTTAGATCCTGTTTTCTTCCTCCAGCAAAGTGCTTCTCCTCCCAGGTGCATCTCCCGAGGCGGCTTCCTGCCGCTGTGACCCGCGGGAGAGGCCGGGATCAGCCGGGGGTACCCCCTGCCACGAGGGGCCAGGGCACCTTGGCCAGGGGAGAAGCCCCCCAGCCAAGGGTCTTGGGCTGGCTGACCTTGTGAGGGCACAAATAAACTCATCTCTGTGGTGGTGAGAGCAAGGCTTGGGTGTGCTGCTGTCTGGCCCAGGTTCTTTGGGTCCATGTGGGATTCTTGGCATCCTCCAGCCCCACTGGGAACCCCAAGCGTTGGGGGAGCTCAGGGTGGAAGGGGTCACCACCACCATGAGACCCTCTGTGGGCACCACCAGCCCTTGGAAAGCCCTCAGGAGCCAGGTGTGCACAGAGGCTCCCGGTGCTGCAGTGGGATTTTCCATAGAAATTATCCTGGACAGTGCTCCAAACCCACAGAAAACGGGACAGTGGTGCCATCCACCTCCAGCCCAGACTCGCTGGAGCTGCTCTGCACACTGCTGGTGGCGAGGAAGCAGATGTGCCTGTGGGGCCGCTGACTCAGGGGGACAGGCCAAAAAATTGGAGATTCCTAATTATACTGCAAGGGAGGGAATCCATGAGCCCAGGGAGGCTGCGGTGCCCTGCACGAGGACATGGTGGTGTGACCACCCCAAGGGGTTCCTGCTGCAGCTTGTGATGCCCTGGGGGAAGGACTCCCACCTCCCTCCCTGCCTTCAGCATCTCCCCCTTGCCCAGGACGCTGCCTGGGCTGACACGTCCCTCCTTTGCGGGAGGGGAGACGGGAACCGGGACACGGGCTTGGGAGCGCAGCAGCTGCCAACATGGGAATGTTTGAACAAGGAGAGAAACCTCATTTAAACAAATAAATAAACAAGCTGACATCCTCCGGGCCCAGGTTTATGATAATAAAAACAGAGCGCACGGCCTGTGGGAGGAAAATACATCGTGTGTTTTCACATCTCCCACTTCCTCCTCGGCCGTCGCAAGAATTTCCTCCGTGTCCATCACTTCCTTCGGACATTTCTGAGCTCAGAAATCCCTGTCTGAGCCCTGCTGCCCTCTCCTTGATGAGTGGCGCAGGAAGAAGCGCCTTTGAAGGATCCCTCTCGGGCAGATTTTTGTGCCCTGGTGGCTTTGAAGTGCTGGAGGGGCAGGGCAGGGGCAGAGCAGAGCCCACCTCATCCCAGCCTGGTGTTTCCCCCTTTTTCCAGCCTCACAGCAAGCCTGGGGATCTGTGCAGAGCAGCATTTTGCAGGTTCATTTACTCACAGGAGGGTTTTCTCCAGACAGGCTTTTCCTATTGATTTCCAAGGGATTTTCATAGAAATCACAAAATGGTTTGGACTGGGGGGACCTTAAAGCTCATCTCCTTCCACCCCCCGCCATGTGCAGGGACACCTTCCAGGCTGCCCAGAGAGCAACCCCCAGTTCTGAGGAATTAAGATGCAGCTGAGACCTGCACCTGCTGCTTGAGCTGAACCCATTCCATCTTTTTTTTTAATAAAAACCTCTCTTGCAGTTTGCAGCCCCACAGACATCCCCCCCCCACTGATGCCATGGAGTGCAGCAGTCAGGAGCTCAGTGCAAAGCCGTGGGTCAGGGATGGGTAAATTGAAGCACCAAGCAAGAAACTTGCTTAATCACCCCCCAGCTCCATTGCAGAGTCCCAAATAAACCCTGGGAGATTTTAGTGTTGTTTTCATGTGAGGGTGCTTACAATTATCTGTGCTTTCCAAAAGTGGGGGTGAAGCCTTTTCCTGGTGTCTCAGAGCCTCTCGTGCCTGGAGCAGCTCTCAGTTGTTTGCACTCAGTTGTGAATGAACTTGAGAAACCAAACCTAATATTACAGTAAACAGGTTACAGAGATGTGAGCTGGGATATCCTGGAAAGCCTCAGCTGCCCTAAAAAGGAAAAAAAAAAATGGGAAAAAAAAAAAGCTTCAAGTGCATTCCAGAGTCTTTTAAATGGAGGTGAAATTGCCCCAACTCTTGCTCCAGCCAAGGCAATTTTTTTTTTTCCCAGGGAGTGGATAATTTGGGCACCTCTGACCTCCAGCTTTCACCCCAGGGCCGTGTCCCCAGGGCAGTGCCATTCACACCTCGCCAGCCCCCCACACCCCCCGAGCCTGAGAGAGAGACCCAGCAGCAGTATCACAGGGGAAAAAAAAAATCCAGTCACCTTGGGAAGAGAATGCTTCTCATTTTTTTGGCTCTCAGAGGTGTCAAAGGAAGCAATCTGACGTCGAAAGGGCCGGAAAAAAACAGCTTCTTGGCTGCTGTTGCTCCTGCACGGCGAGGTCACTCCGAGAGATATCAGTGGCTTAAAAATAAATGCAGCGTGGAGGCTGCCATTCAGCCATATCCTGCATCCCAGAGCTGCGAGCAGGAAGAAACTGGAATGACCTTCCCAACCCCCCTCCCCCATTCCTGCTTTTTTTTTTTTTAATTTTTTTTTTTCCACGCTCCTGGCAGTAAATCACTGAAATTTCTGCGTTCTGATTGTGCCTCGTTAAAAACAGCCTGGGGAAGGGCCCCCCCCCCCCGTGGGTGATGCCCGCTGTTCCCGCTCACCTCCACAGGGGTGGGAGGCTGAGCCACGGCAGGGAGCTGGGACAGGGACACACCACACGATCCCAGGTGTTCCCAGGGGGAATTGCTGCGTGCAGTTTGTGTGTCCCTGCCTGGGCAGCTGGGCTGGAGGCCGAGCTGAGCACGCTGGCCCTGGGAGGAGGGATTTAACATGTGGATGTGGCACTTGGGGACGTGGGTCAGTGGTGGCCTTGGCAGTGAGGAGGGGATAGTTGGACCTGATGATTTTAACTATCTTTTCCAACCCAAATGATCCTCTGATCCAATGATGATGAGCAGCCCCAGGCAGTCCATAGTCCACACTCCTTGTCCCGTCTGCAAAGTGAGTTCATAGACGTGCACGTGGGAAACAGAAATTCCTTCCTAATAGATTTAGTAGCTTCTCCAGCAGATTAAAACCACATCAGAAATACATTAGTGTTGTCCTGATGGAGCTTGTCCAGGCAGGAGTCACTGCTCTTGCCGTGGGATGCTGAGGACAAGCACGCAGGGGGTGAAGCTGTTGGTCACAAAAGTGATGCTGCCTTTCTCAAGGAGCAGCTCAGTGCTCTAGGAAATGCTCTGGCATCTCCAGATCTGGCCCTGTTCACTCCTGCTCTTTGTACTTCACCTTTTTCTCACCTTCCCACCTCCCTCTGGGTCCTCCAACCTCCGCCAGAGACATGAAGGAAGCTCTGACTGAGGAGCCTGGGTCTGGCAGGAACAGGAGTAGATCCTCCTGGGAAAGAAGCTCCCAGGTAGAGGCTTAAGATTTTAGACACTTTAAACATGGAGTAAAACAGCCCTTGGCCCAGATGCTTCTCACTTGAGAAGGCCCCAGAGAATTCTTTCTGCTCCATCAGCCAGGGGGTATTGGAAGAAGCACCAGGCCAAGCCAGGCAGCTCTAAGGTTCCATGGGAACGGGGTGTCCAGGCTCATGGCTTGTAGTAAAATTAGAAATATTGATTTTTTTTTTTTTGGCCTGCACTTCCAGTTTTAGTGAGAATTCCACAATCACTCCCAGGGATGTCCATGAAAGGGATTATTTGAGGAGCCTGGTTCTGCTTCCTTCCCTGCCTGGCCACACTGAAAACTCAGCACCACCATTCCCAGCATTAGCAAACTGCTGGAGGCATCTCCCCACTGCAGCAGCACAGCAGTGGGTTTACTGAAACAGGTCTGTTTGCTGGCAAATTCCTGCTGTCCCTTCTGCACCCTGTTCTGGTCCTTTCCAAACCCTGTCAGTACATTTTCCAACTATCAGCAATGATAAGAATCACCAAAAAAAAATATCTGTGGACAGAAATCAGCTTATAAACCCGTTTACATTTTCTCCTGAGAAACTTCAGAACACAGGAAAGAATCGACACCCAAACAGAGAAAGAAAGAGGAAGAAGATTTATGTCTCCTAGGCTTACAGGATCAAAACAGGCCATGATGTCAGATGTGATGGAGCCCACAATCCCCTTTTGATGTCTGCAGGAAGGAAAGAAGATGCTGAGAACTTTCTCAGCTCTGTGGACGTTATTTCCACGTCCAGGGTCAAGAGGTGGTGGAAAGAAAAATAAAGCCCCACTGGGAAAATTAGAAGTTGAAAGAGCTCTTTCCTTCCCCGAGGCCGCTGGGCAGGGGCAGAGCTGTGCCCGGGGGTGCTGGGATGTGTGGGATGGTGCTGCCCAGCCCTGGGATGAACACGAGCCACAGTCCCACCCCTGTGCTGTGCAACACCTGCACTGTTGGTGCTGCCTTCAAACAGCTGGGGAGGTTCACAAAGGGATTTTAAAAAGCAAATGGCCTCAGTTGTGGCCACAGGTTGACCTGACCACGTCCCCTCCGACAATAGTCCGTGATCCCACCACGCTATTCACAGGGAATCCCTAAATTTAGATATACCAGCTGTGAGCGCTATGCAGGGTATTTAAGGGGCTATAATTTTAGACAAAGCATAATTGTGAGATATATTTAATTGTGTTATATGTGGGGCTGAGCGATGCCAAATATTTTCCATGGTTATTCATGTAGATCTTTACATGAATTAGCAATAGCCATGGGCGTCCCTGCCCAGCCTGTCACATGAGGGAGAGGTGAAGCTGAATCTTGCATTTTTCCCCAGTTGGTGTTTGTGAGGAAAGGGCTCAGGCATCTGCTGGAACAAGGAAAAGAAAAATCCCCAGCTTGCCTGGGGTGGGCATCCTGCCTGAAATGGGAATGGATTCTGTCCATCACCACAGTAAACACAAATACATCAATCAATAAAGGGGGTTTACCAAGCAAGCCAAGAAATTTAGGGAAATTTTTATCTGCTTACAGATTTTCCACAAACAAACAAAAGTAAAACCTCTGAAAGGGGCCAGGTCAGGGACTGGGGCAAAGCAGCAGAGCTGCCTTGGAGTCAAAGTGCTATAAAGTGGGACAGCTGAGGGGATCTGGCTCTGAGGTGCTGGTGAGTCACTGGGGAACTTTGCTGGGGAAGCCCATCCCTGCCCTCCCTCCGCCATGAGCACCCAGCACACGCCTGTCTGCAGGCACAGGTGGCTCAGGAGCATCTTGGAAAAATCCTCCAAAACCCACTTCTGCCCAGCAGCTGGGGAAAAGGAGTTTTGCTTCCAGCCAGGACAGTAATTTGTGCCCACAAGCCGCTGGCAGCCCTGCCCTTCCTGCCAAAGGGAGGGATAACACAGCTCCTTGTTTTTATGCCGCTCTCCGGGCAGCTCCAAGATTCCATGGGAATTCTCCCTTCGGGCCAGCCCTGCATGGCAGGATCAGTCCCGGGGCAAAAGGGCAGTGCCAGGAAGTGCTGGAATTGCACTGGGGTGAGAAAAGCCAGATCCTGATCACTCAGTGCAACAGGCTCAGCAGTGGGCAAATATTTCACTGCCCACTTGAGGGTTTCCTTAAACCCCTCCGTGCATTTTCCTAGATCAAGACGTGGAAGTGAGCACCTCCTGCTGCAATCCCCTTTTCTCCATGGGTCAGGCTTTCATCCCTGTGCCAGGGATGCTGCACTGCAAACCCCAGAGCACCTTAATTTCTGCAGCCTGCTGGAGGATCACTCCCAGTCGAGCCGGTTGGTCTCGGTTACGCCCTTGCCAGACAGTGTTTTAAGTAATGTCATTTTTAATAAGTCACAGCCAAAACACTGAGTTAGGTCTGGTTTGTTTTGCTGGCTCAACCTCCACACTCGTGTGCCTGGGCAGAGCTGATTGCCTGTGGTGTCTTAAGGAATTCCTTTGTGCCAGTTCAAATTATCCTGGGCAATGGAAAACCCACTGGGCGTGCTCTGGGGTGCTCCCCCCGCCAGCCTGGTGCTCACTGGGGAGATGCAGAGCCTGTAAAATGCACCTACAGCATGTGTTCATAAAGTCTCTGGCCTCCAGGGAAATTAAAAAAGAGGAAATAAAGCAAGAGTTTTATAAGGAAAGCTGTAGTGCTGCTCCTGGGGCTCAGCACTGAACGACACGGAGTGAGAAATTGTTGGTGTGGAGAGCCAGGATTGGATCAGGGCATGGAGAGCTCTGCCCTGGGCAGGGAGGACCACAAACCAGGGATGGGGTGTGTGAAAGAACATCTCCCAAACCCACTGCAGATGGCCTAATTGCAAGTTCTTGCTGCTCTGCGTGTTCTTTGGTGCTTTCTCTAAAAAATATGAAAATATGGAGAAATAAAATATGGATTTTGGTCGGAATGCCCATGGGCTTGCTCGGATGTGAGGGAGTTATGCCAGATCAAAAGCCATGAGTAGTTTTATTTCAATTGCCCTGGGATCTCCTGCATTGCTGCAGAAAGGGCTCCTGGAAGGGTCTGTGTGTCCAGGATGCTGTGCAGCATCCCTGGAGCTCCCACAGGAGCATCCTCACTCATGGACTGGTCCCCCCCCTGCCCTGTGCCATCCTCAGCCAGACCCACCACGGCACCAACTGGGTCCAGTTTGCCCCATTTTACATCAGACACATCATCCATCGTGATGGCAGTAAGTCTGTTCTTCCCCAAAGTGTTCCCAGAGTTTCCTGCTGCAAAGGCCAAATGTGAAGTCCTCGGGAAGGTTTCAGCTCCCAGCACTTCCCAAATAACCTCGTGCAGGATGAACGGGGCAGACAGCAGAGTCATCTGAGCTCCTCCAGGAGAAACAACTGCACTTTCTAAGCTGTCCTGATTTCCTTTCTCTCGTCCCCCTCCCTCCTTCTTTTCATCTTCTTGTGTTTCAGGAGGGAGAGGAGGAGGAGGAAGGAAGGGGTAATTTTGACTGATGAGGAGGAAACGGTTTGGTGTAACTCGAGCCAGTTTTTTGTCAAACACTCAGCACCCAGCATCATTTTCCCCAGCCTGGGGAGGCTCATCTTACCCTACTACCTGGAGGGTGTTTAACAGGCTGCATCCATCCCCCCGGCAGGTCAGAGCTTTCCACACTTCCACAGAAGGGGGAAACTCATGTTTGGTTGGTTTTTTTTCCATTTGCTTTTTTCCAGCATGACTTGTCCCCTCTGCCTTGGGCCAGGCTGGGGAGCAGCTCCTGAGCTGGCCCTGTGCTGTGGGAAGCAGCAGCACCTCTTAGCAAGGAAAAAAAGAAAATCCCAACACATGGAGAGCCTTAAAATCTGCCATTTTGGCTTTTGTGCATTGTCAGTGCAAAAATCACAGGTGGAGGCAAGGCATTTGTCTGCATTATGAACAACCAACACTCCTTCCTTAGCTGACTAAAAAGGATTAATTTTTAAAAACCCAACTGTTTTTTATTATTAATGTTCCACCTGGGTGCCTCGAGCTTGTGAATAAAATAAATTTGGGTTGGTTTCAGATTTATCTTCAGGTGGCTTCACGTCAAGCATTTCGGAGATAAAATGTAGTTTGCAAACAAGACAGAGTGGTTTTATAATATGTTTGCAATCAAATGGTTTCATGGACATATTATTCTCTACCCATAGAATCTTATTAAATTCAGTTGATGGATTTTTATATTTGATGATTGCTTCGAATAAAACAGTTTGGAATTTGTTTGTTTGTTTTTTTCTTATCATTTGGGATGAATATAAGTACATGAAATCTGGTGAAGTTGTGTGAGCATGTGGTTTAAACCTGCCTCAGAGCAGTTGCAAGTGTGTTCTGCATATTTACCAGGTATTGCAATACCATGATTCACTACTCATCAATAAAAAAGGAATTATCATAACAGCTTCCATGTCACACACGGGATCACACTGCAATTAGGAAGGAAGAGCCCACAGTTATTCACTCCAAATGGTGCTTTACAAGGTACCAAGGGGAACATTTCCAGGGAGGAATCACACCCTGAAGACACTGTGGCTCAGCACCCACCGCTCTGGGCCAGTGCAGAGGTGTCAGGACCAAACCAGTGTCACCCTCCTGCAGTGCTGGGCAGGGGCACAAGCCTGCAAAGCTCTTCAAGCCAGAGTTCCTTCGTCACAGAAATCACTAGGAAGTGATACAACGAAGAGGATTTAGGACCTGAATGACTTCTGCAGGTCTGGGCAGATGTGGTCCTGTATGGCAGCCAACACACGAGAAAATTTAACCCAAATCCCTCGCATTAATCCCACTACGGAAAAAGAGCTTGTGCGGTGAAAGCAGAGAGGGGATGGGCTGAGTGCTCCCCCCAAAAGTGTTAAACTGCACCAGAGGGGAGCAAGGGGCAGCAGGGATGGCTGTCCCACCACCACAGGCTGCTGGAGGACCTGCACGATGCCCTTGTCACTGTGGGGCAAAGTGTTTGCTGCCAGGGGGTGACAACAGCACCCAGAAAAGGCAGCGATTTCTACATTGTCCCACGCTCAGCCCAGGGAAATGGGAGAACTGAGGGGGTTGAGACTCGATTTCTCTGTTGGGTGCTCAGTTGGGTGTGAGAGGAGCCCCTCTGTCATCACCCAGCCTCGTTCCCTCAGGCTCCAAGGGAAAGGTGCCCTCGTTTCCCAGAGCCTGCAGTGTCATGGAGCTCCTGGAGCTCCTGGAGCTGCCATCGCTGCCGGCGCCGGGGCTCTGCTCAGGCCCTGGCCAAGCACAACAAATGCCTCGACCACCGGCCCCACAGGGCTTTAGGGATGGATATTCCGAGAGCTGCTGAGATCCGGTGGAAGCGGGACAATGTAAACACCTCGGAAAACGCCTCGGTTTCCACACGAGTTCCTTCCCCACGTAAAAAACTGCAGGGGCTGCTCCGCCAGAGCAGGCCAGCAATGAAGCCAGTGCACTGGCCCTTGGGCTGCTAAGGCATAGCAGAGATGGATAAACACCATATTCCTTCATTCCTGATCATTCCTGATCATTCCTGATCAGCAGAGGTCCAGAAACTTGCCAACTGAGAGCTTTTTCCCCCAGATTTTCTATATAGAACTATCTATGACCGTTATTGATTCCTCTCCTACAACACCAAATTTCATGCTCAAGGATGGGTTATAGCACTAAAAAGCAAAAGCTTTTCTTGCTCTGTGGGCAACAGGGGTTGGAAACATTTGATCCATCTTTTCAATGTGTGTTTTCCTCTCCCGGGGGGTCTGTGACCTTGGGCTTTGCCCATCAGGGGTAGTAAAACTCATTCTGCAGGCTTTGACATTATCTTCCGTCAGAGAACCCTGAGGCCTTTTTACACTCATTAATTAAAGCTCACATGCTGCCTGGGAGGTAGACACAGGTTATCCACTTCAGTTTAAGTTGGAAAAGGGTAATTGGCTGGTTGGACCTCACAGAGCCAGGCAAGCAGGTGCCCTCCCATTCCTGCCGAGCTCCAAATAACCCAGGACCAGGTTATTTGTGGTGGTGCCACTTTCTCTTGAATCTCTCACAGACAACACAGGGGAATCAAGAGAGCAATAGCAAAAAAAAAAAACACCCTCCTGCCCATATCCATCATCGCCTGCTTCCCCTCTTGCTTTTCTTAGCATCCAGAAGAGAGAAAGAAAAAAAAAAATTTAAAGGCAACCTGAAACCACTCCACACTCCCAATGAGAAAATAAAAATGGATGTTGCAGGCTCATGTGTTCTATACGTTTCCAAATATTTCCATCTGCTCCTGAAATTTCCATTAAGAGTTGCCAAAAACTCTTACAGAATTGTTAACACGATGGTAAATTTAGATTCTTTTTATGGAGAGACGTTTCCCCGCCCTCTTAAAAGTCTGGTATCAATTTGTTCTATCACTGATAAGCCAAAAGGTATTGCTGGGTTTGCCCTTTTGCCCTGCTCGGGGCTCAGAGTGGGCAGAGCCCTTTGCTGGGACGGGCTTGGGGCAGAGAGGCAGCACCTACGTGGGGAGAGGGTCCTGCTGCACCCCTGGGTGTGTCCCCTCCATCCTCCCGGTGTCAGCAAGAACAACAGAAATACCTGGAAAAAAAAATTCCAGCCCATCTGTAACCGGTTTCCCCAGCAAACACACCCTGACTGTTCTTCAGTTTGGAAGCTCCCAAAGGTCAGAGGCTGTTGGTGTGTCCCAGGGTCCAGCCCCTGGTTAAAATCTCGGTGTTAATGAGCAGGTTTCTGTGCTCAGAAGTGTTCAGGACAAGAGCACATAGTGACAGGACAAGGGGGAATGGCTTCACACTGCCAGAGTAGGTTTAGGTTGGATATTAGGAAAAAAATCATCCCAGAGAGGGTGGGGAGGCCCTGGCACAGGTTGCCCAGAGAAGCTGTGGCTGCCCCATCCCTGGAAGGCTCCATGGCCAGGTTGGAGCAACCTGGGCTGGTGGAAGGTGTCCCTGCCCATGGCAAGGGGTGGAACTGGATGAGGTTTAAGGTCCCTTCCAACCCAGGCAATTCTGTGAGGGCAGATCACCACTCACCCAAACAAAAGAGCAGGATGAGGTGGAGAAAGCAGGGAGAGGCTGACACTTCTCCTTGGCCAGGCACCAGCTGCCACCAGAATGTCACTTGGTGTGTCAGCCACGTGCAGTGGATGCTCTCATGAATATCTGCACGTGCAGTGACGCACCAGGGCCACGGCTCTGGCGTAGCAACTGGATTCAGAGGAGGTTGTGTCATCAGGCTGCTTCATCAGGGGTGGTTTGATTAAAATACTGTTGCTTTTTCAGTGAAACAGGGCATTCTTTCCTGTCAGAAAAGAGCCTTTTCGGGCTGGCTCTTGTGGGTGCTCCATTTGGTGAATTAGTAGTGGCATCATTCAGGGCTGATCACGGAGCAAGAGCACGGGGAGTGCTCTGCAATGTTATTTTAAGGCAATTACTCCCTGTGACCATTTAATAACAATCCTGTTCCCACAGCACAGCAAATAAGGGCCACTTTCCAGAGGAGGTACTTAATAGAGATTAAAAGATTCAGAGCCCTTACAAAGAGGCAGAAAGCACCACTCCCTCCTCGGGCAGCAGGGCTGATGTGAAGAACCCCCAGAGTCTGAGCCTCACACAACCTCTTGTTTTGCATCTCGAGACAGACCCCACATGGCTCAGACAAGTGAGCCCTGACCTGAGCTCTGGTGTGACATCAGAGCCCCCACCTCACCTCTCCCTGCCCTCCTGGCAAAGCTGCTCTGTTTTCAGAAGCATTTCTCCTCGTGGAAAGAGATGTTTCTCCCCTCCTGTGTTCCCTGGCTGCTCTGCCAGGCTGCCTCCCCCCCAGTGACCCCCAGTCTCTGAGGATTAAATACACTGCTTAGCAAAACTCCAGTGCAAAAAACCCTTAAAAATGCCTTTAGTTATGAGCAAACCTCTGCTAGAGCACCTAGACAAGTGGGATTGCTGGATGGACACTGTAAGGGCTCTCTAAGGCACTTAGGGATGTTATAAATCATCACCTAATTAATCTGAGTTTTACTCTGGTTAATCTTCCTCAAGGAAGGAGGGAGAGCTGCAAGTCTGGATTCGTGCTCCTGGGGGAACAGCAGAACAATGAGTTCAGGGAAGGAGAATTAAAGACGCCTCATTTCATCTTTTCTGCTTCCAAGATATCCCCTGATGTGCCCCAGAGCTTTGCCCAGCTCGGGGGGGATGCTGTTCCTCTTCCAGATGACTTCTCTGCCCGACTCCCAGCACCACACAAACACAGACATGGACAATCCACGGCAGCTGCCTTTAGAAACGAGCCCTTCCCACCGAAAGGAAACCTATTTGGTCTCCTCCTGACCCATTCCCTGCAATTACACTTATCAGATTTCCCTCCTGGAGCATTTCTTCTTCGAGAGCAACATCCTCCGCTCGGATCCCGGGGATTTCAGGGAGAGCTCTCGCGCTCCGAGGCACCAACAGGAATAAATGTATTGCCACCTGCAGCCTGCTTGGAAAAGAGCTGCTGAAATCACACTTGCAGGCTGCTCTTCAACCTGCTGCTTCCAAATCCCTCAATTATTCAGGAATGATAGGCAACGACCCTTGTTTTATCTTTGTGTAAGTTAATTAGTCCGTTTGACTTCAAATTTCAGAGCTCGATCCGTGTCTGGAGACGTGAGCTTGGAGGAAACAGGGAAGTTTCCATCTGATGACAAGCTTGGGGATATGAGTTATTAACAACCTGGGGTGTTGTTATCCAACCTTGGTGTAAAAAAGATGTTAATGTCAATGAAAACCCTGTTTTTTGTTTATTTTCAGAGTAAAATTTCCCAGTCTTAAGTGTTAAATACACACAGGGATCCACAACTCTGCTGGGATGAGAGGCAGTGTGTTTATGCTGCCATGTATTTTAAGTAGTTTTATCTTAAAAAACACAATATTGTGAAATATTAACATTCTAAGTATTAGTGACTGTGTTCTTAGCCAGATTTGGGGTGGGTTTTTTTTAATATCTGTAGTAAAAAAAAAAATCATATTTGCCTGAAGAACATGTCAAAATTTGAACAGATGGGAGCTTTTACCAAAAGAAGACTGTTTTGCTCAGAAATCATTCCACTTCCAAAGTAAAGTTTCATATCTTTCAGTAAATCTTGGAGCAGGTTTATAAATTCAAAATAAAAACGGAGAAATTTCCTATGTCGAGCTCATAAATGCCAGTTTACAACATTTTCTGGTGTCTTAATGAGAGCCATGTGACCAAAGTTATATATTTGAGGAAATAGCCCAAAGGCACGTATTATTTTACAAGTCCATTTTTAAATGATTTTTAAAATTTTCACACAGGACGTTATTATCCTTTTTTAATTAAAAAATTACTGGGCTATTTTTTTTCCCCCTCCCCATTTTTAAAACGCTCTGCGCCGCACCAGAGAACCAAGTCCTGTCTCCAGGGCCCCAGTGCTCTGCAGATGGTCACACCAGGGACATCAATATTCCCCTTGAAGCTCCCAAAAGCTCAGACTCACCCGTTTTTCCCCCCTCACTGTTGTTTTGGAAAGGGTTGTCTGAGTGCAGCACCCATGATGATGTCAGAGCAGCATCATTAAACCACATTTATTTTATTTAAACCCAGCAAACTAAGACAGTGACCAGAATGGCTCATAATGGTATTGGAGGGGGGAAGACTCGGGGCTGTTGCTGAGCCTCTCCAGTTGTGTGTTGTCAGCTTTGGTGTCACAGGTCTGAGCTCTCTGGTCCTCACAACTTGATCTCCCTGTAATTACCCACGGCCCCATCTCTGTCTGTCCCCATCGATGGGTTCCTATTGAACCCCCAGTAATGGGTTGTAGCCTCCAGCAATCCTCCCTCACGATTTCCAGCTCAGGGAAAACACAGCAGATGAGCCCATGTGCTAAAAGGACTCCAGGCAGTGGTTCCCTGTAAGGTCTCCAGTGGAGCTCTCTGGGGCCTTGGGCACAAGGGGCACCCACCAGTGGTGACCCAGGGGTGGCTTCTGTGTCTGTATGGGTTCAGTCTGCAGCTAAACCCAGCACTGGGTGGGCAGCTCAGGGCTGGCCTAAGGAGAACACACCCCAAGTCAGGCTCAGCAGCAGCACAGGGATGTCCCTCAGCCCACCCTGGCTCACGTGGTGGGCTGGTTCTGCCCGGGATAGGGTTAATTTTCTTCACAGTAGCTACTAGAGGGTTGTGTTTGGGGTTTGTGCTCAGCACTGTGTTGATAACAGGGGGATGTTTTCATTGCTGCTGAGCTGTGCTTGCACAGAGTCGAGGCTTTTTCTGCTCCTCATCCCACCAGTGCAGAGGCTGAGGGGGCACAAGGAGCTGGGAGGGGGGACACAGCCAGGACAGCTGACCCCAACTGACCCCAGGGGTATCCCAGACCATGTAACATCAGGCTCAGCGTGCAAAGGTGTGGGAAAAAGGAGGAAAGGGAGATGTTTGGAGTGATGTTTGGTGTTTGTCTTCCCTCTGACCCATGGTGGAGCCCCATTTTCCTGGGGATGGCTAAGCACCTGCCTGCCATGGGCAGTGGGGACATGAATTCCTTGGTCTGCTTTGCTCGTGTGTGTGGCTTTTTCTTTTACCATTAAAATCTTTATCTCAGCCTGTAAGTTTTCCCCTGGTTCTCTCCCCGCCCCTCCATGGGGGGAGCGAGGGGCTGTGAGGGGCTGAGCTGCCAGCTGGGGTTAAACCACAACCACTGGGAAGGAGCCACGGCTGAAATCTGTCCTGGCATCTCCAACCTCCACATGCGACCACGAGGTCAACACACATCCCCCAGACAGTCCCTTCAGTGGCACCAATTCCACTGTCAAATATTTGCATGGTTCCAATTATAATTTAGCCCAGGACACTCTGCAACACCGAGCCTGGGTCATGGATGAGTTACATCCTTCCCTTAAGCCCAGCCTGCTGGGCCAGAGAAACGCCG
Organism: Neopelma chrysocephalum; assembly: GCF_003984885.1. NCBI lineage: Eukaryota > Metazoa > Chordata > Aves > Passeriformes > Pipridae > Neopelma > Neopelma chrysocephalum. The sequence continues at coordinate 9,868,661 of NW_020897746.1, read as the reverse complement.
GGCTTGCAAGAGTTAAGGACTGGGGGCTGGGAATTAATTAACATCTTCCATCTTCATATGATCTCAGGTGGATACTTTATGTTTTTGTCTGCGGAGGTTTATTTTCCTCCAGATTGATTGGATGAATTGTGTTCCCAGAGATCAGAGAGTTCAGATGGCAGAGGATCCTCTTACCAGAAGATGAAAGCCAATATAATCAACTGCACAACTTCAAAACATGCAGCTTGTTCTTGTTGGCTGTGCCTAAGTTTTCCCTGCAGAGAAGCTGTCGACAATGATTTGATATCAATCCAGTAACAATCCCTGGTTTCTAATAATAATTTGCACTTCAGTAGAAATGTTCATGTGAGGCTCTGAGAACATTTAGCAGATGGTCATTAGCAAAGCTCCCCAGTTCTCCTGCAAGGAAGAGATAACAATTATTAGCCTTGTTTTACAGATGGTAACACTGAGGTGAGGCACTGAAAGGTGAAATAACTCTCCTAATTTTCCATAATGAGCCAGTGGCAACAGATCCATGAATGAAACCCAGGCGTCCTGCTGAGATTACTCCACAAACCCTATATCCTTATCTCTTACAGGAAAACGTGGTCAAAGAGGTGAGCCTGGAAAGCAAAAAGCAAATGACTCAAAGGCAGGATTCATGACACATTTCTGGAAATAAGGAATTAGGTCTGGGTCAATAAATAACTGGAAAACCAGGGGGACGCAATCCGAGAGGCATGTGAAATGAGGATGGATGGAAAAGAAAGAAGATAATAGAAGGGAGGGGAAGGAAAACAGAGCAGCCTCTGACTTTTTATTTCCACTCTTGGTTTCAATCAGTGTTGTAAAATTAAAGGTTAGGCTCGGGGAGAAGGAAGAACGAGCTCCATCTGCTCCTGTGGGGATAAATCTAATGGGTGAGGCTTCGAACGGGAATTGCCGATAACAAAACCCTCCTCCCGATGGTTCCTCACCCTGCAGAAAAGCACCAGCCATGGGGACATCAGGTGTGTTTTGATGGTAAAGACCTGGGCAGGGCAGAGAAACAGGGCTGGGTCTCTTGGGAACGCTGGCTCTGCCCAAGGGCATCCGAATCCACCAGAACACAGGTGCTGGCCGGGCTGGACAGCGCTCCCGGCTCGGCTCCAGCGGCACAGGCCGAGCTGGAGGTGTGTGGACCAGCACTTCAGGGGCTAATTTTAGCTTTCAGTTCCACTGTCTTTGCCTTTCTCACCCAGAACGTCTGGGCTGCTCCCAGGGAGGGACTGGCTGATGCTCCAAAGCGCCCCGCTCACATCACACGCCGAGGGGAGCACGGCCCAGCGCTGGCCCGGCCGGGGAGTTTATAAACAGCCAAATGGAAGCCAAAAGACTGGAGTTTAATCCCTCCAGTTAAGTCATCTAGATTCCTTCTCGCCACCAGCCATCTGATCTCAATCAACAACTCTTGGCCTTCATCTCCTGACCTCGCCGAGAGCCGCAGTGCTGAAGCCTGAAGTAATCTGCATGCAAAATGCTTCAGTAATGATTCCTTCAAAAGGGCTTCTTTTATTATTTCCCAAAAGCCCTCCAATATGAAAGCAGTAGGCAAACAACAACAACAAAGATGGCTTAGTAATATTTTGCCATTAATAATTTGTTAAATGTTCTGCCACTACATTTTCAATACCTAGAATAGAAGCGTGTTGGAAGAGACCTCTTAACATCCATGTGCTGAAACCAACGGTTGGGTATGAAAATGGGATGTGCTTTGAGACTGGAAGTATTGCCAAGTTGTCTGTTTCTCTCATATCAGTTGGATTCAGCAAGGAAATGACACAGAATTAAACATCTGTATCTTTAATATTGATAATTACATCAGCTCTAGGTGCAATGCATTCAGAGATTTATAGAATCACAGAATGGTTTGGGCTGGAAGGGACTTTAGAGCTCATCCAGTTCCACCCCCTGCCATGGGCAGGGACATCTTCCACTAGCCCAGGTTGGTCCAAGCCCCGTCCAGCCTGGCCTTGGACACTTCCAGGGATCCAGGGGCAGCCACAGCTTCTCTGGGCAACCTGTGCCAGGGCCTCCCCAGCCTCACAGGGAAGAATTTCTTCCCAATACCTAATCTAACCCTGCCCTCTGTCAGTGTTAAACATTCCCTCTTGTCCTGTCACTATTATAATACTTTCAGCATCACTCTGTGCACTTCCAGCCCCAGAAAGCCAGAGAGGGAGAACTGTGACCAAGTGGGTTGGAGTGGCTTTGTAGCAAGAAACACCAGGGCAGTCTGAGAGAGCAGCAGTGATGTCTGCACTGGCAAGATCAGACAGAGTTTGAAGGACCCTAACCATGAATTCCAACCACTCTATCCACGGGAGCTGCTATGCAGGTGCTCCTCAGGGGCACGGAGAACCTGCTGGAAGGAGCGAGTGCTCACCACTGGTGTGAAAACTGGGATGGGGATTTTGGAGTGCTTCACCTGGCATTTCTGCATTTTGGAAGCAAATATCACTGCCCACCCAGTGGGATCCCAAATGACACAAGAGACCATTAAGGGCAGTTTTGCTCAGTCACCAGGACCTCAACTTTCCCCCTTCTTCTTTTCCTCACGTCAGTGTGACGTTGGTTGTCTGTATGTGAAATAATGCAGGACATTATTTCACCATTTCACTCTCTGCACATATATATGAAATAGTAGGCAAGGGAGACAGAGGGAACACGATCTGCCATTTTGTCAACTCAAATAATTGCATTACAAAGCACAGCACAGTTCACGTTATTGTGCCCTGTTCCATCAAACTCCCTCCCCAAGGTGCACATGTATCTCAGACTATTGCAGGGGTTGGCAGCTGCTTTGCTGTACTTACTCCTTTTTATTTATTTTTTTTTTTCATCTTGGGGCTTTTAAAATTGATGGGAGGCTGAAGGCAAGAGCTGATGCATTGTAGATGACAACAAAAGAGGCTCCATAAAATTGCTTTTGGCATCTCGTGTGCGTTCCGTCTACATCTTATAAATTACTGCTGCACTGCAGCAATAAAAATAGGTTTGTATTTGGAATTGATTACAGTGAGATAAAGCCTTAATAAAATAAAATTAAAATAAAGTACCGATGCATAAATATTCTGAACACACAGGGGTAATTTGATTTGATAAAATAAAAGTGTGGCTCTTAATTTCTCCCTTTTAAACAGAACACACACTCACATCCCGCAGCACAGAGAAAACTTCAGCAGCTGCTTTGTTCAGGATTCTCAGAAACGGGTCTGTGCCTTCTCGCAGCTCTTCTCTTCAGACATTTTTATGGCACTCTCTGTATCCCCAGCATTCCCATTGCTGACGCAGGGCAACATCCCCCCTGCAATCCCAAAGCGTTCAGCTCAGGCCACTGTGCTTCGTGCAGGGATAAAAAGCTGATTCCTTACCTGTGCCCCTAGAAATTATTCTGTTAACTGGGCTATTTCTGTCCACAGCACATCAGTGCTTTCACCCTGGCTGGGACTGCAGGATCAGCAGAGGGAGCTGGGATATTGTTTTCAGCAATTCTAATATAAATGGGAGGCTAATTTTATTTACAGGAGAAAGAGGGAAACAGCGATTCGTGTTTCGGCATGACCCAGGCCAGGATGCTTTACTCAAGCAAAAGGCTGTTTGACTCAGATTAATAAATTAAGGGTGAGCATTGGCTTTGCATCATAACAAAAGGCAAACAGTCAACCTTTAAAGCAAGGAGAGGCTTAATTGCAGATAACAGTGATGGGGCTGGCAGTGGAATCCAGGGCTGGATCCAGGAGCCGGTGAGACACGGAGCAAAGCACCACATCTGTTCTCCAGCCCAACAGCTGCACAAAACCCTTCGGCCACGTCGCTGCAAGGTGCTGAGCCCCCAACCCCGACAGCACGGGTGGGTGCCCAGCCCTGAGACCCACAGCCCGGGTGATGCCGGGCACGGGGCTGTGACCCCTCGCAGCCCTTTGCACCCCTCTATCCGTGCTGGAAAGCCGCTTTTTGGGGGGGTGGGGGGCAGGAAGCCGCTGCTCTGGCCCCACCAAGGCCCTGCCAGCGCGGCGGCGGGAGCCGGGGCCGAGCCTTTGATGTGGGATGGACGGGATGTGGCTGCGCCTGCTCCCGCCAGCCGGAGCGTGGAGAGGAAAACCATCGGCAGCAACGCTCACAATTACCCCTGTGGAGCAGCCTGAGCATTCCTGAGCTCTCAGTAATGTATGATAAGCTGTTACAAGTAAGATGATCCTTAAAAAAAAAAAAAAAGCAGCACAAAGTGTGTCCCCCCAAACAACCTCCCCTGGGAAAAACACAGGTAGGCCAACAGCGGGTTACTTTTAAATTTCATTTATTTATTTTTGTGTACATTTCTCGTAATTTGACTGACATACCATTGCTATAAAGATGCCCTGCTCTTTGAATATTTCATCCAAGACCACTAGTTTCAAGTGTGGTTATGAAAAGTCACGGCAAACATATGACTGGAAAGAGGTGGTTGGTTTTGACTTCCAGGCAGTTGTTTGAAGCATTTCATAGATGCACACAATATTCAGCAGAACACACGCACACACAATGCTGAGTTACACACACACACACACACACACACACACACACACACACATCTGGAAAACGGTTACAGTGGTTGAAGTTTCAAAAAGGTGTCCTGTCCCCTCTCTCAGCAGCAGTGAAAAACCTTTGGGTATCCTGAGAAATAAAACCAAAGTGTAGTAAAGATGATTAACTTATTCCACCAGCAAGGTTTGGTGGTGGTTTGTTGGGTTTTTTTTCCAAGTCAAATATATTTTCCCAATCTAATTTCTTTTTAAATGAAGACGGTGATGAGAAAGGATCTGGGGCAGTGGAGGTTAAAGAATAGCAGTTCAGTTGTTCCAATATCCTTAATCCAGTACAACATGGATCCTAAAAGCATCTCAATGAAACAACAACATGAAGTAGAAGCCCATCAAACATTACACACGTGGTCCTACTGTCAGTCTCCTATTACTGATCATCCTCAGGAACAGAGCTGAGATGGATGAAGACAACACAGGTTAAGAGAAGGGTTTGAGATGGAGCCAGATGGAGTGGGGGTGAAGGCCAGGTGACCACTGAAGGACTCTAGAGCACAGGGAGGACCCTGAAGTTTGCAGTATCTGCCTGATGAAACTGCACCTGGCTGGGGACAGGGACAGGAGCTCGGGGTGATGGTCCATCCCAGCACGGGGCAGTGCTGGCTCTGCCCTGCTCCAAACCCTGGGCAAAGCCCCTGGAGACCTTCCCCAGCACTGACAGCCCCCTGTGTGCCATCTCACAGAGAGGTCAGCACCTCAATTCTTTTAAATAACACTCTCCAAGTTTGCTATCTCTGGGCCAACCCACCCTCCCCGAGGCGGGGTCTTGCGTTAGGATGCGGCGGTTTTGATTCTCACAAGGAAAGAGTTTCCTCCACGAGGCTAAAAACCGAAAATCGCCCATGATGCACTGGATGCCTTCTCATCTGACACCACCTCTGCTGTTCCTGCCACCGATGTGACCCCCAGTGATGCTCCTGAGGAGCCCCAGAGCCGTAAAGGGCCCCGTGCCCTGCGCTCCCTCCCTGCCAGAGGGGTTGTGTGAGGTGACAGGCTCCGAGCAGCGACGAGCACTGCGGAGGAAACGGGGCCAGCAAAGACTTAAAGACAACAAAAACAAACACCAGGCAATTAAAAGAAGGACGGGAGATGTGGTCTGATGTACTTCTGCCAAGAAATAAATATTTTTACGTTGCCTTTTTTTTTAAAAGCAATTGCATTGTGTGTTTTTTTTTTTTAAGCCTCCAAAATGGTGGAGTTACTCCCTGCACCCCCCCCAACACATACACACACATACACACACACACACACACACACTCTCTAATGCACATACTTTTCCAGCTTTGTAGAGCTACTGGATTTACTTTGAGACAAGTTTCTTGTGCATTTTGACAATTTACTTTGAGACAAGTTATTTGCAAGAAGGCAAAGTTCATGCATGGCTTTGACAGCTCCACTTTCTCATAAATGGTTTTTGAAAAGCAGAAAGCAAATGAGGGCCAAAGCTCCATTTAAAGTTCACCTCGGATGCCTGAAAAGCATTTATACCCACATCCTTCTGAGGTCCCTGCTTTATGAACTTCTAATGAATTCCACATTCTGCTACCCAACGTTTCTTATACACAGGGGGAAGAAAAAACAAACCAGAAAACCAATGCAAGCTGTCTGAAAACAGATGCACCACAGCGTCCAGGCTGCCCAGGGAAGGGGTTGAGTCACCATCCCCAGTGGGATTTAAAAGATGTGTAGATGTGGCACTTGGGGACATGGTTTAGTGGTGGCCTTGGCAGTGCTGAGTTTGTGGCCGGACTCAATGATCTTAAAGGTCTTTTCCAACCTAAACGATTCTGTGGTTCTGTGATTCTACTATTCTTTATCAGAAAGGCTGGGGAGGCTTCTGAAGCAGCAGAGCACCTTTCAGAGAGGAGAAATGGGGATAAAAAGAACAAAAAGTGATGGTTTTGAGCCCCCAGTCTTGCTTCTCTCACCCAGGTCACACCCACACGGGATTTCCCCCAGACGTCTCTTGCAGAGCAAGAAGAAGCTGCTCAGTAGTTGCTCCATCATTTCTGTAGGATTTGTGTCCCTCCATCCCAGAGCTGACACTTGGCCAGAGGGTGCCTGGGTGTCCCCCAGCCCTGCCTCGAAGCAGTCCTGGCCACCTGAGCCCCCCTCTCCAGGTCTGAAGGCAAACTCGACAGAGGAAAGCCTGGCACGGGACTTGGAAGAACCAAGCACTTCACAAACCAGACTTTAATTTTCAGGTGGAAAATGATTGTTTTCTCAGAATTCCAGTGTGATTTTAGTTAGTGATGTGACACAGAGCATTTCACCAGCTAAACTGAACCCTGGTGTTAGTCAATCCCCTCTCAACTGGTGCACCCAACTGGTGCTTCTCCTACTAAAAACTAAAGTGAGTAGGTTTCTCCAGAAGCCTCCAAGATGTTTAAAATACATTTTTTTTAAAAAAGATGTCTTATCCCCATCCCTAATTCTAGAGCAAACCAGGACACTAAAAAAAAAAATCTAAATTGCTATAAATATAATTTGAAATAATAATTAGCCATTACTGCCATCCCAGCTGTTAGGAGATAGTACAGGGATTCCATATGGCTCAAGGGCAGGCTGGGAGACACCTTCAGCACCTCTTGGATAGTACCAGAAATGGATAAATAATAAATAATAAGAACATGAGAAAGAATAATCAGCCTTCCACATGTAAGGAAAAGCAGAGACTTTCACAGTTAGAAAACAAACGATGGTACTGTAAAAAAAAATCCCAAAAATGAAGTCAAATAAGGACTTGCATTACAGCAGGTTGGAAAGTCTTCTCCTTTCTAACATGTTCAGAACACACAGGTGCTTTCCCTGTGCCCTCTTCAATACCAGAGACCACTGGGCAGTGGTTGCTTTTCCATTGTGCTCGTATTTTGGGGTTTTTTTTCTAGCCAAAATTATGTAGAAATATCCTTGTTACAAATTTCCCACCATCTCGAGAAAAAGCAGATTTCACACCTTAAGACAGAAACTCTAGAAATTCCACATATTGATGCTAAACATGGATCTTTGCCAATAAAACTGTAATTCCTAAATTGAAAATTCTGGATGTTTTTAGAGGTTTGGGTTTTTTTGATGAGAAATTACAAGTTTTACTGCAATTCGTTTCCAGCTTACAAGAAACTACATTTAGCAGCTTCCCCCCCGATGTACTGCTATTAAAAAATAAATGCAAAATCCCAACTATTTTGTGTGTTGTGACTATTTCCCCTGGCCCAGGGACAACTCTCACCAAGCACAAACTGCTCGAGTCACTATTATGGAGCAAACAAAACAGTGGCCGAGCTCTGGAAATTCACTTTACACACAGATTATAAAGGGAGCATCTGGTGTCAAATCCTGGTTTTGGTGACACTCTGTTTTGAACCCCAACCTGCCAGAAGCCCCCCCAGAAGGCACAGTCCATGCTGTGGGTGTTTATATGCAAGAGTCATGACTAAATTTGGGCTAAACGTGGACGGAGAGCTCTGCAGCTGCACCTGTACATGGGAAAACTTGATCCTGGCTGAGCGGCTACGACAGAGACTGTAATTCATCTTCAAACACACCTTTTTGGCTCTCACGAGGCACTTAATCTACATCTCTCCAGTCTGGCTGTGTAAATCAAGGACACCTGGCCCTTCCTGGCTTTTTACAGCATCTATCCTGAAAAAAAAAAACCCACATGACTGAGCTGAGAAACACTGAAGGCTTTTGGATATTGTTCCAGGACACTCCGAGATGGTTGAATGTTCTTTCCTAGAGGGAAAAAACCCAAGACGTGGCAGACCCCGATACCTCCATCACAGAACCTCTGGGGAAGCTGTCTCTCTGTGTGTTTTTGGAGGCCATGGACATTCCTGCAGCCAGGCTGCTCCTTCCAGCCCTCAGACATTGGCCCCCTCTCCCTGCAGCACTTATCTCCATCCACCTTCTGGCACCGTTTGATGCATGATGGGTCACAGCCTTTTGGAAAGACCATGGTCTGCTCTCTTTATTTTCTCAAAAGTAATAATTATCTGGGGTAAAACCAGACTGAATCTGAGCTGGCCTGAATTATTCCTGTAAGATAAACCAAACAGAAACTTTCCTGATCGGTTCAATAACGCTTGGGGTGTGTTTAGTCTTCATTCAAGAATTACACCATTCCGAGTTTCCTGGATTTAGCTAAGCCCAAAAGCGAAAGTAACGGATCAAAATACCCCGAAATAAAACTTCTAGGAAGGGTTTTCAGGTCTGGCTAAAACCGTACAGCTCTGGAAATCGCCGAAAGGCGTCTGATCTTTTGAGATTTCCATCCCTACTTCCAGAGCATTTAAGGCGCTTCCAAGCTCTTCCCAGCTTATCCTCGTGGTACCTCACAGCCCCAGCTGGACTCCTGCCCCATCATTTAGAGAAAACCAAGAGCCTTTCGAGGAAGGAAAGGCGGCCCATCCCGGCTGCTGGCAGGGATGAGCCGCCCCGGAGCGACGCTGCCGCAGCTCCGGAGCTGCTCCGCTTTCCCACAGGGATTTTTAATGGAATGGCAGCGAAGCACGAAGGGAGAAGCTCTTGCTTCAGCTGGATACCTGCAGGGTAGCGAGTTCCTGGCTTGTGGCTTCCCCTCAAGCAGGGACTGGAAAGCACAGGCAGCTCCTTCCTCTCCCAAAGCCGAGCTGGCTGGAGGCCCCTTTCCCTTCCCTTCGCTCTGACCAACCGCCGAGAAAAGAGGCCGCCAGTAAAACCCCCGACAGTAAAACATAAGCCATGAGGGTGACTGAGACTGAGTCAGGTGTGGATGGAGGCAAAGGGCTTTTGAGCAACCCAGGGGGGCACTAAAGGAGGCCACGTCATAAACATCCTGCAGCCCCAATTGCTCCCGCTGGAACGGCACTGCCGGTTGTGCAGGTCCCTCAAGGATTCACTCGTCCTGGTGGCCTGGAAATTAGATATTTCCACCATTAGGCTTGTCAGAGACCACCTTAAAATGTTTAGCCATTTCTCTCTCAGCTCCAGAGGCCTCTCCCGTGCTTTTCCCATGGTTTAAGTGGGAGCTCAGCAGGGGAAGCAGCGACGCACAAGGCCACGCAGCAGCAACACGTCTTGGTTCACTTGTAGTTTTTTTTACCCTGTGGGTTTCTTTTTGCATTTTAGATTTTGCTTCCCTTGCTGCAGTTGGGGATGCAGTGGCAACCTGGGACTTGTGAGCAAACCCACTGCCCCCAGATCTGAGCCTGAAGGAGTACACGGGGAAAGAAAGGCAGCTCTCAGCAGGCTGTGCACTCGATGGAATCCGTGGTTGTGTCCTGCCCTCTCTCCCTGCTCCTGACTTTCCCCTGGCAGGGTGATTGGCACAGCTGCCTACAAGAGGACTCATTTTGTCCCTATGCCATTAAATCCACCACTAAATTTACTGCACTCTTTTAGACTCCTCATCATTTATACAGCACACAGGCCTTTGTGTCCGGACTGGCACCACCAGCTCCTGGCTGTGTCTATATGCATCTGCAAACACCTAAAAACTGAGATTCAATGAGCTTTTTCTGGCCCTGTTTACTAACAAAATCCACTGTTTCCATGGTGTGGGGTTATGTGAAGGAGCAGTGTCCTTTCAACCTGTCACTGCCCAGAAAGCATCTCCTCCAGCCACGGTCCGGGAGAGAGAATCTCCCAGCGCTGCCAGAGCACATGTCAAATTTCATATTCCCCATCTGCTCCAGTAAAGGCTGAGCTGAAATATTAATTAGGAGATCTGATCCCTTCTCACCAGAAACAATCTGGATTTTATAGCCCAGGCAGAGGCCAGCAAGGCAGACAAAGCTCTGGGATACATCCTTTGCTGCTGGTTAACGGCTTTCAAGGAAACAAGGAACCTGGCGGGAGGACACAGACTGTAAAACATGTGGACATCTGGTCTGCTCTGTCCACCCTCCATCTCCCCCGTGCTCACCCCCCACCTCCTCAGTGCATGTTCAGAGCAGAGAGAGGCGACTCCTCTAACATAAACAGCCGTAACATGGCAATAAAGATTAATGAGTAAAACTTGCCATTTTATGTATAATCCGTGGGGATTTACAATCATTAATCTTTATTAGTGCGTAATAACTGTTTAGACATTAAGGACAGATTCTCAGCTGGACAAAACTGGCCTTATTCCAGCCAAGCCAATGGAGCAATGCCAGTTTACACCCTCCGAGCTCTAAATGAGACCCATTCCATCTGTAGGAATCATATCACTGACAGTATTTCCCCAACAGCAGGGGCAGAGCAGTGAAGGCAACTATTTGTCTTTCCCTGTATCCGAAAAAGAGAGCTGCATGTGTCCAGGAAGCTCAACAATAGACATGTCAATAAACATGAGGAAATTCAATGAAAAAGCAACAGCAACAAAAGGAACCCCAAGGAGCGGGGAAGTGAATGATTTTTTGAGGCAAGACCATGAGATCTGGTTTGGCAGGAGCGTAACTAAGAGGGATGTAGCAATCTTTGGCATGTGGAAGAGTGAAAGCACCAAGACGGGCTCCCAGAGTTCCTCTAAGAGGAACAAGATGGAAGAGAGGGAAAAAAAAAAAAAGAGCATCTTGGCTGGCTTTTCTGAGAGAGGAGTTTGGGGGTTGTTTTTAATAAAAAAGAGGTCTATTAAACAAGGGAGCTGGTGGGAACCTTGTCTGAACTACATCAGACCAGCCACTAAAGCAATGCTGTGTTGGCTGAGTGGGATTTCCTCTTCCAGAATGTCCAGGGAAGAAAGGAAATGTGCAGGTATACACTTGGCTTGTAGCAAGCATGGAGAAATCCCAGCCAAGGGGTCTGCTCTCAGCACCAGGCACTGCTCCCTGCCTGGGCAAAGGATCTGGCAGCCCCTTCCCACCAAGGAGCAGCAGCACTGACCCGACAGCACGTGCTGATGGACACGGAGATCAACTGCAAATCTTTTTTGAGAGCTTTTTCTGAGTAGTGACCCATCAACTGCCTCCTCCATCACACAGGGGAGGCCACCTGCCTCCAGAAATGGTGTTCCACCTCTTCAACAAGTCAGAGCTGCCTCCTTCCTCACCAGTAAACCTGACACAGGCCAGGGAAAACACAGAAATACAGTACAGAGATATCTGTGTAAGGGTTTGTACACCTGGAAAAAAACTCCAGAAGAGATGGGCATTGCACCCACTGCAGCAGCATGTACCTGGTGGTTAAAAACAGTAACCAGAAAATGCCCTCTTTCAGATTTAAGGGGCCAGTGGGCTCTTGGAGACCCAGAAAACAGCTTTCCTGCCAGTGACACTTCAGAGCTGTAGCGATGGCAAGGCCTCAGACATTCAGAAGATTGCAGGAACATCAAGAGCTGTAAGGTGGGAGGAAAGAAGAGGAGGAATATCATGCCCAGGGATACCCAGGGATGGGCTGTGCCTCTTTCCTGCAGCCCAATAACCTGTGGCAGAGCAGAGAGACCCTCCCTGCCCTGCAAAAGGCTCCCTGTGCTGGAATCCATCCCCAGCTGGTCCAAGTCACAGCTCAGTGCTGAGTTCCAGCAGCTTTGCTCTCCTCCCTGCTCCCTGGTGGAGTTTGGGTTCTTTCAGTTTTATGGCATGAGACCTGTGTCTTTAAAAATCCCAGTTCAGGGCAATCCAACAGGCTGCCCACAGTCCTGTGCTGTGTGAGCACAAAAGAGCTTTCTGAAGAACAGCTTTAAGCCTCAACACCTTGGCTGCTCAGAGGTCGGGACAGGCTTAATGTCCCAGCAACCACATCTGTCCAAGGCAAGGCTGTGCTTGTGTTACAGCCAAGCAAAGACCTGGGCAGTGACCAAAGGCTTTTCATCTCCACAGAGGTTACAATCAACTCACAGAGAGAAGAGTCTGACTTTCATCTTGCAGCCCAGTGTTTTTGCAGAGCTTTTAAGCACACAGGAGTCTCTGGCTCTCCTCCCTGAACCGAGGCCACCAGCTCAGGCTTCTCTCTAAGAAATCCCTGGGTCAGGCCAAGCCTAGTGTCCACACATGCCACGAGGGATGCAGGGACAGACCAACAGCCTCTGCATTCTCCCCTCCACAGTGGTGATCCCTCAGATCACTGTTTTCATCCTCATACGGATCCACACTTACTCTGGGCTGACGCAAACGACTTTTAAAGGAACAAAGTCACGGAGAATGAGCAGGGAAGGGAAGTGATTTGTTGCCTGCCCTATTGTAATGTCATTAAAACAAAGGGATTAGAGGGCCCAAGCACTGCAAGAGCAAAAAGCATAAAAGCAAGCACTCAGCATGCAGTGTGGAGGCATGTAGGAATCCTTTTAGAGGGTTACTAGCTGCAGACAACACTGACATTAATTTTCTATTGGAAAACGCTGGTGACATTAATATCTGCTATTAATACTGAACTTTGACAGTATCTCATAAATTCAACCTGTCAATTACAATGGCACTGAAATAAAGGTGCTCTGAGGTCAAGGAGATGCGGTGTCCAAATGAGACTTATATTCCAGGAGAAAAGCGGCAAAAACAATCTTTAACAAAAGCATCAGATCCATATGTAGGAAAACCAAAGGGTGGTTTTAAATGTCATGTTTTTCAAAGCGAGAATTGATGCTGGAACCACGTCTATAAACTGGCTGGCTGGACTTTTAGCTGCAGCTGAGGACAATCAATCAAAACAGCTCTGTGACTCTGAGAAAGTGAGAGAGAGAAAACACACACACAGACACACCATGGAATATGAGAGGGCAGATTACGAGCCATGCGAGGCCTCTTAAAATTACACTGTGAAGTAAAACATCCTCGTGTTTCACCCGCCACAAAACGCAACCTGAAAGGTTCCCCTCGGCACGGAGCGGGATGTGGAGCTCGGCGTGACCGAGGGAGGGGAACCTCCTCCCCCAAAGTCTGCGTGACCTGTGAGCTGCACCCCAATTCCTGCCAGCCCTCTTGGAGCCCCACCCTGAGGGGCACAAGGGTTGATAAACCCCCGTGAGCAAAGCTCTCCTATCTCTTGTTTTCGGGTTCACAGCCACCCCCGTGGGCACTGCCAGCCGCGGCCGTGCTGGTGGCAGTGGCAGCCCAGGCACTGGCGGTGTCTGTGTGCGCCTTCCAAAGCGTTGGCGTGTCCCCAGCACCAGAGGTGCCACCTCTGGGGAACCCCTGCTCTTAAATTCTGCCCTCCCCATCAGCCCTTCCAAGGGATCGCTTCCCAAAATACGCTCGGGCTGTTCCGGAAGCTCAGCCCGCACCAGTGGAGTCTGGAGCTGCTAAACTGGGAGAGCAAGAGCTGGACCCCAGGCTGAGTTACCTCCTGCACAACGAATAATGCAGAGCAAGGCTGGTTTCTAGCTGGGGTTTGACTCGGAGAGGCTGTGCCAAAGCGATGGATGGGGATGGAAAGCACGTGGAGGGGCAGGAGGCACAGGCAGTGCCCTTCACAGGGCTGGGAGAAGAAGGCCAAGGCCCTCCTGGTCAGGAGAGGCAGCTGGGCGGGTGTGGCTCAGTCCAACAGCGTGAAGCTGGAGCGGCCTCGCTGCAGCCCCACAACACCTCACAGTGCACAGTCCCCCCCTCTCTGGACAGTAACTGTGTGACCCAAAGGCTGAGTGATCTGTGTCTCCCTTCCCACCCCAACAGCCCCTGTTCTCCTGCCCTTGGCTGGCAGCTTTTCTCCAACAGCAACGAGCCCCCGGCAGGGGTGGGCTGTGGTGTCCCTGCATGGTTTCCAGGCTGCAGTTCCCACAGGACACACCTGCAGCCCATGCCAGAGCCTAGTGCTCCTGCTGCCTTCAGCATCCCAAACCACGTGCCAGCACGGGCTCCTGGGGAGCACCAGCACTCCCAAAGTGTGGGCAAGCACGGAGGGACTGCTGCCCACACAGTGCCGAGGGCCCTAGAAACCAACTCCAAAGTAATCCCATATTTCACAGGTGTTGTGCCATGCATCCTGTGATCCTATCCCATCTGGAGAAGGAGAGAGGAACTCCCTTTTAGGCCCAAAGCAGCTCATCCCCAGCCCAAGGGAGCCTCGGGCACTGCAACGCTGCTGGGCCCGCGGGCAGGCGGGCACCGACCACGCAGCCCCCTCCTCACCTTTGTGCAACTCATCCAACAACCTCCTTCCCTCTGGGGCTTTTGTCCCAGACACCATCCCAGCGATTCCCACTCCAGACCCCATAACCTGCCTGCTGTGAGGTGCTGGGACGTGGGACAGGGGCTGTCCCAGCTGGGGGCTGGCAGTGCCCCCCAGGCTGGGCTCGGAGCGCGGTGTCCGGAGAAGGGGCACCGGGACCTCCCTTTCTTACACCTCACACTCTGTGAGAGCAGCTCGAGCAGCTGCAAGTTCTTGCTTATAAATTCCTTTTACGATGCACATTAAATATTTTCCACAACAGAGACACTTCTCCTCTTCTTCCCCTTTTCCTCTGACACCTTTTCCCCCAGCGAAGCCCTACGACTGCTGCTTGCTGTGGCCTCATTTAGCATCATCATCGTCACCACGCACTCATCCTCATATAAAACAGAAATCTATTCCATCAAGCACTTAACATAAATATTAAAATAATGGAAGGGACAAAATATAAATCTACATACAACTTCATGACTACCATAGCACCTATTACCATGACAAAGCAAATTCTGGTTCACAGGGAAGGGAAGGGGGATGAGGAGCAAGTTAGGAAGAGGGACTTCGACTGTCATTAAATATGTAAATCACTCTTTTAAATTCTTTTTTTTTTTGTTGTTTTGTTTTTGTTTTAAGGTTACCAACCTTATTAAAATTCATTTCACTAACCAGCTCGTTCTATGTCACTATGGATACCAAAGAACCCTTTAAAAAACTTCGGCGAGGTGGGGGTTTCTCAGAATAAAAAAACAAAACAAAACAAAAACACGGCGACTTTCTGTTGGTGCTTCCATGACAAGTCCTGCCACGCGCCCCTCCCCTGCACCCACCAGTCCACAGAAGGGCAATTCATTTACAACTCCAGTTCTCAGTCTCCCAGGATGAGCTTGACAAAAGAGGCGACGTCTGTCTCTTTGGATTCGTGCAGGGTGAAGAAAGGATGTTGCTGAGAAAGAAAAGAGAGAGAAAACAGCAAAGTTTATTATTCACGACGCTGAGGACCGAACCAAAAACCTTTTCAGACGACTCTCTAGACAGTAAAAAAGGGTTTGGCATCAGCACCATAATATTGGGCTTTCCATGTTTGCAGCTGAGGCAAGTCGGGGAGTCCCAGGGGCCACTCCAGGAAAGCTGCAGAGCTGTGCTGCCCTCATGGATTCCTTCTAAACCCTGGCCTGGCTGGGAGGGCTGAGTTGGGCTGCTCTCAGTGCTAAAACAGTGCCTCCATCTCTAGCACATTGTGCCCCTCGGAGTTCTGCTGCTCCTCCCAAGGCGGTGGTTACCCATCCCACCAGCTCCAGCAGGAGCAAGGAAAACCTTGCAGGAAGGCTGACTGCAGTGGGTTTTCCCTCAGCTTCCTGCTTTATCTGTGTATTTACCCTCTGGTGACTTCTGAGTCTCATTTCTTCCCTGAATTGCTCCTATTTGCAGCAGGACATGGCTCCGTTACCCCAGCCACCGCACAGGAAAGCCATCCCGACTGGAAAACCATCCGCACTTGTATGTTTAACTACTTAATCCTGACCAACATGGGGAGACATCCTGCCAGAAAATCTTGCCTACATTTCAGCACGAATGGAAAAATACGTGTGAGGAGGGAAAACACAACCAAACACCCTCTGACAGCAACAGAAGCCCCTCTCAACCAGCACCAGCGATTCCCTTTGGTACCGGGGGCTGCAACACGTCAGCTGAGATCAGCCCACTCCCACCTGAAACCCCCAAAACGCTGCTTGACACCCACTGTCCTGGCAGAGAAGTGGATTTATTTGTATGGAGAGTGTCAGAGAGAACCAAAAGGCAGCCAGGGCCCTGCAGGGCTCACAGTGATCTCTCTCTGTGCAAGGTTGGAGGAGTCCAGTTTGAATCCAGACCCTCTTATTTCAAGATAGGTTTTTAAAGACAATTTAGGATTTCCAGGGGTTTGGGTTTTTTTTCAAGCTGCCCCCCCTCACCTCAGTCCCTAAGCACTGGCTGTTTCAATGATTGTTTGTGGCAGTGAGAAGGGCAAAGAAAAGAGATTTTCTAAGGTGGGCTTGAGTGGAAAGTTATCGAGGCAGCTCTGAGGAGATGGGAAGCGACCCAAAGACACACCAGAAAGGAATAGGAAGCACAATTATGTGGGAAACAGGGCTGAAATGGGTTGAGGCAAGGATCCAGGCAAAATTTAAGGTCTCCCTAGGTCAGACAGTCACAGGAATTGAAGCGTCCTGAATAACTCTGGGAGAGGTGACCTAAATGACCTGCCGTGTTATTATCCCAGCGTGATGCCTCTGCTTTCACATCCCAGTGAAGTCACACCCAAAGCAGAGCTCCCACAGCCTGGAAGCACCCCCAAGCGTGACATGGGTGGCAGCAGTGACCTGTGGCCCCGTGTCCCAGTGAACCCAACCCCTCTGCAGTGCCTGAGTCCCCTGTGCCAGGCGGGATGTGCTCCACGCCATGCGCAGACCACCGGCCCTGCAGTAGTTTCACGCTCCACTTCACCTGGGGAAGTGGGTTTGAAAATGAAATTAAGCACCCATATCAGTTTTCCTGATGCTCAAGATAGCACAGAGTCATATTTTCCATGAGAAACCTCAATTCCACAGGAAAGCAAGGGAGCAGTCTTGGTCTAAATGACAAGTCCAATCCAGTACCGCAACTTAATGCCATAAGAGAGAGGAAAAAAAAACCCCAACAAAACAGCAACCCTCAACCACAGGACCTCACAACATTCATGTCAGCCATAAAATACCACAGCATTGAGATACTCCAGAGAGGTGATCCAAGAACCTAATTCAATAGAAATGCACTCGCTTGCCAGTGGGAATTAATGCTGCAACAGACGGAGCTGCTTCGGTGAACCTTTTTGATAAAAGGCCATTTGGCAAAGTTCAGAAATTTGCTTAAAATAAATATATGTATTTATTCAATAATATACCAAAAAAAAGGTTTTTTTTTAAAAAAAAAAAAAGTCATAAACCTAGGGCCTCCCTTTGTTTGAAACCAGTATTTGGGCAAACTGTGTGTCAATCAGAGCTATATATAGTCTAATTGAATTACAGGGCCCAGCACGAAATGCCACGGGAATTATTCATTGCTCACAACTCAGGTTCAAGAGGTACGTGGATTTCTAGCGTGACCTGCAGCCAGAGCACCCTAAACCCTGGCACCTTCACACCTCTGAGCAGACAGTGTGAGGTGACAATGACACTGATCCTCCAATGGTTTGTCCCAAGAATTACAGCTCGAGGGATACCAATGCCTGAGGAACTTCTGCAGCAGTTTCCAGCCTTAACCCAGAAGATCTTGCCACTGGCACCAGTAAGGGGTGGGAATGTAGGGACAAGCAAGCATTTGGGTCAAAATCTTCAGAAACAACCAAGTTAGGCACCTTCCTGCTTTTAGCAAGTTGTGAATGAGGTGAGAGTAAAAAAAAGGACTAGATGCCTACTGGAGTGAAACACTGACTTCCTAAACTCTCCTGCTTATTGCCAGCTTTTAGGAGCACCAGGATCAATACCAGAGAGTAGGAGAGAGAAGCCATGAAGATGTGGAGCCCTAGCAGACAAATCTGCCCAAAAGAACCTGTTCTTGCCAGCTGCAGCCCAGAGCAGTGGCTGAGCAGACACCAGTGTCTGCACTGGGAGGTCACCCAGAGCCCTGCCCTGCCCCGTCCCCAGCCTTTATTGGCCTTTTCTTCCTCAGTTATTCCTCTGTCCCAGACGTGCTCCCAGCAAACAGTCTCTGAGCAGTAGATGAAATTCAATAACCGGAATTATTAGTCACAGACTTGTCTCTGTCCCTAACATCCAGGAATTACTCTGTCCAAAAAGCCTCCTCTCCAACGCACCATGGCAGTAAGGGGGCACTCAGCTCCTGCAGCCCATGTGGAGCATCCAGGGCACACTGAGGTGTCTGAATCCATCACACAAACCCAAGAGGAGGATTTTATCCTCACTGATTCTTCACAGCCTCATTCTTTTCCCTTAGCAAATCTATTACCTGCTTTTACCAACTTTTCTCCCTTGATCTGACTGGAAAAGCACCTGAATGAGATTTCAAAGAGCATCTCTGACTGGCAGTCACCCTCCCAGGACCCTGAAGTGTCACAATTCTCACGTCTGTTATGAAAAAGGAGATGCTAAGCATCCCAAATCCTCATCACTACTGGAATCCCTGCCTTCAGCATCTCCCTGTAACCCACTGCAGCTCTGAACCAACACACTGCTTGATGCAGCCACACTCACCATAAGCTCTGGGTATGTTGGCCGTTCTTTGGAATTCTTCTTCAAGCTTTAATGGAGAAAAAAAAAAGAAGAAGAAAAGATTAAAAGTTACATTCTGTCTGCAATTTAAGCCATAAAATTATACCATGAAAAAAGCAAGGTCTCAAGCCCCTGGAGAATAAGTTCAGCTACTCATCCATGCTGAGCAAACTTAAACCTTGAGCACACAGCCAACATGATCAAAGGCCAGTCAGATCAAGCAACACAGGGCTGGGTACACAAGTGCTCTGAGCTCAAGGTCAAACAGGACCTGGACACACCACAAACACCAGTTAAGACACTGCCTGTTGCTGGTGGTCAGGTACAACTGGGTTTTTGGATGCCCTGCAGCAGGCCAGTGACTAAGGGAATGGATACGGCCTCCAACCTCTGACTGGGAGCAGTGACTGAGTGGCTCCAAAGCACGTGTACAACTATTTGTTTATCCCCGTGCCATTATCAGCGGGGACGGTTCCATGGGACATCCTTTTTTTTCTCCTCTCCTACAACAGATGGCTCTGGAGGGTTGTAGCTGGGAGCTATTTTGGTTCCCCTCCAGCAGAAAATAGCTTTTTTTAAAAAGACAGGACGTAATCTCTACTCACTTCCTGGCAGTGTATTTAGGGGAAAGACACTTGGAGCAACTTGAAAAGATCTTCACACACGTACGCGGCGGTGGCGGGGAAAAGGTGTCACACTGAGCAAAACAAAAGTGAGAACCTCGGCGATGATAAGTCGCTCCTCTGCTGGGATTTGCAGGAGCCCAGAGGAAGCAGGGGACACACACTGAATAGATATTTCCTGCTTGCTGTGTGTAGAGGGCTCGTGTTCAGTGTCATGTTGTGAATGGACAGAGGAACCGAGGGCCGAGACGTGCCAACAGCGCCGAGCTGAAGGTACGGGATGTGTCACATCCTCTGAGCTCCAGAGCGGCCCAAGCCAAGATGACAAGGTGAATTTCAAGGTTAGGTGTGCCCAGATTTGGTATAATCCTCTTAATTTAGACCCTCTGTGAATAAAAACCTTGCTCCTAGGTTATTAATACCAGGAAATCTGGTGACAAATTACTGAAATCAATGTAAATTTTCAGGAATTAAGAGTCATACTGGGATCTGATCCTGACTCAGACATCCTAGGAACCTTCCTGCAGTGGATACAGGTGATCAGACTTCACTGTTCCAGGCAGCAGATGGATTAGACATAGAACTGAGCCAGGCTTGATACACTGAGTGGATGTGACCTGGTTTGGTGACAGAAGAAATTCTCAGATTCCAGCAACACAAAACTAGTGCAATCTGCAGCCAAACTCCCTGTTCTGAGTCCATGCCAACAGTGCTGGCATTGACAGATCTTCAGTGATCCTGAAGGGCAGGATTTGCAAAGAGAGGAATCACCACATGCTCCCCAAAGTGGCCGTGGATGTAACTCCTAAACCAGCCACAGCTTGAGCTGCAGGACACCGGGCTTGCAAGAGCAAATCCCTCAGTGAGGAACAGCCTGCCTGGCACGAACAGGCAGCTTGGCAATAACAACCAGCATGGGAGAACAGCAGCTGGTCCAAAACCTCAGCGTGGGCCTTGCGAGAACGGTGGGCATTTGGGGAGGGGGTTTTTCCGAGGCAGCTCCCACCTCTGCAGACACGGAGCAGTGTGGGCACGGCAGGCATTCCCCAGCACGGGTCGGTGGGGAGGGGAGGAGCTGAACCACGGGGACACGATGAAAACATGCCTGGACACGACTCCCAGGAATCCGAACGCCGGCACTGAGAGTCCCCGGGCAGGAGTGGCTGCTAATCCCCTTCCTGGGTCACGGCAGAGCCGGCCGGGCTCTGGCCCCGACCCTGGCACCGGGGAACAGTCTCACATTTCTGTATTTGTCGATGTGCCGTCCTTTCTTGGCCACCACACAAACCCACCATCCACCTGCCAACTTGGCAGGTGGCGCGGGGCACTGCAGCGCCTGGAAAATCCAGCCGCCTCCCCGGCGGTTCCAGGGAGCTGGAGGGAGCGGCAGTCAGGAGCTGCGGGGCAGCTGCCAGCTCTGTGAACCACGGGCTGAGGGCAGCTCTGAGCCTCCCCGGGCGCTGCAGAGCCGGAGCTCTGCGCAGCTCTCACAGCTCCAGACAGCAGCGTCTGCTCCAGCCCCGTTCCTGCGCCGCAGCCAAACTCTCCCGCTGCTTCCAGCGCCGTGGAAAGCAGAGGAGCAGCAGCTGGAGGGCCTCGGGAGTAAGGCAGAATCTGACAGGGGCCACCACAGGGCAAACTCTGCCCTCAGAGCTGTGCCCCCTGGGAGTGGAAGCAGAAGGAGGTGGTCATTCCATATCCTGCTCCCCCTTCCAGCCGCAGGGACATGAGGGGGCTGGAGGAGCCCCCTGACTGCACCTGCCTGTGCACACAGGAACCCTGTGCTGCTGCTGGGGGGGCAACCAGAGCCTCCTAAACCCCTTCCTCCTCCCCAAAAGGGACCGAGCCTGTTGCTCACCACCCTCACAGCCACCATCACCACTGCTCTGCCCATGCAGTGCCAGGTGCCCACCAGCCCCAGCGAGGGCACATTCTGCCCAAAAACCGGGTTTGTACCCCCAGGAGCTGCCTGTGAGGACAGGGGCACAGGAGGCTAACGGGCAGGTGCGTCCCCCAGCCTCCCCCCAGCACGGCAGAGGCCGGGGAGGCGTTTGGTGTTTTACCATTGCGAGGTAAAATCGACGAACTCCGCTGAGAACTTCTCCGCTGGGAGCTGCGGCGACGGCTCCTCCACCACCTGCTTGAGCTGCTGGAAGGGCGTCCCCCAGGAGTCGTAGGGAAAGCGCAGGATGGCCAGCTCGATCTGGGGACACACAGCCCACACCTCAGCACTGGTGCTGGACACCCCACAGCCCGCCCACCCCATGGATTTTGGACTCCCGTGTGCCCCACCCTGGGGTGTGTTGTTTTTTAGGTTCCACACAAATTGGAGGGCAGGATCATCTCTGCTACGGAGATGGGCTGAAGGATCTGGGATTGTTCAGCCTGGAGATGAAAAGGCTCCAGGGAGACCATAGAGCCCCTTTCAGTGCCTAAAGGGGGTTCACAAATAGGAGGGAGAGTGATTTTTTACATGGGCAGACGGTGACAGGACAAGGGGGAACAGTTTTAAACTAAAAGAGGAGAGACATAGATTAGAAGTGAGGAAGAAATTCTCCCCTGTGAGGGTAGGGAGGCCCTGACACAGGTTGCCCAGAGAAGCTGTGGCTGCCCCATCCCTGAGTGTGTCCAAAGCCAGGCTGGACAGGGCTTGGACCAACCTGGGCTAGTGGAAGGTGTCCCTGCCCATGACAGGGGGTGGAACAAAAGCAGCTTTAAGGTCCCTTCCAAACCAAACCACTCTATGATTTCCTCACCACCCTGGCCATAACATCTTGCTTAACCTCCCCCAGCAAAAGGGTTAGGCCAGAGGAGATCCACATGGATCCATACTCAATTCCCTGTTACCCGGGAAAGAAGTTAAAACCAGCCCCACGCTGCACAGGGTAACTGTGCTGTAAAATGACTTTGTGAGCAGATGGATTCCCCCTAAACACTGCGTGGGAGACACCCCCCATCCCTGCTCTCCTGAGGGGGACTCTGCTAATTGCTGAGTGCAGGGAGGGTGTCTTTGGGCTTGGAATCCAACCTGCTCCAGGCGCCAGACGCCTGTGCCTTAGTCCATGCTGCCATCTCCTGGCAGCTGCGGCAGCAAGGAGCTCACAAAGCAGCTCCATCCTCCTTCCCTTCAACCCTGCAGCACATTCCCTGGTCCCCCCAGAGCTGTATTCCCATTCCCAGCCCGCCACCTTCCCAAGGAACCGGTGCCACGGGTGCCAGCAGGGCTGTGGGGTCACCCTACCATGGTGATGCCCAGGCTCCAGATGTCGGATTTGACGCTGTACCCCTTCTGGTTCAGCTCCGGGTTGATTCTCTCAGGCTGTGAAGAGAAACAGAGGTGGGTGAGGAACAGGGATGGTCCCAGTGCCATGCCCACACCCAGGGCTCACCAACCTCAGGTGGGGCTTTTAGGGGGGCTTTAGGCACAGGACCCCTTAGCCCACAACACCAGGTTGCTCTCTTGGTTGTTGTGGGGCCAAATCTGGCCTCCCATCCTCACCAGTAAGGGCAGGCAGTGAAATGGGTCACCAGAAGCAGGTGGTACCTGCACCAGGGACTGGCGTGGTGGAGGTGACCTGGCACAGCTGGCACGGAGGGGTGACAAGCCTCAGTTCTCCAGGACTGTTTTCACCCCGTGCAAGTGCCCCACAAAGGGTGAATCCTGAAGCCTGAGGGACCCAATCCCTGGGGACTGTTGCCAAGTACTATTGTCCCCATGAGGCAAACGCAAGAAGGAGCAATTCCAGAGCCTTTCCCAAGGTCACAGGGAGGTGAGAAGGCAGCAGGAAGCTGTGCCCAGGAGACCCAGGAGATCCGTCTCCCTCTCTGCCCCTTTACAAGGGTGTTGTATCCCTTAACTTCAGGGATACGTCTTCCCAAAGGAGTTCCCAGGGCACATGCCAGAGGCTGATCCGTCCCCCCGAGCTCAGGTTCCTTTGGCTGCTCCCCACGGAGCTTCTCCACGGCTCAACTTACAGCCATGTAGGGTTTGCATCCTGCATCCATGGTTTTAGCAACCGAGTCGACGAGGTAACCGCTAATGCCGAAATCGCACATTTTCACCTGCCCCTGCGTATTGATCAACACGTTAGAGGGCTTTACATCTGCAAGAAGGAACACAGACCACAGTCACTGTCACACGTTGGGTGGCTGGGCCAAGCCAAAAACAGCTGAAGAGCTTCCTATCAGCAGAGGGCACCCGAGGAGCCCGTGCAGAGCCCTGAGCCTTGGACACGCCACAATCCCGCTGGCTGCGGCTGCTGCGCGTTCAGGTGACAACCCCATGGGCCTGTCACGAGTTCAGGTGACAACCCCACGGGCCTGCCACGTGTCCTGACAGTGTCCCTTCGCTTGCAGGCTCCCCTCTCCAGTCTGGGGAAGCAGGAGGTGGCCCTGCACGTAACCATCACATCCCACTGCATGTGGGAAGGCCACAGACATCGGAGCAGCTCCACGGGGCTGGAGCAGCTTCACGGGGCTGGAGCAGCTCCACGGGGCTGGGGGCATCTCCGTGGGATTGTCTGCAAAGGGCTGCAGCTCTGGCAAGTCCCCACGGATCTGGCCTCATGCCAGCAAAAGGAAAAAACCATGGAGGAAGCATGAGGAGTGGGCAGGAAAGGGTGAAAGGGAGCAGGGGGCACAGGGAAGGAGGGAGCTGGAACTAAGACAAGGACCAAGATTTCAGAAATGGGCTCTGATTTTGAGGATCCCAGGCCTGGTGGCAGCGTGAGCAGCAGCAGGTGTGTGGGTGCTCCACACCTTATGGAAATCAGGCCACTGTCTCATCTATTTATTACTGCCAGATTTATCTGCTTCCCATCACGGCCTCACAATCCCTGGTGTGTTCACACTTGCAGCACGTTATAATCCCCATCAGAGAGGGAAATAAAGGCACAGAAAGATGCCAGAAGTGATATCCAGGAAAGCATGGAGTTGCTTTCCTCCATGAGGATAATCCCAAATGAAATCCCAACACGGCAGAGGTGACTCCAAAGGGAGCAATCCTTTCCCTGCTGCCACCCAGAAATCCCAGGTCTCTTCTCCTCTGTCTCCATGTGACAAGCTGTTTAATACAAGGCTGAAACACCATCTGAAGGAGGCCAGAAGCTGCTTTTGAGTCCTGCTTATTAGAACTGGGTGGTTTACAGCTCGTTAACATCTGCTCTCTAACCAGCATTCTGCAATCAAAACCCTCAGGTATGAGATCCTCACCCATCTGTTACTAGGCTGAAATAAGACCATTTTCAGTGGAAATCAAACAAGTAAACAGAAACACAAGCAGCGCTTTCCACCTCCTGTAAATGATACAGAGAGGGCAGAAAACTCCCAGCCACAGGCAGAATGTACCCAGTGTGGCTGCCTGCTCCAGCTCAACTCTGCTGCTTCAGATGCTCCTTCCCAGGCACTCACACACTCCAGGGAGAGCTTTTTCCTCCTCGTGACAAATTGAAAATGATCCTTTTAAAAATAAAGGTGTCAAGCAGCAACTTCAAATTTGCTCCTTTCTAAGTGTGTTTGTGGCATCTGTGAGATGCTCTAGAGGGGAAAGTGTCAGAAGAGCTTAAGGAGGGTATTTATGATTTCACTTGAGGCTATTTTAGCCGTCAAACTGCTCTGCTCCACCAGTGCTCAGGGAAGCTCAGGGAAGGGGAGGAGGATGGGTAGATCACTGCAGGAGGCATCACTCTGGCACAGAGGTGCCTCTCCCTGCACATCAGCACAGAACTGGGGGAGAAACCCTGGCAAAGCCTGGTCCAAAGCTCACCAAGGTCAGGAGGAGAAGACTGGCTGAATTTCACAGAGGAGTTGAAGCAGATCATGGATTTAGGGAAATGGGGCAACCAGCACAACCAGGCTGGAGCTCACTTCTCCACCTCAGGGAAAAGCTGGGACCAGCAGGCAGGTTCCAGCAGCCATTTCCTCTGACTGGGTTTTGCTGCAAGTCATGAGACACTGGGGAACATTTCTGCTGTCAAAGGCCCCTTTTAGCTGGGGTGTTTTGGGAGCCCTTGCCAGGCTGAGAGCAGGGCAGACAGACAGACAGACAGGCCCCAGCGTGGCCAGGGCTGTGTGCCTGGCACTCACCTCGGTGGATCACGGAGAGCTTACTGTGGAGATGTTCTAGTGCTTTTACAATCTGAAACAACAAATGCAGAGTCAGTCACAGCTGGGAGCACCTTGGGGAGGAGGAAATGGCATCTGGCTTCACTCACCAGACCTGCCTGGAGGGTTTCCCACAAGTCCTGCACCCTCCCAGCAGCCCAAGGTGACACTGGGTACCCAGGGATGTCCCAGGACCCTAAAGAGAAGGCAAAGGAGCTGCACAACCCTCCCCACATCTCATGCTGTGTCGTCTCTTCCTTACATGTACAGGCACTTCTTGGGTTATTTATGGCTTATAAATAAATAACATCACCTCAGACCTGACCCTGGAAGCCAGCTGGGAATGGCCACATGGGCTGTGGCCCATGGACCCTGCTCTTCCTGGTGCAAACAGAGCAGGGAGGTTGGGTCATGTAGGACTTGGCTCAGAAGGGAAACCCCCTTTCCCTCCCCTCCTCACCCTGCTAATACTCACAGAGACGGCGATTTTCCCCAGGATGTCCTCGGGAATCGTCAGGCCTTTGTCAATGACATGTTTGTAGAATTTGTCCAGTGAGGTATCCATCAGCTCCATGCAAATCCACACGTCTCCCTGAAGAAAAAAGCAAGCAGATATCTGCCTACTGGAACCAAGCATCCTTTCCTTCCTTGCTTTCCTTTCCTTTCCTGTCCTGTGCAGGTTTTCCCTTCTTTCTTTCCCTTCCTGTCCTGTGCAAAGCTCTTTGGCACTTGCCCTTTGCTGACCTGTTTGCCTCTTCCCTATCTTTTAAAACTCATTCAGCAAAACTGTGCTGGGCTTTCTTTTCTCTCCTCTCCAGCTGGAATTAGGTGCTGTCCACATTCCCTACCATTTAGGGCGTGTTTTTTGCTGTCTTTTTCCCAAAGCAGAGCCCTGGTGATTTAGGAGCCCAGAAAGTTATCAGAACTCAGGCTCCTAATGCCCAGCCGGGAAAAGTTCAGCTCTGCAGGGTTATGCTTAAAGCTCTTCAATAAATCCTGCTTCTCAGAGCTTTCCACATTTTCCCTCCCCGTGGCTTTCTCATCCCAAGCCAGGGCAATATCAACACCAGAGGACCAGGCTGTGGGCTGGTGGCCTCGGTGCCTGGATGTCCCCAGCACTAAAACTCACTGTATGTGACAGATCCTAGGCCAGGACTGAGCAAATCCATATTGTCCTGTGTCTAGATGGACATTAAACCCCTGGCACCTGGAGGGATGGGAATTCAGAGCCTGGGAGAAGGGGCAGCAGGGCTCAGCCCCAGGATCCCGTACCTCTCGGAAAAGTGCCCCATAAAAGGTGACGGTGAAGGGACAATCCACCGTCCTCATGGAGATATCCAGGTCCATCAACAACCTCTTCTGCTCCTGGCTGTTCACCGTGGCTCGGATCCGCTGGAAGACAGGGAGTGTCAGGGGTGGCTGCCAGCACCTGGGTGCCACAGCCACACCAGGGCTGGCCACGGGGCCCTCACACCCCCCCTGACCCTTCCAGCACAGCCCCTGAGCCCCCCTGTTATCACACAGGCACTTCACAAGCCCAGCACCCACGGCAGGAGCACAGGGATCCTCCCTCTTCCCTGCAAACACCTCTCTTTGCAACAGCCAAAAGAAATGAGTGTTGGCAGAGGAGGCAGGAGCAGGAGATCAGACTGTAGGCTGGTGGAAAGCTGTGATTTTGGAGCTGCAGTGGACATCTGTTACAACAGGGCTCCAGCCCTGCACCAGAGCATGGAAAATGGGCATTTCCCAGTCTCCCAGGAAGAGATGCCCCTTATGGGAAATACCTGGAGACCGTCAGCTGGGAAATGCCACAACAGGGCATGACCCAGTCCAGCATGGGTCACACACATATTCCAGGCTCCCTGGCCAAAGCCCCTCGGGGCCACTAATGGGACAGAATTAAACTGTTCAGCATCACAGGCAGCCTGAATGCTCCTGTCATACCCTGTTCAGATCTTCCATCACACTCACAGGCATCTTTTACACTTTGGTGACCACCAAAGCAAACAAGAAGACCAAATGCAGAGCACAGAGACCCTGAGGAATGTCCCACCCAGCACCCACAGCAAAGTCTGTCCACAGCTGAGGAGCCAAGAGTTTTCCCTCAGTTTGCTCACAGCTTCCAACTCTGCATCTCTTTTTTTTCTTATTCAGAAAGGAAACCTGAGAAAAAAAATTCAGCCAAGCAAAAACTGGTCCTACCCAAACTACAAATTTTCCCATGACCGTTTCCCTAAGCTCCAAATTTATGAGTCTAAGCTGTTGTTATGAAAACTTTTCATAATAGCACCTACAAGCCTGCCATGGATCAGGATCCCAACTGTAGCAGGCAAAATGTGAAAACCCCAACAAAAATTTCCCTTTCCAAATAGCCTAAAAAAAAGTCCCAGATGGAGAAAATTCTCTTATGCAATTGAATTTGCTCTTCTTTACAAAGTGCAGAGCCCTGAATCTGAGGGCACGGCTACATCAGAAAAAAATACATATGTTTAAAAAATTATGGCAAAGAGAATTCTAGGGAGACAGGGATATTGTGGATGAAGGTGAGTGCTGGAAACACACTGAGCATCACAGTTTTAGGACACACTCCCTGGCTGAAAGGCCCAAATCTCCCTGAGCACTCTTTGAGCCCCTCGAGCTCAAAACTGTCCTGGGGTTTTTTTTCACTGCTATTTTTTCAGACCATCAGGTGGATTGCTTTTCCATGCTGTCAGAAGGATCCAGGAGAGCAAGATCCACCCTGAGTTAGACTCCTGAGGAGAGACGGCCTTCAGCATTAGCAAAGGGAAACACTTTGGCTGAAGGCTTTAAACCAGAAAAGGAACTGCAGAGAGTAAAACACCGTTAGAGAATATCTGTAGAAAGATGGATTTCACGAGGAAAGAAGCAGAGCAAAGGCAGTAAATCTCAGCAAAGGCACGTGTGAAGAAGAAGTGAGATGAGAGCTGTGCCCACACACCCCGACAGAGACACAAAGCCCCCCAAAGGCTCACTCTACCTTCACTGCCATGATCTGCCCGCTGGGCATGTGCCGCATCTTCTCCACCACCCCGTACGCACCTCGTCCCAGCTCGGAGATGGGCTCCAGGTCATCGGCCTTCACCTCAAAGTTCTGGGGGAGAAAAAACAGCAGGTGGCCACGGCTGTGCAAGGGGAGAAATGCCCCCCAAACCCAGCCCTGCCCGGGACATCCCCTCACCCTGCAAGTCCCCTCCCCAGGACACACAATCGCAGTTCCGCGGGGTCACAGAATCACGGAGTGGTTTGGGTTGGGAGGGACCTTAAAGATCATCTTGTTCCACCCCCTGTCATGGGCAGGGACACCTTCCACTAGCCCAGGTTGCTCAGAGCTCCATCCAGCCTGGCCTTCTACACCTCCAGGCATGGGGCAGCCACAGCTTCTCTGGGCAACCTGTGCCAGGGCCTCACCACCCTCCCAGGGAAAAATTTTTCCCTAATGCCCAATCCACACCTACTCTCTTTTAGTTTGGATCTATTCCCCCTTGTCCTATCGTTACATGCTCTTGTCCCTCCCAGTCACCTTCAGCTGGCAGCACTTTCAGCCTCTCCATCCTCTAAGAGCTGGGATGGAAAACACCACAGCAGCTCCTCCCCTGGGAATCACCATGAGTCTTATTTTAATATTTTTTTTCCTTCCACCCTCTTCCCCAAAACAATCATGGAAATATCTCCCAGGTTTTTTTAAGGCCTGTAAAAGCTTATTTCTCCAGACCTGCAGATGGGCCAAATACCAGCTGAGTGTGCCCCATTTTCACACCACAGAGGAGTTATTTTGTCTTTCATCTCTTTCTCCTGGCCTTACCCAAAGGATGACTTTGTTTGGACCCTGCATCCCAACCTGCCCTTCTCCCTTTCTGTCGGGATTTTGTGCAGCTGCTCTATTTTTTTATTATTTTTATTTTTGGATGTTTAAAACATGCCTTTGCCACTAAACCCAGCCATTCTGTTTGCTGAAGGCACAGCCACATCAGTCACCCTCCAGAAGGCAGCGGGGTGAGAGTGAACTGATTCACAGGGAATAATCCCACGTGGCTTTTTGCCGGCACAGCAGAAAAATTCCTGCAGCCTGCAGTGGCTGGGGATGCCATGGAGAGCAGGGATGCACTGTGGGAATGTGCACGAGGAGCCCTGACTAACACTTTGGAGTGACAGCAGAGATTTAAGCATCTCTGTCACTGCTCCTGCTGTTCATGAGGACCCTTCTCCAAAAAAGCACTCGGAGCACTCTCTTCAAACAAGCAGCAAAGTTTGAAGGGACAGGAGGGAAAGTGGCTTTCCCTCGGGATCAGGGTGAGTGCAGAAAGGCTGGTGGAAGAGGGAGCCCATCCTAAAGGAACCTGGCTGGATAAACAAGTAGCAGATCCATGGGAAATGCAAGCCATGGCATGCCAGTCCCTCTGGAACAGGCCTGGAACACACTGAGCTCTGGGGTTTATGAGTGTGTTTGCACCATCCAGCACAGGCTCATTGCCTCTGTGCACAGAGCCTTTCTGGAGCACTGGAGCCTTTTCTCATCCCTGGGACTGCAGGGCAGAAGGGATTTTCTTGGAGCTTTGCTTGCTCTAGCAGCAGGCAGCATTTTCTCTGCCTCGGTGCTGCACAGTTTTGCTCCAGGAGCATCTCACACTGTTTCCACCTTCCAGCCCCTGCTCCATGCCAGGGAAAACACAAAATGAAAGAGAAGCAATCCAAAGATAGATATTATAAAACACTATTGGGTTAGCATTTCACTTCATAAATTAACTCACTGACACCAAGGCCTACCTTCTCCACCTAATAAATTTGTTGTCCAGTTTTGAAGTGCTTTTATGGATTCTGTTCTGCCCTTTTTTTTTTCCTATCAAAATAACTGCCCTGGGTTTTGGTTTTTTTCCCTGCTATTTTTTTTCAGACCATCAGGTGGACTGCCTTCCATGCTGTCAGAAGGATTTGCTTCCAGGACAGGAAGATCTACCCTGAGTTCGACTCCCGAGGAGAGATGGCCTTCAGTATTAGCGAAGGGAAATACTTTGGATGAGGGCTTTAAATCAGCAAAGGAGAGTAAAACACTCTGCTAGCAACCCCCTCGCTTTGTAATCTTTATTTCCAGGGGATTAGCTGCACCTTGTTGCAGCAGGGAAGGAATTTCCAGGGTGGAAAATATGAAGGGAGCCCACGTGCCACGGGAGGCAGAGGGGGAGTGTTTGGGGCATGTTCATCAGAGCAGTGCCAGCCAGTAGGTCCCACTGCAGCTGGCCAAGGGGCCACACTGGTGTCCCACACACACAGCCCTTGCTGGAGGAGCACAAACACCAGATGCCAGCCAGATATTTACGGCTGGAGGTGGCTGTCAGGGCTCAGAAGCCCCCAGAGCTCCCAGGATGGCTCTTCTCAGCTTTTATTTATCCAGCAACTGCCTTCCATTTCAAGCAAAGTGGGCTGTGTTGTTTTTAATAGCTGGTGTTTATTAATCTACCCTTTTTGGAGGGGGGGCTGAAGTGATGGTCACCCAAAGGTCCCTCAGCCTTACCTCCTCGCCAATAGAGATGCAGGCTTTGGAGTCCAGATCTCTGGGTGGCCTGAAGAAAAGAAGAGGGAAAAGATGTGAAATGTGCCTTAAAAAGATCAATTTTCCCCTCAGTGAATAAATATAACCCCCAGGGTCCCCCAAGCCATCCCCTCACACCTTCACCCAGCAGCCCTTGAAGTCCTGAGCAGCCTCTGGATCAACAGATAGAGCCAAGATCCACAAAGGCACCCCAAAAAAGGGCTCAGGAAGGAACTGCTGGACTCAGCATTTCTCACATCCAGCTTCCCAGTGCAGGAACCCAGAGAGATTCATTGTGAAAGGCAAGGCAAGCACCAAGTCTCTGCCAGCCTGTATGAAAAATGGATTAAACAGGCATAAAGGTCTAAACCCACTGTAAATTATTACCTCAGCCACACAGCACACAGTAACAGGCTAAAAAAAGTGAATTCCCAAGGAAGCAAGGAAAGCCAGGCTGGCTGGAGCTGCAGAGATTGCCTCAAAAACAGAGGGTTTCCTTTTGCAAGGCTGAGTACGTAGGGAAGGGGACACATTTTCATGCCTTGACCAAATGCATGTTATGCAAAGTGGGTGGTCAAAGTGCCACATGAGTCAAAACTGGGTGCCCATTCTGCTTTTTGACTTTTCCTGCATCATTAAGCAGCACATGAGACATGGGGATGGGATGGGTGCAGTTGATGGGCCGAGATCCCCTGGCTGTACCTGAGAAAAACAAGGGCTGTGAAGTTACTATCATGCAATCCTGGAATGGTTTGGGTTGGAAGGGACCTTAAAGCTCATCCAGTCATGAGCAGGGACACCTTCCACTCTCCCAGGTTGCTCAGGGCCCCATCCAGCCTGGCCTGGGACAGTTGCAGGCTCCAGCAAAGGCTGGAAGCAACTGGGCTTTGTGGTTTTCTCTTCATTCTGCCTTTAGTGTTTGCAGACTTACGTGGAGCTTGTCTGTGGTTGCTCAAATGCTTCTTTAGGAATTTTCAGCCCAGGGTTTCTCTTCTTGCCTGTGAAACAAGAAAGAGGCAGAGTTCAAGAAAGGCGCTTTTTTTTGTTGTTGTCCTTGTTGTTGTTGTTGTTGTTATGATTTGTTTTGGGTTAATTTGCAAAACGCAGCTTGCCTATATTTGTTGACCTTATTTAACATAAATGCCTGGCCAGGCTGGTGGTGTAGACTCAGGGCACAGAGTTCAAACATAAAGTGCCTTTGTTCAGTAAGTCTTCATTTAGACCTGCAAGGTCTGGCTGCCAACTTGGTACAGAAAACAGGCAAAAGCTCTGGCAAAGGCAGAAAATGCAAAGGGAGAGGTATTTCTCTTCCTACCCACACAGGATCCCTTAAAATATTCCTCAGATTTTAAACCATGCCCAGATACATAACTGCAAACCCTGGCAGCACTAAAAATCTTTTTTTTAAAATTGAATCTAAAAGTCCAGATTCTGGTTCTGGACTTTCTGGATGTTTAACTGGATGTTTCATCTCCTGGTCATTAAAGTTGCGCAAAAATAAAGCAGAATTAAGTTTTGCAGGCTTCAAAGCCATGTCTTTCTGTTCACACTGACCAGCCAAGCTTTTCTGAGCTGGATGCAGCTCAAGGAGTTCAACTGCAGCTCTCCTGTAAAGGGGGTCCAAGCAGGCACACACAGAGCCAGGCAGAGAGCAGAGAAACACAAGAACCTTTTTATGACTGCACACATACAGCCACATTTCAGCAAGGGGTTTGGAATCCACGGATAAAATAACCCGGGAACATAAGTCATGTCACCAAAACCCCAAGGTAAACATCTGGCTGTGTAAGAAAATCCCTGGTCCCCCCTCAAAAAGGCACAGGCATCTAATTTAGGTGTTTGACATTTTCAACCTAACAATTTGTATCAGTTACTGTCTTTCTTTTAAGCATGAGTTTTTATTTCTATTCCCAACACTCCCTCTCGAACTTCACCTATCCATGTTTCAATTTGTTTTTCCTTTTGACACGAACTCCTGTCAATAGATGCCTGTGAATCCCAGTGCCAGAGGGGTGCTGGATCAAAGTGCAGGCACCCAGGATGGAAAATGACCTTTATGAATCAATTAGTCAATTCAGATTGCCGTTATTATTATTTTTTTTAATTTTTTTTTCCCTTGTCTGCTCCAAAAGATGGGATCAGGCTCACTCCTTTTGGCAAAGAGTCATTCCAGGATGGGACAGGATGGAAGAACCCAGCTGACACCTCAGGGGAAAAGAATTTATTGGAAACCCCTGTGCACAATCACTGTCAAGATTAGAAACCAACAGGGCTGTGAATTTACATAAGGGGGAAAACAGGAAAAAAAGCTAATTCTCTGCTCCCAGGAACTTCCAATCTAACACAGAAAAGGCAAAATAAAAGCAGCAATGTCACTCAGAAGCACAAAGAACAAGAGGTAAAAGCTGGTCTGTGAGGAAGTAAAAATGATGTTAAAACCCAGTGGAGGATGTCCTGCAGTTCTGTGACCCTTTTCCTTCTAGTTTTTGTAGTTGAACTACACAAGCATCCAGAAGGCACAGCTGAGGAGCAAACCCTGCTGTGCTGGATGCTCTGGATTCCATTCCTTGCCCAAGCTGTGCCAAGTGCCCCTCGGATCCATGGGGATGCTAAATGGGTAACAGTGCTCTGGATGGTGGTGTGTCAGCTAAAAAAGGAATCCCAAAAATACAGGTCTGGCAGTGCAGGCAAACAAAACCCCTGTTTCTGTGGATATTCCAAGCCTGCCATCCCAGTGAACTCTCTGCCCCCAGAGTTCATTCTGCCTGCATCCCCAAGCAAACAAGACAACCACAGGCACAGCAAAAGCATCTTCATCCTGATTTTGTGTGCGGAAATCCAGACACAAACATCCACCCAGGTGCCCACAGAGGCAGGAACTGCCTCTTCAGAGCTGAACTCTCCCTCTCAACACTCACCAGCTGCCTTTTGACACAGCACAAGGACCAGCCCTCCCCTCTGCCACAATCGCATTGGCACCACCAAAACCAAACGAGAAACAGGCACAGATTCGCTCTGTTATTGCCTTTCTTCTCTTTTTTCCCTTTGTGGCTTTGCTTGCACCACCCCCTGCGCTGCACCTGAACCTCAGGAACCCGCTCTGGGGCACCTCTGGGAGGGTGAAAACGAACCTACTGGAAATTACCCTAATTTGAACTGGAACCAGAACAGGTTGTACAGCGTTTAATCTTATCGTGGCTCACAAGTGGTGTCAGCAGAACTAGGTAGCCAAGTGCCAAACCCAAATAAATATTAAAAGCCTTCCGCCTTCTGGTGAAATAAAATCTGCACTTTGGGGAGTTTATTTTCCTTGTCTCCTCTTCACAGAATACAATATTTTGAAACTTTGCCATTTTTTTGAAGCGCAATCTGTCGGTGCGTTCGAGCTGCCAAGACGCAGGCACAGTTTAACATTCTTTGGGGTTTTCTTTTCAAGAAAAGAAGAGAGAGAGACAACAGCAGCAAGAATAGAACATGGATTTCACGATGGCACCGGGAGGAGGGATTGCAAATGGGAATTGCTGTATCTGGGACTGGAACCTGCAGCACCAACAGGATGAGCTCGGGGTGAGGAGGGGGAATGTGGTGACTCTACTCACCGTGGGGTTCTTTAATGAATCCTGGGCTGAAATCAGGCAATTCCAAGCCTCCCAAGTGGATCAGGCCAAGTTTCTGAGCTCCTTTTGTTCCAACATGCAAAGCACTCATCTCTCCAAGCCTCTGGGGCCGGTGGCTGAGAGTGGTTTGCAGGAAGCATCAGCAATCCCTGACACTGCCTTAAAACCAGGAACACGGAGCAGAGCCAGGGCTGCCACCCCAGCAGGCTGCAGTGGGGTGCAGGAACTGGGATCCCCCCTTATCCCAGCCCCCAGGTCTCCATTCCACAGGAGGGGCTCAGCTGAGCCCCTGAAGCTGCTCCAAAACTCAACGGTCCAGGTCACACATCCTTGAAAGAGTTTCTCCCCAAACACGGCTGCTTAAAGGGTTTAGGGCTGTTTTCTTCAAGGGAAAAAAAATAACTGGAAGTCCCAAGATCAGTTCTGTTCAATAGGAACTGCCAAGAAAGTGTCTCGCTGTCAAAATAAAATCCCCCAGTTTGCCACAGCTTTGAGAGATGACGCCGTATTAAACTGCAGTTTGCAGAGAGAATCATCTGCACAGGAGCTCAGAACGTGGAGGCAGCTTAATAACATACAAAATTGGATGTTACCTGTTCCATCCACCAGAAAACCAGTATTTTCCACAGTGTTTTTATGATTCATTACTATTTTTGGCTTTGTTTCCTGAAGAAAATCGCCCCATGTGTTTATCTGCCAGTCTGTGTCCCTTGTGGTAAATCCACTGGCCCATTCCAGCCCCATCTGACAGAGAAACTGAGCTTTGGGAGATTGCAAATCTGATAAAAGCAGGTGATCAAATAAAGAAATCCCCACTTCAGAGACAGGCTGAAGCACAAAGGCCACCCATGGCAGGCACCAGCCATCCACACCCAAGCTGTGCAGAAGCCCTGAGTGCCTCAGACACCAAAATAACAGCACAAGGTTTGATCCTGAGGCCCAAACCTGGGTCTGAGCACCAGTGCAGGGGGTTCACTGCGATTCCTTGGGATTTGCAGTAAGGAAAGCCCCAGTGAACCATCACACACAGCACAAAGTCTACACGTGGCTCCTGCTGCAAAAGGTTCCCTGTGCTGGTGGATCAGCAGCTGGGATTGTGCATCAGCTCCCCAGCACCCAAAAAGCCATGAGCTTTCTGTGGGAAAAAACCCCTGGAGCCTTGCTGGTCCCTGAGCCTTCGAGCTAAAGCTCTTTTGAGAGCTCTCCCTGCAATTTGCCACACGGAGACATCCGCAAGCACTTGACTCAAAAGCCAAGTTTTAAGAATAATTGAGGGGGAAAAAAAAACCAGCCTGGCTTGGAGCAATGCTGAGAGACATCTCCAGAACCCAGTCTGGATTCAGCAAAACATCCAGAGTATCTGCAATGTTAAGCACAAGCTTGAATCTACTTTCTTTTAGCAGAAAAATTACCCACAGTACGTATTGAACCGACTGGGGCTGGAAAAGTTGCCACCTTTACAAAGTCTTCGTCCTTTCTTGCAAATGAGCTGCTCAAGGCAGCTGGAATGGTCTCAGGATGAGAGGAAAACAGCCTCTGGTTGTGCCAGGGCAGGCTTAGATTAGATTAAGGAAGAATTTCTTCATCAAAAGGGTGATCAGCATCGGAACAGGCTGCCCAGGGAAGTGGTGGAATCACCACCCCTGGAAGTGTCCCAAGTGTTCAAGTGGATGTGGCACTTGGGGACATGGTTTAGTGGTGGGTTTGGCAGTGCTGGGCTAATGTTTGGACTCGATGATCTCGGAGAGCTTTCCCAACCTTAATGATTCCATGATTTTAATTCCAGCAGTTGGCTGCAGAATCATCACAACCTCCCGTGCCCCAGCACCGACCCCTGCACGGCTCAGACCAGCCCAACTGAGCCAACACTGAGAACCAAATGAGGTCTGAAAGCAAAAATCCTAATAGGAAAAAGAAACCCTGACTTAATGAAAACACATTAAATACTTCCCTGTGAAGGTCTTAAACCCAGTTCCTCAGGGAGGGGAGAAAAATACACTTGCAATGGGCTCATTAACCTCCTCCCACCAGCACTGACAGAGCACAGAGATGGATGTCGTCAACCCCCCTCAATTAGGGCACCGTTAAATATCAATATTGAAAAAAGGAAACTTCAAAGTTTCGCAGGGAAAGGGTAGGAAGCAGAACAGAGAATAACAAAGAAAGGGAAGACAGAGGAATTCACTGCCCACATGGGCTGTAACAGAAAACAAACCTCGACTTCTGAAGGAAAATCCCATTCCCCTGTCTCCTGACATTTCACTGCAGTCAAAAACTTTTTCATGATTCAGTCCAAAGTTAATGGTTCCTTGCCACAAAAAGCTCCTATTTCCATCAAAGGATATTAACTAGTTCTGTCTTCACCACAATTTATTATTAAAGCTGTGTTCAATAGCCATGTAGCAACGTTTCCTCTCAAGTAACACTCTTTAGCACAGAACTTGCTGGTAAAATCCCACTGGCGGGAAATGCCTCTTTCTCTCACTTTTTCAGGAGATAAAAGGGGCTCATTTACTATTCCTGTCTTTCCTAAGGATTTTTTTGTCTGATTTCTTGGAAGTTTTTGAAAGCCAAGTGGTCTGGTTTTCCCCTATCAGCTGTACTCCCTGTGTAAGCAAACCCCCATCTCTAACACGAGGGAAAAAATGGAACTGTTTGGTGGATTTCCATGGAAAAAGAGTGAAACTGCATCCCATGGAAACCCCTGCACCCCACTGCTCCACAACCAATGTCCTGTCTGATCCTGAAGTGCCCCTGTGCCACTTTGCAGTGGGAAAGGACCTGTGGGCAAGGCTTAGGTGCAAAACCCCAAACCAAGATGGTTCCTGCAAAACCAAGAAATAAAGATTCATTTTTTTGTGTCCCAAACACCCTGGAAATGCCCAGCAGGAGAGAGTTCTTCAGGCAAAGGCTTGGTCTTTAAGTGCAAAGGGCATCTCTTATCCCATAGCTCAGTTCCAGCCCATATTTCAGCAAGCAGTGGGAGGTCTGATGCTGTCAAAGAGAAGTTTAAGCCTTGCAGGACACATGGAAACAGCCAAATCTTTGAGAAATTCATTGATGAACACTCCTGGACATAAAAATTGAGAAACCTTAAAGCTGCTAATGGTACCCAGGGCAGAGCAGGGTCACCTGGAGCAGCTGCTGCTGCTGCTGTAGGAGATGTAGCAACCTCATATTTAACATCAGCTTCACACAGAGGGGAAAAACACTTTTAACAAGTATTAAAGATCATCTCAGAGGTTCATTATTCATGCTTGCAAATTATTATGGTTATTACACAAACCCATCTTAGCACACTTCAGAGTCCAAGGGCTGGGGATGGACTTGCCCATCTCCTCCAGTCCTCAGTCACCTGCCCCAGCACCAGCTCATCACCACTCCCCACTTGTCAAGGAAGAAACCCTTTAGTCCTGTCCAGG
Source organism: Neopelma chrysocephalum (assembly GCF_003984885.1). NCBI lineage: Eukaryota > Metazoa > Chordata > Aves > Passeriformes > Pipridae > Neopelma > Neopelma chrysocephalum. The sequence continues at coordinate 9,830,439 of NW_020897746.1, read as the reverse complement.
TCTCTCCACCAAGGAATCCCACAAGTGGGGCCATCCCAGGAGCAGGAAGGTGCCCCGTGAGCATTCCTGGTGTCCCCACAGGCAAACACTCGTCACCTCCAGACTAAACAACAGCCACCCAGCAAAGGCTCCTGAGGCTCCCAGCCAAGCTGCTGCTTAAAAATGAAAATACACAGAGATAACAAAGCACGTTCTGAACGAGTGGGTCCATGCTGCTGTACCTGGACTTGTTCTCACAACCTGGCTCTGTTCCAGAGGAATCAAGTCCTCAAAGAGAACAAACACCAATGGGGGAGAAATTCCTTGAACCAGCCAGTTCTGGTGGTTTTAGCAGCACAAATGCATCTTCCCCAGAGGCCACTTCCCCGAGGCAGCCCCACAGGTCCTCCCTTGGGTTGTTGTGGCATCTCCACAGCCGTGACCACAGTGACTCCTGCACCACCACCTTCCTCCCAGGGGCTGAAACCCTTTGAATTATTCCATACAGGCAGTCCAAGTGTGGAACCAGGCCATGGCTTTTCCATTTAAATGTCTGTGGGACAGAACTGCAGGTGACAGGGAGGTGGGTGTTGGTGACAGGGGTGGGGAGGCACCAGGGAAGTTCTCTCACCACTTCTGCCCCTGTGTCTGGGTTGTGTACCTTGGAAACCCTTCAGTGAAGCTGCCTAAAATCCCTCTGGACAATGCTCAAAGCAGGGTCCCAGTGACAGGGTGGGTGAGTGGCTGGAGCTGCACCCACCATCCAGTTTGTAAATGCAGAGCTTTAGCCAAGCCCTAATTTCTGGAGAAAACCAGAAGCCAGGTGTTCACACAAGCATCAATAACATGGAAAAGCAGGTCTGAAAATCTGTTTTCCAAGCCCTCGTGAAGCCACAGAAAAATAATTTAATGTGCAAACAATGCTTAAAAGCTGCTGAAGTTTCAACCAAAGGCCAAGGGAAGGGATGAGGTGGATACTGTGCTTCAGTTGTCTCCTTGAAATAAACTGAGCTGCCTCCCTGCCAGTAAGTGGCCAAGTGCCACTGGCTGCTCTTCCATCACTGCCACAAGAAACTGCATTGGAGGCAAATGGAGATGCTCCAACAAGGATGGTGGTTTGTCCTCTGTGCAGGACAGGCACGTTTCCCACACTTCCTTTATCTGTGTCTTCCCTCGTGGTTGTTTGCAATAACTCCTTGGAAACGGCAAATTTGAAATCTGTTTCCTTAACAACTTGTTTCAGGGCTGTCTGGGGAACAGAGCTGAGCCTGCCACGGGAGAGGTGGCTCCAATTCCAGCCTTTCTTCCTCTCGTTTCGGTGCCATGGAGCTGCTGGGTCATTTGGTGGCCACTGCCACATCTATGTCTGACTTAAAACATTATTTATTTTCCCGTTTTTTCCCCCCAGGAACCACATTTTGGGTCAGGAAGAGGGAAAGGCAAGAGGGAGAGCACTTTTATGCCTGCGATGGGTTTTGCCAACGCGTTTCAGAACGACAGCACAGTAGGAAACCCTGAAACTCTGGCACAACACACGAGCAGACCATGCTGCAGTCACAGCCCACTTCAATTCCTCAGGCTCCCGAAGATGAGAAGAGCACAGCAAGGCAAGGCCTGGGCACAGCTCACCCAGTGACCACGTACCAGCTGATCCCAAACTACTTGACACCACTTCCACCCACATTAAAGTGCTGAGAATGTAAGGAACTGTCCTGCACAGAGGGTGGCCCTGCCCCAGCACCCAGACATAGCCCAGCAGCTCTCCATGTCCCAGCACCCAGCAGGGCCCCAGCACCCAGCCATGACCCAGCATCTGTCCATGTCCCAGCACCTCTCTATGCCCCAGTACCCAGACATGCCCCAGCATCCAGATGTGCCCCACATCCAGCAGTGTCCCAGTACCCAGCAGTGTCTCAGTACCCAACCATGCCCCAGCATCCAGATGTGCCCCAGCACCCAGCCATGTCCCAGCATCTGTCCATGTCCCAGCACCCAGACATGCCCCAGC